>NC_091118.1:13143968-13488968 GCF_040183065.1 Periplaneta americana | reverse complement strand
GGCCGTGTTTCGCTGCGATGTGCAACATTGTTGCTTCACACTTATACCTTCCGTACCCCATGCGGATCCAGTATCCAACAGAAATGCCATTGTTCAACATAAACGCTATTAAGTTCACAAGTCCATTTATAGATGCCACTCGCAACATTTCTTGGACGTAAGTATTATTACACATGTTCAGTTTGGTGAAAAGTAAGTCCGTAGCGTCTGCAGAGCTTCCTAACAACAAATCAACGGCTGGCCAAGCTCTGATTTTGTCACCAAGGCAAAGTGGAGACCAGTTCAAGACGTCATCTCTGATATTTGGATCTGCTCCGTACCTTAACAAAGTTTGAAGAACTTGGTTTGTCACATTACACGACGTTTCACTGTATGAGTCGATGTAGTTCATAACAGCAAGAAATAAGGCAGTTCTTCCACCATGATCTTTGGCATTCACGTCTATGTTCTGTGATAACAACAATGTATCCACTGCTGTTTTGTCTTGATTAACAACTGCCACATGTAACTCAAATTCCTGAGCCACGATTCTATCAAAAAAGTTTCTTAAAACTTGAAAATTTTGATCGAATAGTAATTCTGTCAGAAGGTTCCTCACAAATTCGTAATTTCTGGCAAACCAAAGAGCTGCAAAATATTCAGAGAATGTCCGGTGTATAAAGACTGATTTGCCATTCACAATTTCTTTAATAATTCCGGTTTTCTCGCGACCTTCCTCAATTCGATTTGAAAATTTTGTAATTCTATTAATAATGATATCTGAACCTGGCAACTTTTTCACATGAGCGTTCGGAAGGATGGCTAACAAAGCTGATAACATATGATTTTGTTCAAATGTTTCCCTTAATTCTTCGTAATCCTGTATTAACCCAGGTTTTGTTTTGTCTACATTGTTCTTCTCACAAGAAATCTCAAACTTTCTTTGTACAAATCTGTTACAAAGCTGAATTAAATCCACCTTCAATGGTAGACCAATTTCCTCAGTTTCGATATAATTTCTCAAGTCATCTTCAAAAGCCTCTGCAAGCAATCGTGACTGTAAAGGAATTCCCAGAAAATATCTTTCTTTGTCATTGAGATTGGTTGCAGTCAAATGTTGCAACTTCACAATAAATTTACTTAAATTAATTTCATTAATTTCAGAGAAAGTTTTCTTCCAGAATTTGGCCAAGAAGTTTGCCTGGTCTGTATCTGAGAACGGCTGTAATGTGAAAGCCAACGTGGACAAGTCCTGTTCCAGTCTCTGCTTCATTACAGGTCGTGTGGTCACCCATAACTTCTGAACCTTACTTGCCTGAAGATGTTGGAGCATCAGTGTCACCTTTCCCGCGTGAGTGGGACTAATCTCATCGTATCCGTCAAATAACATGCATACCTCCTCCATTTTCACCAACTTCATCCTCAAAATGTCTCTCCATTCTGAGGGAATCCCTGAAACCTCCAGTATAAATGTTATTACATGTGCCAAATCTACATCTTCTGGTAAAACTTCTAGTAAATTAGTAAAATCATTCAAATTTACCCTTATTACCCACATAGAAGGGTTCATGTGCTTGATTCCAAGTGCTAGATGACTCAAAAGTGTAGATTTTCCCATCCCAGATTCAGCAGATACCAAAACCAGACGATGGGGAACATCAGCAATGGAATCGACATTCTCAAACAAGTTTGTTTTGCTAAGTTGTATCCAGTTCTTTATGGTTCTAATGTCTCCTCTAGATTCCTTCCATAGTAAGCCACTATTTTGCCTGCAAAGCCAGTGAACACTCTGCTGTGGCTTCGCTAATTGTATGAAATCATCTTCCGACTCGACAGCTACAACTCCGCAGTGATCCAGGTCCTCGTTCTGCGTGTTCATTGCCTCAAATTTCACAGCATGAGGCGCCATTTGCTGTAATTCAGAATCTGAAAGTCCACTAACAGCAAATGTAACAGGAGCGTCAATCATGTTGCGTAAAATCTTCTGTCTGACTCTGCCCACAAGTCGCAACGTTCGAGGTATATAGTACTCCAAGTCGCCAAAAAGCTCATCGCCAAGAACAACCTTTTCAGACAACAGCTGCATAATGATATTACCATCCACTAAGCTGTACTTATCTCCTGCTAGTTTCCTAAAAGGAATATCATGACCTTGAAAATTCACCAGCGACGACAGAATTTTTTGCTGCGAAACTTCATCCAATTGATCCAAATTTGTGTCATCGCACACTGTAATGCAATCAGTGTCTGGTTTCGTTTCGGAGATACAAATGAATCTCTTCCTAGGACAACTGTGAAAGAAATCATAAGGAATATATCCGTCATCCACTAAAATTAGCAAATCACACCATTTTTCCCAAAGAATACACAGTTCACTTTCATGTGATTCAAACGCTTTGCCTTCTACCATAAGATATTTGTTATTTACTAAACTCTGATGGACCTTCAAACATACAAGAAGTGAAGAATCATGTTTCATAGGTGAAATGTGTAAAGTTGTATTATCGGATATAATTTCTTTACACTTATTAACATTTTCTTCATTTAATCTGATGTTTAAGTTATTCAACTTTCTAACAAGCTCGTCGTTGAATTCATTAATGCGGGCTTGCATTATTCCCCTCCATAATAGAGCCTCTTCTGTTAGAAAGAAAGACTCTTTCTCCCACCAGTTGTGTATTTCTTTCAACAGTCTTTCAAATATTATCCCTGTAGCTGAAGTTCCGGTACCACATGCTGTTTGAATTTCTTTCTTTATGAACCTATCAAGTCCACTCTCATCGGATTGCAGAGAATACACTTTGAACCTGCTTAAGAAATCTTTATAATGTGATAGATTTCCCCAGTCGTTTATTTCTCTTGAAATTTTATTTGCATCTCTTTCAAGCTCTATCAGTTTCCTCCTTATATCAACGCTGCTTATTTGTTTTTTCATCTCTTCAAGTTTTTCAGTTGAATCTTCTTCTCTGGCTTTGAATTCATGGAGAAAACTACCATATGTTTCTAACTGCTGAAATAAATTGTATATATAGGTGTCATTTTCTTCTGTGAAGCAATACACTTCTCCTTCTGTGAAAAGAACACTATGCTGTCCATCTGGACATAAAGTGTTTGTATGCAATGCATTGTTTGTAAACAATACTAATTCTACATTATCAATGTTGATGTTGCTAGTGATATCACGGTTTCTAAGCCATTTCATCACTTCCGGGTAAGATTTGCAATACTGAGGAACGCTGTAGTCACCTCTGAGGGAAAGAAGGGCGGTGCTGATGTTTCTAGTCTTCTTTCTGTAAACATTTTGCTTATCTTTCAATTGGATGAACATGATCTTTATGTGGTTTTGTGTCTCATCCATGTATGCAAACACTATATCATCAAATTGTCCAACCCCAGCCACATTACTGGCCAAGGAGAATTTCCGTGCTGTGATGATACCACGCATGAACAGCAACGCCAACATTTTGGTCTCAAAATTCAAACCTCTGCCATCGGCACTTGAAGATCGTTTTCTGTAGTCTTCAATCCTGTAACAAATCAATTATCAAATTGACTACTGCTTTCCATTTCTGTCTGCATAAATATGAACTACAAATACTTGTAAATTCTAGCTTATGTATACTGGCTGTAGTACGATCATCTGAGCAAACTTTGTTGGATGGTTGTTTACGAATTACACGCCATTTAGTTTTATCATTTTCCTAGTTACCGTGGTCACCTATGCTCATACGATATTTAGAAAAATATCAATTTCGAAATAATCATATAGATCAACGTTTACATCATATTTGATAACATAATAGTGGTTTTCCGAATTCAACCTTTCTGTAAGTGTAACACGATTAATGCCAACTACATTTTGTTCATATTTAGTATCTATGAGTTACTAAAAAACTAATACCGTAACTGAGATAATATGAAATTAAAGAACAACTGACAGTCGCCAAATACCAATATGTAACCAACCTGATTTCCAGTCTGTTGCTGCTGGTTCTCCCCTTGCCCTGCAACATAAAATAATTGTTTCTCGAGTTCTGTCGGTTCTGATTAAATCTGTTTGTTCTGATCTTAGTTGTCAAAAGTAGTAAAGGATAATAAAGAACATTCCTATCTATATTGGAAGTTATGATATATATAACTATTAATTCAAAAATATTGCTAATTTGTTTCTTAAGAAATTCATAAAGAAAATGTTGAAGAAATTCAACAACTGCACATTTCTCCGGAATGTTTATTAACTTTAAAATTATTGTCATAACTTGTTTATTTAGAAATTCTTTTGAGACTCTTGGTTAATTTATTAATTGTTTACTGAGATATTCTGTTGATAAGATCGACTAATCTGTTAATTTATTGATTTAGATATTCTTCAGATAGGTACAATACTGTTTAAGTTAATAACAGGTTTACTTGGATATACAGTATTCTGCTAACACTGACTAATTCCTTAACTTGGTTCTTCTGATACTATTTTCCAATTTATTAAGGTTTTTCTATATTCTTCTGATAATATTAGCTAATTTATTCGATTAACATTTTCATTTAGATATTCTACAGCTAATATTGTTTAAGTTACCAATCTTTATTTTAATATTCTTCCGATAATATCGACTAATTCACTGACTTGTTTTTTTAAATATTCTTCTAATATTATTAGCTAATTCATTAACGTGTTGTTTAGATATTACTCTGATCGACTAATTCACTGACTTGTTTATTTAAATATTTTTCTAATATTATTAGCTAACTTATTAACGTGTTGTTTAGATATTCCTCTGATCGACTAATTCACTGACTTGTTTATTTAAATATTCTTCTAATATTATTAGCTAACTTATTAACGTGTTGTTTAGATATTCCTCTGATCGATTAATTCACTGACTTGTTTATTTAAATATTCTTCTAATATTATTAGCTAATTTATTAACGTGCTGTTTAGATATTCCTCTGATCGACTAATTCACTGACTTGTTTATTTAAATATTCTTCTAATATTATTAGCTAATTTATTAACGTGTTGTTTAGATATTCCTCTGATCGACTAATTCACTGACTTGTTTATTTAAATATTTTTCTAATATTATTAGCTAACTTATTAACGTGTTGTTTAGATATTCCTCTGATCGACTAATTCACTGACTTGTTTATTTAAATATTCTTCTAATATTAGCTAACTTATTAACGTGTTGTTTAGATATTCCTCTCATCGATTAATTCACTGACTTGTTTATTTAAATATTCTTCTAATATTATTAGCTAATTTATTAACGTGCTGTTTAGATATTCCTCTGATCGACTAATTCACTGACTTGTTTATTTAAATATTCTTCTAATATTATTAGCTAATTTATTAACGTGTTGTTTAGATATTCCTCTGATCGACTAATTCACTGACTTGTTTATTTAAATATTTTTTAATATTATTAGCTAACTTATTAACGTGTTGTTTAGATATTCTTCTGATCGACTAATTCACTGACTTGTTTATTTAAATATTGTTCTAATATTATTAGCTAATTTATTATCGTGTTGTTTAGATATTCTTCTGATCGACTAATTCACTGAATTGTTTATTTAAATATTCTTCTAATATTATTAGCTAACTTATTAACGTGTTGTTTAGATATTCTTCTGATCGACTAATTCACTGACTTGTTTATTTAAATATTCTTCTAATATTATTAGCTAATTTATTAACGTGCTGTTTAGATATTCCTCTGATCGACTAATTAACTGACTTGTTTATTTAAATATTCTTCTAATATTATTAGCTAATTTATTAACGTGTTGTTTAGATATTCTTCTGATCGACTAATTCACTGACTTGTTTATTTAAATATTCTTCTAATATTATTAGCTAATTTATTAACGTGTTGTTTAGATATTCCTCTGATCGACTAATTCACTGACTTGTTTATTTAAATATTCTTCTAATATTATTAGCTAACTTATTAACGTGTTGTTTAGATATTCCTCTGATCGATTAATTCACTGACTTGTTTATTTAAATATTCTTCTAATATTATTAGCTAATTTATTAACGTGCTGTTTAGATATTCCTCTGATCGACTAATTCACTGACTTGTTTATTTAAATATTCTTCTAATATTATTAGCTAATTTATTAACGTGTTGTTTATTCTTCTGATCGACTAATTCACTGAATTGTTTATTTAAATATTCTTCTAATATTATTAGCTAATTTATTATCGTGTTGTTTAGATATCCTTCTCATCGACTAATTTACTTGTTTATTTAAATATTCTTCTAATATTATTAGCTAACTTATTAACGTGTTGTTTAGATATTCCTCTGATCGACTAATTCACTGACTTGTTTATTTAAATATTCTTCTAATATTATTAGCTAATTTATTAACGTGTTGTTTAGATATTCCTCTGATCGACTAATTCACTGACTTGTTTATTTAAATATTCTTCTAATATTATTAGCTAATTTATTATCGAGTTGTTTAGATATTCTTCTGACCGACTAATTCACTGACTTGTTTATTTAAATATTCTTCTAATATTATTAGCTAATTTATTAACGTGTTGTTTAGATATTCCTCTGATCGACTAATTCAATGACTTGTTTATTTAAATATTCTTCTAATATTATTAGCTAATTTATTAACGTGTTTAGATATTCCTCTGATCGACTAATTCACTGACTTGTTTATTTAAATATTCTTCTAATATTATTAGCTAATTTATTATCGTGTTGTTTAGATATCCTTCTGATCGACTAATTTACTTACTTGTTTATTTAAATATTCTTCTAATATTATTAGCTAACTTATTAACGTGTTGTTTAGATATTCCTCTGATCGACTAATTCACTGACTTGTTTATTTAAATATTCTTCTAATATTATTAGCTAATTTATTAACGTGTTGTTTAGATATTCCTCTGATCGACTAATTCACTGACTTGTTTATTTAAATATTCTTCTAATATTATTAGCTAATTTATTATCGAGTTGTTTAGATATTCTTCTGACCGACTAATTCACTGACTTGTTTATTTAAATATTCTTCTAATATTATTAGCTAACATATTAACGTGTTGTTTAAATATTCCTCTGATCGACTAATTCACTGACTTGTTTATTTAAATATTCTTCTAATATTATTAGCTAATTTATTAACGTGTTGTTTAGATATTCCTCTGATCGACTAATTCACTGACTTGTTTATTTAAATATTCTTCTAATATTATTAGCTAATTTATTAACGTGTTGTTTAGATATTCCTCTGATCGACTAATTCACTGACTTGTTTATTTAAATATTCTTCTAATATTATTAGCTAATTTATTAACGTGTTGTTTAGATATTCCTCTGATCGACTAATTCACTGACTTGTTTATTTAAATATTCTTCTAATATTATTAGCTAATTTATTAACTTGTTTGTTTAGATATTCCTCTGAAAATATTAAGAGATTTATTAACTTGTTTGTTTAGATATTCCTGTGAAAATATTAAGAGATTTATTAACTTGTTTGTTTAGATATTCCTCTGAAAATATTAAGTGATTTATTAACTTGTTTGTTTAGATATTCCTCTGAAAATATTAAGTGATTTATTAACTTGTTTATTTAGATATTCTGATAATATTGACTAATGTATTAATTCTTTATTTCGGTATTTTCTGATAATATTGACTAGAACATTAACTTTTTTATTTGGATACCTGTTCCTCTAATAATATCAATTACTAAATTAAATTGTTTTCGATATTCTTCCGATAATATTGAATAATTCATTAATTGTTTTCGATATTATTCGGACAATATTGACTAAATATTTATTTATATACTAGCCGTACCCGTGCGCTCCGCTGCACCCGTTAGAAATAAATATAAAGTAATTACATAATTAAAATAGGACATTTGATCCAGGGAACATTCGTGTTTGATATAAGGATAAATAGTTTAATATGTTACTTAATTTAAATTGTATTTGTATAATTAAAATGCGATCATTTTGATCCAGAGACCACTCATTTGGTCATAAAAATTATTTTAGGAAATACAGGAAACGAATGTACAGAATAGCCTATCACGTTTTCTGTGCATAATAATCTATTTTAATCTTACCTGTCCTCGATTCACTCAGAAGTTAGTATTTAGTATTTATTTATTTAACCTGGTAGAGATAAGGCCGTCAGGCCTCTACCAGGGAATTACAACTATAACATGAACAATAAAATTGCAATACTGTAATACTGTAATAACATTATAGCATTATGTCCATCCAGAGAAACTACACTTTCCAATGGTGAATTAATAATTAATTATACAAATCGGTTAATTTAGCTTCCGATATTACTTCATACAAACCCAGAAACATTCTCTGTAGGCTATCTTTCATAGCTTTCGATTGTTGCTGTCCAAGCCCCTTATAGACGAAGTCACTTTTTTTTAATTCATTACTCGGCCTTAGATGGCAGTTATTTTAATTTTAAAACTCATTTATCTCATTAAATATCAGTCCTATCCAAATTTTTAAAGGAATAAAACTTATCGAAAATTATTTTTAATGAAACTTTTGTTATGTAACATTTTTCACAAAAATCAATAATAAGCGAGATATTTCGATTTATTTTATTCAGGCCCCCTTATAACCCCCCTTTTAAATAATGTAATTTGAATGCCATATAGCCTAAAATCTAAGTTACAACGAACTTAATTTATATTCCAATTTTCATATAAATCGGGTCAGCCATTATCGCGTGAAAAGGTAACAAACATACAGACAGACAGACAGACAGACAGACATACAAACAAAAATTTAAAAAAAGCGATTTTCGGTTTCAGTGTGGTTAATTATATATGTTAGGACCAATTATTTTTGGAAAATCGAAAATTACCAGAAAAATTTCGGCTACAGATTTATTATTAGTATAGATTCTTATGTTAATATCGACTAATATATTAACTTGTTCGTTTACATATTTTTGACATTGTTGATGAATTTTTATTTTAGTTGGATAATCATTGTACCATAATGGTAGATTCAGAAATAAGTTAGGCCTACTTACTTGTAGTGGTCGAATTTGGCCGATATAATAAAGCGCTCTACTTTGTAGGCCTACCTTCCCTTAGACATTCCTCGAGTAGTGTGTGACGTCTTATACCGCACAATATTTAGCAAACGAAAACACAAACCTGTACAATGTGACTGTATGAATGCTACTTACAGAAAGCAACTCGCTGCAAGTAAGATCTTCCCCGTTCGTTCCCATCTTGAGATCACATTCCAGACGCTCCTTTATCCTCAGGAAGTGCTGCTCCAGACAGTTCTTGTATCTGCTGTATTCTGCTTCCAGTTCTTCTTCTAACTGCTTCCTCTTCTGCCTCAATTTATTTTCCATTTGTAATTTTATATGTTCTAAATACATTTTCAATTGTTCTATTTCAGACAGGTGGTCCTGCAAAATGGGGTACAAAATTCATGTTCCACGTATTTATCTGAAGTGTAATACAATATTCGATTGTACAATAAACAAGGTGGTGGGTGCATAAGTAGGTATACAGAAATATAATATAGTTTTATTAAGTAGAAATGAGGATAACAATCGATAACGGATCGATCAAGCAGTTGAATTGATGCCTAATATCGATGAATGACATTGATTCTAACTGTAATCTCACTTGTACTTAATAAAACTAAGTTATATTGCAATACTTTAGTACACATGCCTATGTACCCTCCTGTATATATTACTACGGAAATTTTAAGATAAATGCTATGAACAGTATTTATGTAATAATCTCACAAAAATGTCCTTACATTGATACTACTAGTTCATACAGTGTCGTTAAAAACCGATAAAAGTATTTATTAATTAAATACAATGTAATATACAAAGCATAGAAAGTCTTCCTAGCATCCGACTAAAATGTGCCAGTGCTGTAAATTGTGCTGTGAAGTAGAGTTCTTCGGTCTTGCAATATTTATCCATTATCTGTCCAGCATAAGAAAAGTGTGACGTGAACCACAGAACACTAATTACAAAAATGGAATGCATCACTCCCATACATATAGATTGTGCTTAACCCTAATAAGAAGGCCATATTTTAACAACATCAATACATCTGTTCACATCACAACAAACAAAAGAAAAACGTTCTTTTACACACATTCCATACTTGTGTATTCACCTGGGGAACAAAACTACATTTGCACAAAAATGACTTAACCCCGTTTACCGAACACCATCGAATTACTCGTAACAATATAAATATGTTTAACCTACAGGAATTATTAATTTTCAAGACTAAAAACAGAAAAATGTGATTTTTGGTCATCTACAATACTCACTTCTGTAAATGGAACCCACTTCTAAGGAAAATAGTCTAGGCACGTTACCCAATGTTATTTCAAATATACAGAGTGTCCGAAAAATCCCGTAACATACGACAAATCATAGTATGTAGTTCACATATATGTTTTTGAATTTATCTCAGAGGTCCCGTCGTTTGGAATACACGCCCGGCGACTTGAATGTCTTGGAATTGGCCTTTTGGGGATGATAAATCACGGATCTACAGCATCAAAATTGGAGACATCGAATATTTACGCCAGACGTTCGAATATAAAAGTCGCATCACATCACCTACGTTTGACCCGTATTTAAATAATATGTGAATTCCCCTCCTGACATGTAAAACTTGATAGAGCACACACAGTACACAAACTGTGACTAGTCCTATGATGTAAGACTTTTCGAACACCCTGTATTGAGATATGAAGGGATATGGTATAACCTACTTTATTGTTGGCACCTGCACCAGGATCAATTTCATAGCCTTCCATCACGGGGTGAATTGCTAGAACGTTAGCCTATGTCAATCAAAAGGAATTAATGAAAATCCTTTTCGTGACAATTGAACGTATTGCTAAAAGCACCCAAAATCAAGAGATTTCCTTACGAAGAAGACGTCCATCTCTGAAGTTCAGGACACCATCTTATGAAGCCAAATTATTCTCCTGTAACAAATAAATAAAACTAAACAATGGACTAAAGTCAATAAGGTATCCTGTGATATAATTCGAATTTGGTAAGAATTTCCACTCATACACCCATCCATCCATCCATCCATCCATCCATCCATTTCTTGTTCTTTCTTTCTCTGTTGGTTCGATAGTGCATCTATCTATCTGTCTGTCTACCTGTCTATCTGTCTGTCTGTCTGTCTGTCTGTCTGTCTGTCTGTCTGTCTGCCTGCCTGCCTGCCTGCCTGCCTGCCTGCCTGCCTGCCTGCCTGCCTGCCTGCCTGCCTGCCTGCCCTGCCCTGCCCTGCCTGCCTGCCTGCCTGCCTGCCTGCCTGCCTGCCTGCCTGCCTGCCTGCCTGCCTGCCTGCCTGCCTGCCTGCCTGCCTGCCTGCCTGCATCTATCTATCTATCTATCTATCTATCTATCTATCTATCTATCTATCTATCTATCTATCTATCTATCTATCTATCTATCTATCTATCTATCTATCTATCTATCTATCTATCTATCTATCTATCTATCTATCTATCTATCTATCTATCTACCTACTTACCTATCTGCACACCTACCCACCCACCCATTCATTCATCCATCATCGATATATATATATATATATACTCATCTATTTATTAATCTCCTTGTTTATTCATTTCTCTATTTATTTTTCTACTTATTTATCTATTTATTTATGTGCTTATTTATTTATTTATTTATCTCTCTTTACTTATTTATTTATTTATTCATTAATTCATTCATCTATTTATTCATTAATTCATTCATCTATTTATTCATTAATTCATTCATCTATTTATTCATTTATTTATTTTTCTACTCATTTCTTTATTTAGTTATTTATTTATGTATTTATTTACTTAGGTGCAGTTAAGGCCATCAGGCCTTCTCTTCCACACCACCAGATAAGAACTCTGTGATAATAACTATGTATTACGACGCAGATAAAATGACAGTGATAGCTTAACTTATAAATAATTTTGATGTTGATGATATAATAAGGAGAACAGTGATGATAATGGTAGAGATGGCAGTCAAAGAGTAACCGTGATGATGGTTGCAGTGATAATATTATAAATGTAATCTTCATCTTACGATGTTGGATGACGTATATACGTCCGTTGATGTGACATATTAATGAATATTTAAATACTTATATAGTCACAATCATGACATGGTATGAAAGGAGAATTTCAAGCCTTTGGCGTGAAACGAACTCGATAGCTCAGTTGGTAGAGCGCCTGACCGGAGTACAGGAAATCGCAGGTTCGAATCCCGCTCGAGGTTGTGGAATTTTTCTTTCATACCATGGCATGATTGTGACTATATAAGATTTAAATATTCAATGATAATATTAGCCTATGTTGTAATAGTATTTCGAAAGTTGTGGATTAGTGCAACAATACAACAATATGAATGTGATATTGCTGGTTTATATTTGACTGAAATTGATTCTATGGTACGATGAGGTTGGACCACCGCACGTCCAATAAAACCACTGGTATGTGCCACTTGTGCCACCTCAAAATCTCGAAGTAATCGAGAAATGGCAGGAAAATTTTCTCCGGCGCCCTCTATCACAGATAGAAGTATTTCATCTACGAAACAAACCTCTCAGTTCCCGAATTAAACCATGTTAAGCATTTTTCGCGCTTTAAAATCCATCTCCTAAGCCAGGACGGTCACTATGGTAACTAAGTACGAATCTTGGATCTCATTATAATCTGATTTCTTTTGTCAATTCCTTTTACGTAATTTCCTATTTAATAAGAGTATTCACGTCGCGTCGGCATGGTAACCGCTTCCGTGTCGGAAAAGCATTATGTTCTATATCTGCAAGACATAAACCGCACAGCCAACGTGCTGTCTTACAAACGCACACTTCGCTTGGCGATTTTGTGCTACTTGATGGTGTGGGGTAATTTAAAGCAATCATAAAGAAGTGACGGGTGATTCACAGGATCCCTGTGATTTCGTGAAATGTTTATGCTCTCCGTTGAGTGTTGTGATATTCAGATTTTTAACGAATTGGTTCTTACGTATTTATAGGATTGAGAGCGAAATAAATTCATGAAAATTTATATGTTGTAGGTATTAGGCTATATACTATATCTAGCATACTAGCAGAGATACTTTTACACAACATAGAACAAACATACATACTCAACAATGAACACAACAAAAATGCAAACAACATAATATACTGGCACAGATACGTAGACGACATACTCATACTATACAAAGGAAACAAACGACAAATACACAAACTACACCAATACATAAACAAAATACACCCAAAACTTCAATACACACTGGAACTTGAAAACAACTTACTTACTTACTTACAAATGGCTTTTAAGGAACTCGCAGGTTCATTGCCGCCCTCACATAAGCCCGCCAGCGGTCCCTATCCTGAGCAAGATTAATCCAGTCTCTATCATCATACCCCACCTCCCTCAAATCCATTTTAATATTATCCCCCCATCTACGTCTCGGCCTCCCTAAAGGTCTTTTTCCCTCCGGCCTCCCAACTAACACTCTATATGCATTTCTGGATTCGCCCATACGTACTACATGCCCTGCCCATCTCAAACGTCTGGATTTTAAGTTCCTAATTATGTCAGGTGAAGAATACAATGCGTGCAGTTCTTGGAAACGACAACTCCATAAATTTCCTAGACATCACCATAACAAAAGTTGACAACAAACACGCCTTCAAAATATACAGAAAACCAACCACCACCACCACACACATACACAACACATCTAATCACCCCACACAACACAAACATACTGCATTTAGGACAATGGTACTCAACATACCCATGAGCCAACAACACTACAATGAAGAAGTGAACACAATCAAATACATAGCACAAGAAAACGGATACAGTCCAAACATAATAGACAACATCATAAGGAAGATAAAACAAAAACTCAACAAACACACAAAACACAACACAAACACAAGAACACAAGAAATACGTCACACTAACATACGAAAACAAAAACACACACAAGAACGCATCCTCATTCAGAAAACAGAAATACAACATAGCATACAGAACAGAAAACACACTACAAAGACATCTCAACACACAAACAAATAAATACAACCACACAGGCGTATACAAACTCACATGCAATAGTTGCGACAGTTTCTACATTGGACAGACAAGCAGATCATTCCAAACTCGATACAAAGAACACATTAAAGCAATAACCAGAGGACACAATACATCTACATATGCCGAACACATAACTAATGCTAACCACACATACAATAACATAAATACAGACATGGAAATCCTACACATACAACCCAAAAACCAAAAACTCAACACACTAGAACAATATGAAATATACAGACACACTAAAACACACCCTGATCAAATTCTCAACACAGAATCAATTTCAGAACAAACACAGTATTTGACACAACTCTTCATCACAAGAACGCACCCACACAACAGGCAGCGAAGTTGAGATAGCGCCGAGATCTAGTAGGCTCTGAGGATGGTGTCAAGTAGCACCGAAACAGCTGTAAGCCGCACATGCTTACATAATTAACACGAGTAAGATCGCCATTTAATCAATTATTTATATTGTAAGTCATTTGTGATTACTTTCTCTTAATTCCTTTATTCAATTTAGGCCCATACCACAACGCTGGCTTACTTTTAAAGCTCGTAATTGTGTTTGAGGAAATTGTGCAAGCGAGCAAAATAACTTCTTATTCTTTTTATGCACCGACTAATAACTGTTATGCATTTGTTATTTATGAAATATAGAAACATTTGCACACTCACGAGGTGTTATCGGCAGACACAGATTTCGACAGTAAGTAAAAATTGAACTTACGGGGTTGTAGAAATGGTAAAATTTTGGAAATATTCAACATATTTTCCCTGCATTACTGTATCTTGTACAATAATGAAAATTAGTAGGTGTAAAACACTGTCCTGCTCTATGAAGAAAATATTTTTACGATTAAAAAAATTAATTACAGCTTTTTTCTTTTTTTCAAAATTCAGTTCACTGTGCAGTGATGAAGCGTTTCCCACATAACTCAAAAACTATCCAACATTCTGCAATGAATTTTTGTGTGTATTTATGCATGTCATACCTAAAATATGATGCAAGCTCACTTCTCTACCTTTGATAGATTGATAACAAATAAATTCATTTTAAAAAATGGTCAAATATCAGTATTTTCTTCTAACATAAAATTAAAAAAAAATACATTATTTATTAAGGAATGTAGTTGAAAGATCATGATATTGTAAACATGAGTTTCAGCAATAAAATAAAAGAGAGAGAACATGAAAAAGTTAATAAGTTTATGAGTTATGAGGGAAACGCTTCATCACTGCACAGTGATCTGTCACCGTTTTCAATTTTGAAAGTAAAAATATAAATAATTTTTTTAATCGTAAAAATATTTTTTTTTCATATAGCAGAAAGACAGTGTTTTACACACACTAATTTTCATTGTTGTACTTTACATTATATATTTTTTTTTAATCTGTACAGTCTGCTACAATTTTCAGAGAAATCTGGTACATTTTATTTTCGGCCAGTGGCAACACTGCCAGAAATGAATGTGACTTATTTAGACACGACAATAAAGTCACGTATTGTTGAGGTCATGAAACTGCTGAGAAGATAAAGCTGCTAATAGGAACAAAACATTATATTTAGACACCTGCGACAAATTAAGACACTTGTCACATCACGTGATGTCGAGAGATCGTTCTCGACATTTAAACTAATTCCGACAGATCAGAGAAGAGGTTTCACAGTAGAGAGTCTGGAGAAATCGTTGGCTGTTTACTGCCATAATAGTTACGTGAAAGGCAAAAGAAGTTTAAAAATAAAGTTGGAAAGTTAGAAAGTTAAAGATGTACCAATTAAAATATCTAACTTAGGTAAAATGAATAATAATTATTAATACACTTACAGAAAAAATAAGTTTTCATTAAAAAATTATGGTTACTTTAAATTAAGTATTTTCATACCCTTCGTGTTATTAAACCAAGTGAACCTCTGAAGTGTATTTTTACTGCACATATTTCAATTTTTAGTGCATATTTCAACAGTTTTTGCTGCACAGCTGCATGAATATTTTTAAGTTTTTTAGTGCATAAAGTTCCGTGGTATAATAATAATAATGATAATAATAATAATAATAATAATAATAATAATAATAATAATAATAATTAGGCTAGGATTTTGATGACCTATAAATCATGAAAAAGTCCTAAAAGCAATGCATTTATGACCAAAAATCTTTCCAAAATGCCCTTAAAATGCCCTAAAAATTGATCTTACATAATTGGCTTACTAGGAAAAGAGGTTTTGTACTACTTAATGTTTAGACTAGTAATTAAATTAAATTCTAATACCAACATTTAAGTTTATTTAATTTTACATATTTTTTTTTCTAATTGGTACACTTTAATTATTTTACCTGATGTAGTTCTATGTAGTCCACCACAAGGCCACTCTTATCAGGAACTAGCAGGAAAGTTATACAGGAGTCTATATTGAAGGGGTGGTTGGAGTGTACTACGTTAAAATGGCAATATTTGTGTAGAAAACGATTAAAATATTATACAAAATAACGGGTATTAGCCACCGGCGCAGCTTGGTTGGTTAAGGCGCTTGCCTGCTGATCCGGAGTTGCGCTCGGGTGCGGGTTCGATTCCCGCTTGGACTGATTATCTGGTTGGGTTTTATTCCGAGTTTTTCCCAACCGTAAGACAAATTGTAGTTGTAATCCCCGGTAGAGGGGAAGAGAAGGCCTGTTGGCCTTATCTCTACCAGGTAAAATAAATAAATAAATAAATACATAAATAAATAAATAAATAAATAAATAAATAATGTCAGGTAATCTATGGCGAATCCTCAACCTCATCTCGCCAAATATATCGCTATTACCAATTTCATCGAAGCTAAATAACATCGTAGTTGATACAGCGTCATTAAATAACCAAGTAAAAATAATGGGGATGTATGGCCAAAATTAAATGATAATGTCTCAAAAATGTCCGAAAAAAAACAAAAGATGCTCTTATGAGATGAAACAGGCAAAAAATGCAAAAAAATGCCCTAACAAATATGTCTTAAAACACTCAGTTCATCACATAACGTATTGAAGCAGCTATGTTTCTGGCTTACTAGAAAAAAAAAAAGATGCAATTTCATCAAAATCCTAGCTCTATTACTTACTTACTTACAAATGGCTTTTAAGGAACCCGAAGGTTCATTGCCGCCCTCACATAAGCCCGCCATTGGTCCCTATCCTGAGCAAGATTAATCCAGTCTCTATCATCATATCTCACCTCCCTCAAATCCATTTTAATATTATCTTCCCATCTACGTCTCGGTCTCCCCAAAGGTCTTTTTCCCTCCGGCCTCCCAACTAACACTCTATATGCATTTCTGGATTCGCCCATACGTGCTACATGCCCTGCCCATCTCAAACGTCTGGATTTAATGTTCCTAATTATGTCAGGTGAAGAATACAATGCGTACAGTTCTGTGTTGTATAACTTTCTCCATTCTCCTGTAACTTCATCCCGCTTAGCCCCAAATATTTTCCTAAGGACCTTATTCTCAAATACCCTTAACCTATGTTCCTCTCTCAGAGTGAGAGTCCAAGTTTCACAAGCATACAGAACAACCGGTAATATAACTGTTTTATAAATTCCAACTTTAAGAATTTTTGCTAGTAGTTGATGACCTATAAATCATGAAAAAATGTCCTAAAAACAATGCATTTATGACCTAAAAATCTTTAAAAAATGCCCTTATAAATGCCCTAAAAATTGACCTTACATAATTGACTTAGTAGGAAAAGAGATTTTGTACTACTTAAAATTTAGACTAGTAATTAAATTAAATTCTAGTACCAACATTTAGGCTTATTTAATTTTAAATAATTTTTCTACGTAGTACACTTTAATTAAATCCACAAACAATTAGGGAAAACACGGGAATTTTACTGGAAGCAAGTAAAGAGATAGGTTTGGAAGTAAATCCCGAAAAGACAAAGTAACTTATATGATTATATCTCGTGACCAGAATATTGTACGAAATGGAAATATAAAAATTGGAAATTTATCTTTTGAAGAGGTGGAGAAGTTCAAATATCTGCGAGCAACAGTAACAAATATAAATGATACTCGGGAGGAAATATGGGAAATGCCTGTTATTATTCGGTTGAGAAGCTTTTATCATCCAGTCTGCTGTCAAAAAAACTGGAAGTTAGAATTTATAAAACAGTTATATTACCGGTTGTTCTGTACGGTTGTGAAACTTGGACTCTGACTTTGAGGGAGGAACAGAGTTTAAGGGTGTTTGAGAATAAGGTACTTAGGAAAATATTTGGGGCTAAGAGGGATGAAGTTACAGGAGAATGGAGACAGTTACACAACACAGAACTGCACGCATTGTATTCTTCACCTGACATAATTAGGAACCTTAAATCCAGACGTTTGAGATGGGCAGGGCATGTAGCACGTATGGGCGAATCCAGAAATGCATATAGAGTGTTAGTTGTGAGGCCGGAGGGAAAAAGACCTTTGGGGAGGCCGAGACGTAGATGGGAGGATAATATTAAAATGGATTTGAGGGAGGTGGGATATGATGACAGAGACTGGATTAATCTTGCTCAGGATAGGGACCGATGGCGGGCTTATGTGAGGGCGGCAATGAACCTTCGGGTTCCTTAAAAGCCAGTAAGTAAGTAAGTAAGTAAGTAAGTACACTTTAATTAATTATTTTACCTGATGTAGTTTCCATGTAATCCACCAGAAGGCCACTCTTATACGGAATTAGCACATATGATCCGTTCAGAGGTGAAGTGGTGTAAGTCAATTTTGACTTACACCACTTTTGCTCTGAACGGCTCAAATAAATAATATACAAAAAACAATTCCTACTTTCTCTTTGTTTTTTTTTTCCTCTCTCTCTCAATTTCTCTGTTCTTCGTACATACATTTGCAGGCAAAATATATATTCATGCCATTTAAATTTGTATAATAACGACCGAATCATTAGCCTAGTTTATATGAGCCATTCAGAGCAAAAGTGGTATATGTCAAAATTGACTTACACCACTTCTGCTCTGAATGGCTTATATAGAGGAGTCTATATTGAAGGGGTGGTTGGTCTGATCCATTATATGGAGGTATACACCGTTAAAATGGAAAAAAGTAATAATAATAATAATAATAATAATAATAATAATAATAAGCCATGGATCGGAAGAAATAACATTTTCAATAACATACATATCTAAGAAAACAAATGACATACAAATTAAAAAAAACAAATGACATGCGTATCCAAGAAAATAAATGACATACCAGCTGACAAACTAGATGATGTGTCGTCTGCAGCAAATCATGTCTGATATCGCTCTCATTTCCAGTGTCAAGATCAGGAGTTTAATCAAGAAATCAGACAACAGGAAGCTGCGTGTAACGTGAGCACAAGATATCACTTCCTGCGAGAAACTTCCTTGTGTCGCGCCGCATTCATGAGCGTGTGAATCCACAATCCGTAATGGCGGGATTGCAGTAAGCAGAAAATGGCGTCACAGGATCCTCCATTTTCTTGAAAATATGAAGGTAGGAACAGGAAAGATAGAATTCCACGAAGAAATCATTTCTATTTTGTTGCTTCTTCCTCTAGATCAGCGTTTCTTAGAGTGAGTTCCAGGAATTCCGCGAATCCTGAATAGATCTAAGGTTTATTTTATACTCACAATATAACATAATATGCATACAGTGTTGACAACTCGACTGTTAAAAAAACATTAGCTATAAAACGGTGCATAAGTCGCTAAACTGCTATTTTGTCAACAGTAATCTCACTAGAGCAGCCGTGGCGAGAACGTGACTCGCGAGACATTGTGGCTCGCAGTGATAGCTGTACATTTAGCTTGCTTCTAACCTCCGCCAACCCCCACCCTATCACTCACTGGAATCAAACTCCGTTCCATTTGTATTTGTCTCTGACCTGCGAGTGGCATATGTCTCTCTCGAAACCATGTACGGAAGTTCCAAGTAGGATGGGAGGACGCATTTTTTTGCTGTCAATATGATGAGAATATTAAATGTATGATTTGTTCACAAGTATTACGAGGAAAACGGTTGTATAACATAAAACGGCATTATACTACATGTTACTGATGAAACATTAAAAGGTTAAGTGTTATTGTTGTTATCATCATCATCATCATCATCATCATCATCTCTATACGTCGACCCTTTTTCAGCAGATGTACGAATAATGCGGTTCGCTCTTCAATTTGAACTCACTGATTTACTATGTGATGTCAAATGAAAGCTAGATGTAAGGACTTGACAAATGTTGAACTTTTCAAATCTTTGCCAAAAATAAATATCCGAAGCTTCGTTTTTTCGCTTGTTCCGTTAAAACCATGTTCGCTACAACTTACGTTTGTGAAAAATTATTTTCAACAATGAAAATAGTAAAAACCAAATTTAGATCACGACTGACAGACAAATACCTTCGTGATCAACTACGACTGGCAGTAAGTGACATAATTCCTGATTTTGAAACTCTGTCGCAGAGACATTCTGAAGACAGTTAATTTTAGGTTGTGATATTGTTCATTTATTGTTCATTTCTTTCTTCGTTACACGTACTAAACATTAGTTTGTAGCCTTGTACTGTATATAATTTTATTTAAGTGCTTGACGTAAGGAAAATGAAAAACCGTTAATGTCAGACAGTTGCTTCACTTCCCCTTCGGGTGTCCGCCTCCCTCCATAGATGCTATGCACGTTGCAGGTTACACAGTGGCTCGGCGCACGATTACATTTTCGCCACGGGTGACATATAGCAAGTCTATGTGATTCTGACGTAACTTCCTCTCCGATTCGGCGAGCAGTAAACACAGTTCTCCCGCTCCGAAGGAGCGCGCGCGCTCGTTGAGCGCTCTTTGTGCAGGTATGCTCTACATCAGCCGCGGCGAAAATGCGACTCACGAGCACATTGTGGCTCGCAGTGCTTTTCTCTCGCTTCCTACATACAACCCCCACCCTCTCACTCACTGGAGTCAAACTCCGTTCTATTTGTATTTGTCTCGGACCTGCGAGTGGCGTATCGTCGCAATATCTCTCTCGAAACCATGTACCTCTATAAAAAACGAAAGTTTCAAGTAGGATGGGAGGATGCATTCTTTTGCTTACAATATGATGAAAATATTAAATGTATGATTTGTTCACAAATATTACTAGGAAAACGGTTGTATAACATAAAACGGCATTATAAGTTACTACATGTTACTGATGAATCATTGAAAGGTTAAGTGTTATTATTATTATTATTATTATTATTATTATTATTATTTTCATTATCATCTCTGTACGTCGATTCTTTTACAGCAGATGTACGAATAATGCGGTTAGATTTTCAATTTAAACTCACAGATTTACAATGTGACGTTAAATGAAAGCTAGATGTAAGGACTTGACAGATATTGAACTTTTCAAATCTTTGGAAAAAAATAAATATTTGAAGCTTCGTTCTTTCGCTTGCTGTAACTTACGTTTGAGAAAAATTATTTTCAACGATGAAAATAGTAAAAATCAAATTTAGATCACGACTGACAGAAAAATACCTTCGTGATCAACTACGACTGGCAGCAAGTGACATAATTCCTGATTTTGAAACTTTGTCGCAGAGACATTCTGAAGGCAGTTAATTTTAGGTTGTGATAATGTGTCCTATCTTTTCTTGTTCATTTCTTTCTTCGTTACACGTCCTAAACATTAACTTCCCTTCGGTTGTCCGCCTCCCTCCATAGGTGCTATGCACGTTGCAGCTTACACAGTGGCTCGGCGCACCATGGCCTTTTCGACACGGCTGAGCTAAATAATCACCGTATGAAGTCAAAACGAGTAAAGAACTGACCTTGATTTACAATTTATGTATAAGAAAGCTGATTGATTTATAATAGAAATTTTAATTCCTATGAATTTGTATGTAAGTGTTCAATACTCGTCTAGCTATAAAACAGCAATCACATTTTTTAACTATTCGCATAAAAGAAGGAATTAACAATATCGCAAGGAAAGAAGAAGTGTAAGCGTTCGCATCTTTTATTGTATCGGTATTTGAACGCACTCGCAGCTTGGCTATTGTCGTGGCGACGTCATCAACAATGCTCAACAGACAGGACGTGGGGGTCGTTTCCCTGGAAACACTTGGGATTGCGATTTCGAACTATCAAAATGTCGAAAATATTCCGATCCCTCAAGCTCCAATCGCTCAAGAATGCGTTCTGGGGAGGACCTGCGGTTGTGCAAGCACCATCGCGGATTTCGTGGGGGATGCCAGATTTGGTAAGAACCGTGGGTATCGTTGGGACTGTGGGGTTGGGGGGCTATTACTTATGGAACCGTCTACCGGAGAGAAGTGATGCCTCCACGTCCCCTGATCGTGTTCCTCCGCCGTCTCCGCCTTCACAGTCACCACACGCACACTCCCGTTATTGCACACATTTTCCATACTTTTACGCACCCCCCTGCACACCAACACGCCCACCACCAGTGACACTACAGTCACCCCCCTCATCCCCACCTCCATCTTCACCCACACCACCGCCACCCCCGCCGCCCCGCCCTATTCTCAAAAAGGGTACACGAGAAGAACAGGGCGCCGACCGTCCGCGCAAGAGGGTGACGATTGTGCTTCCTCCCGAGGTTCATGAGATACCTCGGGAGGTAGACAAGCCGTCACCCTCTATGCGGGCGGCAATGGCAGACAGACCGTCCACCCCACAACGTACAGACAGAATTCCTCCCTGGTCAAGTCGTCAAAGGCAGCAGGAAGCGAGGCGCTCCTCCCCGAGGGAGAGCGCCCCGCAGCCTGCTACAAAGCCCAGTACGGGCAGAGTCGCCAGCCAGCAGACTCCGGGGGGCTCTGCCTCGCAGCCTGCTGGCGCGTCCAGTACGGGCAGACGCGACTTCAACCAAGGCATGACAGAGGAGCAACACGAGGCTTTGTACAGAAGATATTTGGCATCTAATCCTACTAAGGAGCAATTAGAATTCTATGAAAAGGTCCTTAGAAATTACGGGACGGAGCGTAGACACAGGGACGGAGGGGATTAGGGCAAAACTTGCACGGCCGCGGTCCTCGTAGGGCTCGTCGCCAAGACAATTAAGGTAAGTCGAGAATCTGCTTCATTACTATTATCATTATTCTTAGTGTTCTAGTGTGTAGGATAGGTTAGGTTATTGTAGTTATAGTTTTTTATATTTATAGTATACAATCAGTGCATTATATCATCATTAATATTTATACAGCAAAAATTAAATTCTTGTTCTAATCATATTTTAGTAAATCTCTTTCGCCATTTTATACAAAATCTCTAGTAATTTCTGGTTCACATTCTGGCATTATATTACCGCCTTCATCTCATTCATACGCTAAATAAACATCGCAGTTTGTTAAGGGTCGTACAGGTAAGGACACTTACCACCTGCATTTAGGTATTATGATTTAGAAAAGTGATGCAGTCTCATAATACGAGTAAGAATATAAAATAAATACTTCCTCAGTAAATCGACGAAAGAATAATCACAAGGAAAGTACTTGTGTCAAATTTCTGACAGTGCTGCACATATTTTGAGGTCACAGACTCATCGTGGAAATTGCAGATAGCACTTCAAAAATAGCATTAAATTATGAAGCGATTAAAACAACGCTACTATAAACATGCTATCACTAATAGCCAATTACTCACATACAGCGTAATCAGTATTAAGAAAACAAGTCTTAGACTATGCATCGACTTACTGAGTCAAAGATTGGAAAGGAGAAAAGCCAAATAACGCCACAGGTTCTAATATCGCCTTCATATTGCAAGAACTGAGCAACTCACTGCAGTGGAAGCACCAAATCATAGATCATTCCAATGCAACAGAATCAAAAACAGGCCAACATGTCTCACAGTTGGCCAGCTATTAATGGCCGAAGAAAACAAATTATAACTACGGTAGGGCCTACTTCAGAATCCAGCTGTAAGTGATTTATGAGTCGTAATCAGCAAATATGCAAACGCGCACCAATTCCGCATGTCACGTGGCAAGGTCCTGGAGTATAATAAACAGATAAGATGAACAGTGCAGTCTTTTCTAAAATTAATTCGCTATTGAAAAATTTAATTCAGTGCTCAAATTATGCAATAAATAAGCAAAGGAAGTTACAATGGTGGAAGGTACTTTCAAATATAGTTACGCATGTTGAATGGCAAAATGAATTCCTCAGTGAAAAGTTGCAACTGAACAAAGTAGTCAGTAAACGCAATTCCATTACAGGCCAAATCGGCCCAGAGGGTCGCGGGACGTTAAGGCTCTATCTATACAACCGGCATTAATAGCAGTAGAGATGTCAGCCCTATGTGCCCGCCGTCCTTACCCTCAAGGAAATGTATCTCATTTCTGTTAGAGGCTGAATAAAAATACAGGAGAATAGTGCGGCTAGAAGGGTTAGACAAAATCCATGACCACATAGGGAATCGAACCCGCGAACTTCCGAGTTACAGATTTAGCTAGCTAACGTATATAATTATGTTAGGTGCCACAAATTGGTACCGGGAAATATGATAAAATTCAATGTAGTTAAGCTGTGTAGGAACAGGCTCTTAAAATTAGAGTGTTCAGTATCACCCCCATCTACAGGACGATACGAAGTTCATAGAGACAACGAGATCAGCTTACACTTGGGTGAAACCGACGGAGTTCAGGATCATGATGATGATGCACTATTTCATTCCACACAATAAAGCGAATTCAAATCAGTGGCGTGGCATGAAATTTTGAGCAGGGGAAGCTAACTCAAGTTGTCTTTCATGCAATACGAGAAAACGTATTACAAAAACACAGTCTTAAAATAAATAGTAGTCAATTTCAAGTCAGCAGTCGAAGATTGGTTGGAACATCGTAAGTAACACCAATAAGGCATGACCTCAAATGATACGTAATAAAATATGATTTCACGGTTTACACATATCTCTAACAAATAGACACGTATAGTATAACATTAGCTCACTCCCTGTCATACTTAGAGAAATCACAATATTAGTATCATTACGAAAGTATGCGTCTGTCTTTTGGTTGTGTCCTTCATTGACAGCAAGGGAGTCGGTCATTTGTTTTTTAAATCACACTTTTGTTCGTAAGTCGGTCTTGATAATACAATTATCCTAAAAAAATTCAAGTAAATTAGTGTCAGGAACTGTTATTTCGCTCATTATTTATTATATCAGCCACAATACACACTAACACTTCAACTGAACACAACTGACGAAAAGGGATAACTCGGAAACTACTTATTTTAAATGTTAAAGCTAGCTTCTTTGCGAGCCTTGCGACTAGAAAGGGATGGAAAATTTGCGGGGTGGATTACACAGAAGAAACCGGTCTGCTTGGAAGCTGGTGTGTGCAGGCTTCTTGTTTACTGCTGCATCACAAATCATCCTGAGCTGCCGCGTCGCAATATTTAACGCGTAAATATAAATTCTATTAAAATTAATAAATAATTTTCTCCATAAACTGCAGGTTTATTATGAAATTATTATTAACTGGGAAAGCTAAGCGTTTTAGTTTACATTGACGCTACGCCACTGATTCAAATCAAGGAAGAGGCATTGAGTTAATAATAATTCCTATATACTCTTCAGATATTGAATTTGACACCGGCGTATCCAAACTGGCAGCTGAAATATGCTTCCGATGATATCTATTCGATAGGCGATAATTTTGGGCATGGCGATAATTTCAGGGCAGCATATCTCGCGATTCCGATGCGGCAGCACGCTGATCTTTGTACCAAACGATAGATCTCGTCTAGATCTGTCCACTTAAGGCAGAAGTATTCACGTAAAACCCACGGCTATGTTCCCGACATAGCAAAGCCCTAATTTTTTAATTAAGATACAATTTTCAAGTTATTCCACAAGTCTGAGTTATGGAATACTGAAATTATATACAGTTTTGTTCCATGTATACATTTCTATTTTAATCCGATTCTAAATATAATAATTTATCAATATGAATAATTTCCCTTTGGAGTGCAATGGCCCTTATTAACGTCTTCGCCATTAAACTTAGAAATTTCTGGCCTGTACATACTCATAACCGTCAACACTGTGATTTCATTTTGTCCTAATCATCTCTGTATACTTCACGCATTAAATTTAATTTATTTCAATTATATTCTTGTGACATGATATGCCATCCTAATTAATGAAGACAGGAATAATCTTTTCGCTGCTTTGTTTAAAACACTATCTGTCCTCATAAGGCCTACGTGCTGGGAGAATACGTGTAAGCTTAGTAAAAGATGCTTGGAAAAGAAAATATTAATACAACAAATGACCTGAATCAGAATTAGTTCCATATTCCTTCCCACCGCCATGCCTTAAGCTGTGATCTCACACTGTCTAAAAGACCTGATCTAGAAGTGACCTTTGTACCTACAGTAATGGTTCATATTCCTCAGAAAAGTGAGTGGAAACAGAGATATGCGTTCAAAATGTTCACCAAAACGCTCAAATCGATGTATCTCAACATTAGCATGTTATATAATCACTACTGTGAAAACAGAAGCATGCAAACAAGGCTGAAATGTTAGCTTTTCAACCTCACTTCATACGATCAGGCATTTGCTCAATATAGAGGGCGATATTAAGAACCGCAGCTCTAGCTGCAAGTGTAGTCAATGACCATTATAAATATAATACTTGAGTGGAACCTTCCAGTTTTACGAGCCTTGTAAACTTATTTTTGATAGGCTTTTCCACTATTCCGAGGTTGGCCTCTTAATGCTCTTTCCTCTCAATGGAGGAGAGTACAATCAACCAGTTGTGATGTTTCTCCGACAGACAGCAGACCTGTCGCGCTTAACCAAGTAAATTAAATGAAAAATACTGACTGAAAGATAATTAATCCTGCGATTAACACTGTGGCATGAGTCCAAAGTACCAAAACAGTGACAATGTGCGGGTGTGTATGTGTGGACAAGCAGAAATTGGTCGCAACTAGTGAACTCTGGGAGCCACAAGTAGCTCCACTTAACGTCGAACATGTTATGTACAATGTATGTACAGTGGTTGGTTGTACAAGTTGCGACCATTATACAGCAAGTCTAGAATGACTGCTATCGTCTACGTCAATATGGAGCCACAAGTAGCTCCACTTAACGTCGAACATGTTATGTACAATGTATGTACAGTGGTTGGTTGCACAAGTTGCGACCATTATACAGCAAGTCTAGAATGACTACTATCGTCTACGTCAATATGGAGCCACAAGTAGCTCCACTTAACGTCGAACATGTTATGTACAATGTATGTACAGTGGTTGGTTGCACAAGTTGCGACCATTATACAGCAAGTCTAGAATGACTGCTATCGTCTACGTCAATATGGAGCCACAAGTAGCTTCACTTAACGTCGAACATGTTATGTACAATGTATGTACAGTGGTTGGCTGCACAAGTTGCGACCATTATGCACCAAGTCTAGGCTCATTTCGTCGGAATTATCACCTTAATCTTACTCCGACGCCATATAATCATAGCAGTTGATAAAACGTCGTAACACAAGTCAGTATAAAACCCTACGCCCACAAGTGCGATGTGCTCAAACACACCATACAGCCCGCACATGTCAAAGGCTCCCTCAAGAATACACCGCACGGTCACAGTTGGCGTTATTTGGCGACTCGTGTTATGGGACTTAGTTTTATGAAGTAGCTTACACTTAGTTAGTTGTCTGCGAACAATTTGTCTGAACATAAAGTTTCTTTCTTTTCATGGTACCCCGGCGCGGTGGGAGGAACATCGGTCGCCATTCCCACCTGCAGGATCGCCGTGGAGGATGGAGGTAACACTCCTCATGGGGATTAATGGGGGTGGATACAAGGGCGGGTAGGGGTGGGATTGGGTGGGTAGGGGTGGGATTGGGTGGGTAGGGGTGGGATGGGTGGGTTGGGGTGGGGTGGGGTTTTTAGGGTTCGGGATTGGGTGAGTTTAGGGTGAATATGGCATTATTTTTGTCAACAGTGCAAATTTTAATTAGTTTGTATTGCCGGAGTTCAGTGAAGGTGCTTTCCAAACTTCATTTAGAAGGCCCAGAAAGTAACAGAACATTTTATTGTCCCCCAATAGGGGTATGGGTTTCGTAACCCGAATGAAAAGTCCAACTGACTTAACACACTTCACAGATCCGAATGGAAGCACAGAACTCCGGCAGCAACGCAAAATAAAAGGGGATTTCTGTCTCATTGTCTAAAGGGATGTAAACTAAAAATCTTGACCTCACAACAGAGTGAAAATAACGAAACTGAATCGTAATGAAACAAATTCAAATCAGTTGTAATGTCATTCATAAATTTACAGAATAACATACCAATGCATAATTTACAAAATAACTCTGATAGCAAAAATGAAAGATCCATTTTATTTATGTTGTCATCGTAGACAATTATCAGTATTAAATATATAAATATATGGAGCACAGAGAATATTATACAGTGCAAAGTGAGCACAACAGAGCTAAAAGTCCACATCGGACCTGAATAATAAGGGCCAGCAGGACAATTGGCTAGAAAGTGACAGAGTTCAATTCCCTTCGAGATAAGGAGACATATCAACTGTCACAAATTGCAGAAGGACTGCTAACCGTCCAGACTCGTTTCGTATGCCTCTCCCCTCGAACTCTGCATAAGCAGAACAAGGTGATAAAGTATGCCTCACTCTCGACCGACACAACACAGAAATCATGGAGCCCTACCTCTATGCTTTCTGTAAACATTACTATTATTACTAGAATCGACAAAAGTATGAGAAATAAAGATTATGAAAACAATATGCATTCAAATATCCATGCATATCAACATCCGTAGGCTTATAAAAAATAATAAAAACGAAAGTAGATATATAGAGAAAATTTATATTTCAGTGCATTCATGTAAAAATAAATTGGCAGACCTATCAAAATTCCAAAATAACAGAAGTGTGACAATCACCTATCCTAAGTTTACATTGAGGAGATCATATTAATTATGCTAAATAAAGAATATCTAGTACATAAAATATTACACAGTGCAAACTGCACACTACAGAGTCCAAATCGAACCTGACTAACAGCAGTTGGCAGGGCAACTGACTGGAAGGTGGCTGAGTTCAGTTCCCTCCGAGATAAGAAGAGGAACTATCTGTGCCACAAAATGCAGCATGGCTGCTATCCGTCGAGGCTTGTTTCAGGGGTTGCCGAGTTACCCAACAACTGAATAACCAGAACAAGATGGTCAATTATAGTTGAATCTTCCTTTGACCGGTACACAAAGCATGGAGCCCTACTTCCTCTGTGCTTTCTGTAAAAAAGTACTTTTGGCCCTATATGGTCACCAGAAGTAGGCTAAGGAAATCTAAAACAAATAACACAAGCCATTGAGCAACTATATTACAAATTAGATTCCCTTGCATTCATGATAATAATGAAACGGTATCAAAATTACAAAGTAACAGTGATTGCAAGAATGTGGCATCACTCATCTTATATTTATCTTGAATTTTATCGCAAAGAATCATATTCATTATATAAAGGTTATTTAGCAGATAAAAATGAAACTGTACACATTGAAGCTAGTAAGTACAAATTGGAGTTGACTAACAGCAGTTGGTAGGGCAACTGACTGCAGTGTGCCAGAGTTCAGTTCCCTCCCAGATGAGGAGGGAAACGAACTGTACCAAAAGATACAAAATGGCCACATGCCGTTCAATCTCATTTCAATGATTACCTGGTTTGTCTATCCAGGAACTGAATAAGCGCAGCGACATGATACAAGTATTGGTCAAACTTGCTCCGCACGGTACAGAGAGCATGGAGCCCTACCTCTATGCTTTATGTAGAACAGAGTCGCCAAAAGCAAGAAATAAAAGAGAACTAAACATGCAAAATGTACCTCAAAACTATCAGTAATTGCCATGTATTTACAAATACAAAATACATGGGCGTTAATGGATTGTTACAGTGGCATAAAATTCAAAAACAAAATATGTAACCTTTTACTAAACATTCTCTACACAAACGAAACCAATTCATGAGGCCACTGTTAGAAAAAGGAATTGTTCAGAATAACAGAACTAATTATCACTCGCCACCACTTGAAAAAAAAATCATAGCCATTATAAGAAATCATAACGCCATATGAAAAAAAAATACCATCTCTAAACAAATTCATGTGAAAAAAATACCATCTTAAAAAAACCATGTGAAAAAAAAACATTTCCAATTCCAAAAATCACTTCACCGTCATTTGAAAAAAAAATCACCTTCATGAAAGCTATCATCACTTATCATCCCTTCTCCAATGGGAAAAAGTTCTTCAATAAAAAAGTCAAACCCTAGAAAAAACCTCATCTCAATATCTGCTATCAATGAGCAATCTTCATTACATCTTTTCTGAAAAATGATAGCCAATATATTCTTGAAACAAATCTTACTTCTATTACAACAAAGAACACCAACCCAACATGTCATTTCTTCTCATATGAGAAGCAAAACTCCTTCCAAATAAATAAAAAAGTAGGTAATCAAGAGTTCACACTTAATAACATCCAGGAAACATTAATAAATTCTCTATTAGTGAAAATATTCCTCTGTAATTAAAAAAAAACTGCATCATCTATATACAGAAGAGATCCAGATAAACCAAAACATTATCTTTAATAATACATTCTTCAATGAACGAAAAATGAAAACCAAGAAGAAACCACATCATCTTTCGCCAACAAGAAAAACTGTTTACCAAGAAGTAATGCAATTGTGAAAACACATTTTAAACCGAGAAAATTGTACGCTGCTAACCAGAAATCTCAACAGTACATTTCACCAGGAAGAAATGCAACAAAAAGCACTCAATCAACAATGAAGAAGAAGGAATTCCTAAAATTGGAAATTACTGAAGCAAATAAAATAAAGTAGAAGATGAAATATTTCTACATTGTATCCACTGAAGAAGAAATAAAATAAATTCTTATGAACAGTATTACAAAACAAGAATTCAGCAGTCGTCAGTCATTCTTCTGCCATCGGCAACTTCTGCGACTGCAGCGAGGTGCTGAGTCATCTGACTCCAGCCATAGTCTACTTCTGCGACTGCAGCGAGGTGCTGAGTCATCTGACTCCAGCGATAGTCAACTTCTGCGACTGCAGCGAGGTGCTGAGTCATCTGACTCCAGCGATAGACAACTTTTGCGACTGCAGCGAAGTGCTGAGTCATCTGACTCCAGCGATAGTCAACTTCTGCGATTGCAGCGAGGTGCTGAGTCATCTGACTCCAGCAATAGTCAACTTCTGCGACTGCAGCGAGGTGCTGAGTCATCTGACTCCAGCAATAGTCAACTTCTGCGACTGCAGGGAGGTGCTGAGTCATCTGACTCCAGCGATAGTCAACTTCTGCGACTGCAGCGAGGTGCTGAGTCATCTAACTCCAGCAATAGTCAACTTCTGCGACTGCAGCGAGGTGCTGAGTCATCTGACTCCAGCGATAGTCAACTTCTGAGACTGCAGCGAGGTGCTGAGTCATCTGACTCCAGCGATAGTCAACTTCTGCGACTGCAGCGAGGTGCTGAGTCATCTGACTCCAGCGACAGTCAACTTCTTCGACTGCAGTGGTGCTGAGTCATCTGACTCCAGCGATAGTCAACTTCTGCGACTGCAGCGAGGTGCTGAGTCATCTGACTCCAGCGATAGTCAACTTTTGCGACTGCAGCGAGGTGCTGAGTCATCTGACTCCAGCGATAGTCAACTTCTGCGACTGCAGCGAGGTGCTGAGTCATCTGACTCCAGCGACAGTCAACTTCTTCGACTGCAGTGGTGCTGAGTCATCTGACTCCAGCGATAGTCAACTTCTGCGACTGCAGCGAGGTGCTGAGTCATCTGACTCCAGCCATAGTCAACTTCTTCGACTGCAGCGAGGTGCTGAGTCATTTGACTCCAGCAATAGTCAACTTCTGCGACTGCAGCGAGGTGCTGAGTCATCTGACTCCAGCGATAGTCAACTTCTGCGACTACAGCGAGGTGCTGAGTCACAAAAAAATTTGTATACATCTTGATTACACAGCTTTTAACACTGTATCACTTCGGAATATGTATTATATGACTTTCTTGTGTTAAATTCTATCGTATCTGGTTTAATGTTTCGACCTATTATGGGTCATCCTCAGAACTGGTCATTGTTGGTCTTGGCGCCCTCACAGGAAAAAAAACAAGGGGCCCCAAGACCAACAACGACCAGTTCTGAGGATGACCCATAGTAGGTCGAAACATGCACGATAGAATTTAACACAAGAAAATCATATAATACATATTCCGACAAAATTTTTGCCATAGGTAACTTCTACCACTGCAGGGAGGTGCTGAGTCATCAGACGTCAGACATTAACAACATCTGGAGACGGGAGAAAGGTGATAAATCATCAGGCAACAGCCAGAATCTACGTCCATTTTTCCTGTTTCTCAAATATGCCAAAATTAGTTAATTGATTGTTTTATATTCTGACCATTAGTTGCCTTGTCAGATCTTTTTGAATATCAGTATAATAAATAATGATACTACTATTTTTGTTTTTATTCTTTGTAGTGGTAACATTACTATTACATATATTTCAATCAATAATAGAAAAGTGTTAAAACATTTTGTAATTTTTAGTGGATCGAATTGGAATGATGCCTACCTAAAAGCTAATAGAGGTATAATATAATTAAGAAATGGTTAGATGAAAATTTGCTCTCATTGAACATTTCAAAAACAACTGCAGTTCCTTTTACATTAACGGCTTCTAGTCTGAGAAAAATCAAACTCGATTAGGATACAAATTTAAAAATACACAAATGCAGTAACATAAACTTGATTGATTGTAATTGCTCTTCCTTGACAGAATCCACGCAAGTAAAATACTTAGGTGTTGTCATTGATCAACGTTTAAGATGGAATAAACATGTAACATATTTATGTAATAGGTTACGGAAAACAATTCACAACTTTGTAACCCTTCGTGCATATATGCCTATCTATGTTCTCCGTGTAGTTTATCTAGCCTTGTTTCAATAAGTCATCCAATACGCAATAATAGGATGGGGGTGGAATGACAAAGACTATCCTAACTCCATTAATATTACTACAAAAACGTATCATCAAAATTTGTCTGCATAAACCACTTGATTATCCGACACAATTTATTTATTCTGAATTCCAAGTACTAAAAATTGAGCAAATATATAAACATACATTACTAACTTATTTTCACAAAAGTCGAATGAATTTTATAACTGAAAAACATACACATAACACCAGAAGAAATGTCCCAACTCTTTTGGCAGAACCTAAATGCCACACTACAGCTGGATTAAGACACAGTAGGAATTATGGACCAAGCCTATACAATTCAGTATTGAAAAATAATCCAGACCTAAGCAATTTACACATTCTTAAGTTTAAAAATAAAGTGAAAATATTTGTATGATATTTGAAAAATTTTATTATAATTTTTTAAGTGTTACTAGCATTATATGGTACTAATTTTTATTGTATTTATCTGATGCATGTACCCTATAAGATAAAACATTGTAATAAATATAAATAGATCATTTTCTTAATTAATAACAGTGTATATCTCCAATAAATGATTTTCTTAGCATCGCCACAGATACACTTGATTGTACTTGTCACTATATCTTGTCACTAGAAAGTTTTTTAAATTTATATTTTCTCCGCCATTCATAAAATATTTTGATATGATACCTCTTGCACAAAAGGAGAGATCTATAACTGAAACTCGATTAATATATTTCAGTATTATTTGTATTTATCCTGGTAATAATGAACAGTTTGACTCGTAGACATTTTGGTTTTTGAGCATTAACTTCCCATGATTTTACGAGAAGATTAGAAGAGAACGGCAGTTACGTAGATTTTCTGCTCCCCACTACTACTATTAATGCACAACACAATGTCAATACGGCGGTTGCTGTCGTCTGCGATACAAGGAACTTTTCTGTTGATTTTCGAGTTTGGCATTTTTTCCGGCTATTATATGCTTAGGCCTATTTAAGTTGTGTTAACTCTCGCTAGTGGTTTTATATTTTGTTTTATCCGTCTTAGTATTTATTTTATTATTGTAAATATTTTTGTTTCATCACTATTATTATTATTATTATTATTATTATTATTATTACCATTATTATTATTGTTACTGTTATTTATATCATCAGCATTATTATTTGAACCCTGTAAAATTTATGTAGACTACTGGACTGTACCCGATCTCGAGCATATGCTCATTTCGGGTATCTATTCATATGTATTCAATTCAAATGTAAATTGTAAATAAATTTGAAATTTGAAATTTGAAAATTTGCTATCCAGTAATATTTTCGATGCTTAAGGGGAGAGGATGGTATTTTTTAACTTTTTTCCTATTTGGTGTAAAATTTTAATTTTTTGTATGTCGAGAGCTCATAGCTGTGGCAACTCAACCTAATAAAAATATTTTGTGGCGTAACGGTCAGCTCGTCTGGCTGCGAAACCAGGTGGCCCGGGTTCGAATACCGGTCGCGGCAAGTTATCTGGTTGAGGTTTTTTCCGGGGTTTCCCTCAACCCAATACGAGCAAATGCTGGGTAACTTTCGGTGCTGGACCCCGGACTCATTTCACCGGCATTATCACCTTCATTTCATTTAGACGCTAAATAACCTAGATGTTGATACAGCGTCGTAATAACCCAATAAAAAAAATAAAAATATTTTGAAAAAAAATTATTTGGGGGCCCAAATTTGAAAAAAAATATATGGAATGCAGGATTGTACCCTAGATCATATATGTAACAGATATGTCGGGGTTATAGGCTTTGAGGTTAACAACTTTTGTCAGGTTTACTACGCTGCCATCTAGTTGTTACAGAAGGAGTCACGTCATAATATCCATTTGAATTGTATTAGCGACTGTGCTGCCATCTCGTGTTCGTTTACGGCGGACGGGTGGCGATCCTGGCGGTTGTTCTCTTCAAAGTGCTGCCGATTTTAACGTAGCGAGGAGTTATCTGTTACATATATGATCTAGGATTGTACCAAAACCGATATATCTAAACCGTTTTTAAAGATAGATTCAAACAGTTTTTGCAATGTATTTGCAAAAGTATGTTCTACAAATTATCTGTAACAGAATTTTGATATTAGTAGCTACGTTTGTAAAATAAACAATTAAAATTTAATAACAATTTTCTGATTTCCTTTCTTGCAAACAAACGAACGTATTTTTTTTTATATAAAATCAATTAACAAAATTCTGTTACACAGAAAAGTTTCCTAATAGCCTAAAGAATGTGTATTCTAAATTTCATGCATGTATCTTTAATAGTTCAGAAATTATATCCATTTTTGTCTGGCAATGTAGCAAAAAAAATGAAGTTACTGGAAACCGATAAAAGTGGGCGTGTGATTTAAAAATCCATAGCGCAGGAAGTTTAAAAATGACGTCTCAACATCTGATAAGGGCACAAATACCCACAAAATGTTATGCTATGCATTCCACACATATCACAGAGTATTTTAATGTATTTTTTGTTTTAAATTTAGTCATTTTTCACCAAAAAGTACCATCCACGTCCCTTAATGAATTTTGTTTACAGCTAGCTCTGTCTGGGACCTGTAGGATGTATATAATAGTGATGCAGGTGATGGAACAAATGAATGAATTAACATAAATTAATGGATAACTTATGTGGATGCATGAATGAAATAATACGGGCCTATTTATGCTCATCTTCCTAAATACGACAGAAAAGTAATTCGAAGTCATGACTGTAAGACCAGCTTCCGTTACACTACCACAAGAAATATAGCTGCTAACATAACTATATCAGCATGTAAAGATTAAGGTCTCTACATATCAGGTTGACAATTTGAAAGTAAATCTTTGAATATAATAGTCGTAATGAAATTCCGTATTACTCTACCAAATTAAAACTACAGATATTACTCAAAGATAAAGACGGTAATATGTCGATAATGGAAGTACAGTTAAAAGAAAATTAAAATATGGATTATTTGGAAAGATAAATTTTTAATCAGTTCAAATATAAGTTACTGATATATCTTCTACAAAGTGACAATCAAATCATATGGTCGTAATACTATTAATAAACCTGTAGCCGAAATTTTTCTGGTAATTTTCGATTTTCCAAAAATAATTTTCCTAACATATATAATTAACCACCCTGAAACCGAAAATCGCTTTTTTGAAATTTTTGTTTGTATGTCTTACTGTATGTTTGTTACCTTTTCACGCGATAATGGCTGAACCGATTTCGATGAAAATTGGAATATAAATTATGTTCGTTGTAACTTAGATTATAGGCTATATGGCATTCAAAATAGATTATTTAAAAGGGGGGTATAAGGGGGCCTGAATTAAATAAATCGAAATATCTCGCTTATTATTGATTTTTGTGAAATATGTTACATAACAAAAGTTTCTTGAAAAAATATTTCTGATAAGTTTTATTCTCTGAAAAAGTTTGATAGGACTGATATTTAATGAGATAAATTAGTTTTAAAATTAAAATAACTGCCATCTAAGGCGGTGTATTGAAATAAAAAACAAATGACTTCGTCTATAAGGGGCCTTGGACACAACAATCGAAAGCTATGAAACATAGCCTAGAGACAATGTTTCTGTGCTTGTATGAAGTAATATCAGAAGCTAAATTAACCGATTTGTATAATTAATTATTATTTCATCATTTGAAAGTGTAGTTTCTCTGTATGGACATAATGTTATAATGTTATTACAGTAACTTGTGAGTGAATTGAGGACAGGTAAGATTAAAATAGCTTCTTATGCACAGAAAACTTGATAGGTTATTCTGTATATTCATATCCTGTATTTCTTATAATAATGTTTATGAACATATTCATTTTTATCTCAGAGAATTAACGAACAACGAGAGTGTATTGATTTAGTATGCAGTAATAGTACGTTAGCTTAGCAATCCATTATTTTATAATTCAAATTTTAACTATGCTCAATTGAATCGTGCTAAAATACATAAAATACATATGCAATAAGTGCAATGCAAAAAAATTGGGTAATGAGCCAAGCAGATTATGTTGCGCTGTTGTAAAAGTTGTTCCTCCTGAGATTCAAGAGCTCCCACAACAAATTAAAAACTTTCTAATTCGAGTACATCCGTTATCAACACACTTTTTCATAATATAATATAATATAATATAAACATAATAATAAATCTGTAGCCAAAATTTTTCTGTTAATTTTCGCTTTTCCAAAAATAATTGGTAATAACAAATAAGAAACATGTTAAAGGAATTGTCATTGCGCCAAATGAGTGGTCTCTGGATCAAAATGATCGCATTTTAATATTTTAAATACAATTTAAATTAAGTAACATATTAAACGATTAATCCTTCTATCAAACACGAATGTTCCCTGGATCAAATGTCCTATTTTAATTATGTAATTACTTCATATTTATTTCTAACGGGTGCAGCGGAGCGCACGGGTACGGCTAGTTAAAGAATAAATCTAGAAACATAATAACCGATATGTAATGGAAAAACGTCATTATTTCGATAATGGACCTACAGTTAAATGGAAATTAAAAGATGAATTTTTTTGGAAAGAGAATGCTCAAAACAATTCATATAAGTTATATTGATATTGATATATCACCATTGACATTACACTCCAGTAATGTGAAACACTGAGATATTGTGATGTGATTTCTATTACATAGGTTGCTATTACTGCATTTGGATTGTAATAATATTAGAACAACATTAAAAAAAACATCAAATAGTTTTTTTTATTATTGTAGTTAACTGGGGTAAACTTGATCCATGACGAATATTTGACCACAAAAAAAGAAAGATTTCTTCTTCTTCTCCCCATCAAGTATTAGGCCATATGGCCTTTTAAAATCACACAGTTGAATTTTCAATCCAGCGCTTCTTTGGACAATCGAGAGATCTCTTCCCGTTTGGACGATAGTGGAGCATGACTTTTGGGATTCTATCTTTATGCATGCGATGCAGATGATTTATCCAGTTGTTCCGATAAAGTTTTACGTGATTAATTACAGGTTCTAGTTGTAATTCTTCCATTACATCTTCATTGCGTTTGTGATTCCATTTCGAGGCCTATATCCCGCTGTATATCTGATAAATTTCATTTCATTAGCCGTTATTCTGCTTTCGTCTTTCTTCCTCAATGTCCATGCCTCCCTGCCGTAACAAAGTACAGGTCTCGCCAAGGTCTTGCATAGGCGAATTCTAGTATGCCTTTGTACTAGGGAAGGTTTCATAATGTTGTTAATTGTTCCCATTGTTTTAGTTATTTAGAAATGTTCTGTGAAATGAAAGATTTAAATCATGAAATCACCTCTAAATGTGACCAATAGTAAATTACAAAAATTAAGTTCTTAAGACAGGGAAAAGAAATAATTAACATTAAAAACATATACTGTACAATGGCCAGAGTCGTCGATGTCAGTGAACCAAATTTAACATATCATAATATGTTAAATCATTTCAAACATTATGTACCGTATCTTCAAGATTTCCACCAATGCTGTCAAATGCAGTAAACAACGAGACATTCTCTGCTTGGAGATTCTGATAGAAGGAGTGGAAAATATCCAGAAACAAGTGACAAAACATAGATAACTGAAGATTTGTTAGTTTTAAGCATTCATCCATGACTCTCCGAGATGGATTTATCAAAATGTTGAGATACTGTTCAAATGGTTCTTTGAGAAAATCTTGACATGGCAACAAAACTTAAAGCGTTGAAACTAAATAAGAAAGACTTAGAACATCCAAAATGGGTCTACTGCACTCTCTGAAAGGTATTCCACACTGAATAAAGAACATATTGTTTTTTATGAGTTATCTGGTGTCCTTTACCATGGAATCTCAATGCACAGATCACATACTTCAGACTGTGGCAGAGACTAGTATACTGTCTTAATATTAAATGGTTTATTTTTGTCACAGATGACAGTGTCACACACATCAACTCTTTGACAAGACTTAGAGAACTCCTGATTTGTAATTTTAATACAATTTTAATCGTTTTTGATTCCTTTTCGAGAAAAAAAATGTTTTATACGAAATATTTCATAGAGTCCTCCGAGAATAGCATTGATTGAATTCCCAATATGCTCATTGTCAGACAATTTAAGAGAGCAATGTATTATGGTAATGAATGAAGCACAAAACCAAAACCCAGTCCATCAGATGTGCAGAAATTTCATCCCAACAAATGTAACATTGTGAAATACATTTGCAGAACGAAAAGTTGCATTTGCTCTGATCAGACAGCTGGGCAGGAGAGTAAAACAATAGAAGCTGGAGGTTAGGAGTTAAATGGAGGCTGATGAGTAGCAATATGGTGGATGGAAAAGAATAGCGTGTGACTCTAGATAACTGCGACAGGAAAACAAAACAAAAACGTCAGTAAGTAGCATGCAGTATTACTGATATCAAAAAAAGTGGTTTTAGTCATACCGTGTCTCTCAGTACAGCGACAAGTCCTAGGCTCAGGCCTGTGACGTAATTATTGCTAGTGGCTACCGATCTATTCGAAAATACCTAGCCCACGTTCAGTTTCCACGGTAAACAATATTTACAGTTGAAAACGGCGTTAAATACCACCACCACCACCACCACTGTTACTGCTGTCTGTGAACCATGCAACATCCCTGTGCTCTGCCTCCTTCACAATAGCCACAGTCGGTCCTGGAATTCTTTGCACAAGACGTCAGGAATAGTCGAGGTCTGAAAGTTTTAAATCTCTGCTGCTGAAAAACAGTACCTCTGAATAAAACTAGTGTCTTGTGAAATAAAAGATATAAATTATAATTTCCTTTATTTCCATTCAATAATCTCTGCTTATATTTCTATATTAATTCCACATAACACTCTTCCATAACTCTTTCGCACTTTTATTTTGTCTAATAATAATAATAATAATAATAATAATAATAATAATAATAATAATAATAATAATAATAATAATAATAATAATAATAATAACAATAATAATAATAGTAATAAAAATAATAATAATAAAAATAATAATAATAGTAATAATAATAGTAATAGTAGTAGTAATAATAATAATAGTAATAGCAATAATAATAGTAATAATATTAATAATAGTAGTAATAAAAATAATAATAATAATAATAATAATAATAATAATAGTAATAATAATAATAGTAATAATAGTAATAATAATAATTATTATTTATTTACTCGTATTTATTTATTTATTTATTTATTTATTTATTTATTGATATTCATGTGCTGGACAACAGCCATTGGCCAATAAAAGTCCAGCACAGTGGTACAATTAATACATTAAAATGAACAACTATGGTACAAACTAAATACTTGAGTCAACAAAAAATAAAGAACATAGAATACAATAATTAATTTACAAGAATTAATACTATAAAATATTAGAGAAAGCAGTTGATTCTTACTACCAATTTGTGTATAAGGATTAAGCAAATAATATTAGCAAATACATTGCCATATTCTAATATTTCTATACATTGTTAATGATAATAGTAATAATAATCATAGTAATAATAATAATAACAATAATAATAATAGTAATAATAATATTAATAGTAATGGTAATAGTAATAATAATAATAGTAATAATAGTAATAATAATAATAATAGTAATAATAATAATAATAATAATAATAATAATAATTCTCTTATTAATTGATACTTGCAATTGTTTATTTAGGTTAATGTTCATATCCAGTTATTTTTATGTCACTTGTTTTCATTGTCTTCATGTAATTTTGTGTGACTTATTCTTAAATAAGCTAGGCCTACTCATTTATGGTATTTAGTGTAAAGTTTTTACAACCAGTTGCAGATAGGTCTAATGGCAGGGATGTCAAAGCTCCTGTATTACGTGCTAATACCGCAAGCAATATAAATCAAATAAGGTTCACTTCTAGCAAGATAAAGTACAATCATCGATTTAAGGAAATGTTGTGCGGGTTGCTGAGAGCACGCGGTGCAGGAGCTTATACATCACTGAATCATGGCCTAACTCTGAAAGAGAAAATAAAGCTTAACACCACCAATACACTTCCTCCCACAATACTGCCCATCCTATGCCGTACAAATTATTATTATTATTATTATTATTATTATTATTATTATTATTATTATTATTATTATTATTATTATTATTATTATTATTACTCTGTTGTATAGTATGCCAGAGAACGTTCACTATATTACTCAGTATACTACTCCTAGTGCAGTTTACGCAACGTTTCATTTCCCCAAATATGAAGTATAACTTACAGAAAGTATTGGGCTATACTTTGAGAGTGATGCGGGCTGCATACAAACTTCAGAGAAAGGTTAGTTCTGGCATCCTGACCGTCTCAAATTCAATTTGTGTATTCCTGCTTGAACAGATAGCCTATATGTAAAGTACTGGGCTATGTTTTGAGAGTTTAATTAACAGGATCGCTGATAGACAATTGCTACTTCAACCATACTGTCCGCATCAAATAACTAAAACAATTGAGTGGAAGATATGAAAATATTCCCAACTTTGGTTATGCTTTAATTTTCAATGGACGAAATATACAAAGAAGTAGTTCTCCTGCACAAAGGTTCACTGAATGCATTTAAGAAGAAATAATTTTAAAATTTTTATATATTCATTTTTTATCTCATCGATATTACTGAAAATGGCCTTTCATAAAAATATAACGTAATAAAAACATTAATGTATTACATAATATGTTGTAGATGCATTTATCCAGTACAGTTTATATTCAAAAAGAAATAATTATTCAAACCATCAATGAAGTTATATTTTGAAGATTTGTGACGGTGTCGTGTATACTTCCTGGGGTAGCTCAGTCCGTAGAGCATTCGTGCGCTAGGCGAAGGGTCCTGGGATCGATACCAGGCCTCTGAACAACTATTCCCTGAAAATTATTCAAGCCTCCTTCACAGGGAGCTTCTACCTGAAAGCCAGATTTGCAGAAGTTATATTTTGTCCCTCTGTAAGCATTGACACTCTGAAGTTTAAGATCGTCCAACATTTATTAACTTTTAAAGTTACTTTTGTTTAAGCGTTTGGAACAGTTGTATGTACATGTAAGGGCAATATATTCGTTATTTTCAGCCTTTTTTCCGTAATAAAAGTCCGTCTTTCATTAATAACGAAACTGAATATACCAAAATTTTCTTTTTCTCTGCATAAGAACTCCTTATCTTGCGACAAATTAACATTAACTATTCAAACAAGAAGATGCCTCTGAATAATATATCACCGTATGAAATCAAAACGAGTAAAAATCTAACTCTGGCTCACTGTCTTTGTATGCCAAGGCAGATTGATTTCTAAGAAAGATTTTAATTCCTAGGTATTTGTATGTCAGTATTTAATACTCGTCTAGCTATAAAATGGTCATCATATTTTTTAACTCTTCGCATAAAAGAAGGAAATAACAATATGCAAGAAAAGAAGAAGTGTACACGTTCGCATCTTTTATTGTATCGGTATTTGAACGCACTCGCAGCTTGGCTATTGTCGTGGCGACGTCATCAACAATGCTCAACAGACAGGACGTGGGGGTCGTTTCCCTGGAAACACTTGGGATTGCGATTTCGAACTATCAAAATGTCGAAAATATTCCGATCCCTCAAGCTCCAATCTCTCAAGAATGCGTTCTGGGGAGGACCTGCGGTTGTGCAAGCACCATCGCGGATTTCGTGGGGAATGCCAGATTTGGTAAGAACCGTGGGTATCGTTGGGACTGTGGGGTTGGGGGGCTATTACTTATGGAACCGTCTACCGGAGAGAAGTGATGCCTCCACGTCCCCTGATCGTGTTCCTCCGCCGTCTCCGCCTTCACAGTCACCACACGCACACTCCCGTTATTGCACACATTTTCCATACTTTTACGCACCCCCCTGCACACCAACACGCCCACCACCAGTGACACTACAGTCACCCCCCTCATCCCCACCTCCATCTTCACCCACACCACCGCCACCCCCGCCGCCCCGCCCTATTCTCAAAAAGGGTACACGAGAAGAACAGGGCGCCGACCGTCCGCGCAAGAGGGTGACGATTGTGCTTCCTCCCGAGGTTCATGAGATACCTCGGGAGGTAGACAAGCCGTCACCCTCTATGCGGGCGGCAATGGCAGACAGACCGTCCACCCCACAACGTACAGACAGAATTCCTCCCTGGTCAAGTCGTCAAAGGCAGCAGGAAGCGAGGCGCTCCTCCCCGAGGGAGAGCGCCCCGCAGCCTGCTACAAAGCCCAGTACGGGCAGAGTCGCCAGCCAGCAGACTCCGGGGGGCTCTCGCTCGCAGCCTGCTGGCGCGTCCAGTACGGGCAGACGCGACTTCAACCAAGGCATGACAGAGGAGCAACACGAGGCTTTGTACAGAAGATATTTGGCATCTAATCCTACCAAGGAGCAATTAGAATTCTATGAAAAGGTCCTTAGAAATTACGGGACGGAGCGTAGACACAGGGACGGAGGGGATTAGGGCAAAACTTGCACGGCCGCGGTCCTCGTAGGGCTCGTCGCCAAGACAATTAAGGTAAGTCGAGAATCTGCTTCATTACTATTATCATTATTCTTAGTGTTCTAGTGTGTAGGATAGGTTAGGTTATTGTAGTTATAGTTTTTGATATTTATAGTATACAATCAGTGCATTATATCATCATTCATATTTATACAGCAAAAATTAAATTCTTGTTCTAATCATATTTTAGTAAATCTCTTTCGCCATTTTATACAAAATTTCTAGTAATTTCTGGTTCACATTCTGGCATTATATTACAACCTTCATCTCATTCATACGCTAAATAAACATCGCAGTTTGTAAAGGGTCATACAGGTAAGGTCACTTACCACCTGCATTTAGGTATTATGATTAAGAAAAGTGATGCAGTCTCATAATACGAGTAAGAATACAAAATAAATACTTCCTCAGTAAATCGACGAAAGAATAATCACAAGGAAAGTACTTGTGTCAAATTTCTGACAGTGCTGCACATACTTTGAGGTCACAGACTCATCGTGGAAATTGCAGATAGCACTTCAAAAATAGCATTAAACTATGAAGCGATTAAAACAACGCTACTATAAACATGCTATCACTAATAGCCAATTACTCACATACAGCGTAATCAGTATTAAGAAAACAAGTCTTAGACTATGCATCGACTTACTGAGTCAAAGATTGGAAAGGAGAAAAGCCAAATAACGCCACAGGTTCTAATATCGCCTTCATATTGCAAGAACTGAGCAACTCACTGCAGTGGAAGAACCAAATCATAGATCATTCCAATGCAACACCATCAAAAACAGGCGAACATGTCTCACAGTTGGCCAGCTATTAATGGCCGAAGAAAACAAATCATGACTACGGTAGGGCCTACTTCAGAATCCAGCTGTAAGTGATTCACGAGTCGTAACCAGCAAATATGCAAACACGTACCAATTACGCATGTCACGTGGCAAGGCCCTTCATTGTATTAAACAGATCACATGATCAGTACAGCCTTTTCTAAAATTAATTTGCTATAGAACAATTTAATTCACTGCTCAAATGATGCATTAAATAAACAAACCGAAGTTACGTTGGAAGAAGGTACTTCCAAATATACGAGTATTTACGCATGTTGAATGACAAAATGAATTCCTCAGTGAAAAGTTACAACTGAACAAAGTAGTCAGTAAACGCAATTCCATTACAGGCCAAATCGGCCCAGAGGGTCGCGGGACGTTAAGGCTCCAGCTATACAATCGGCATTAATGCCAGTAGGGATATCAGCCCTACGTGCAAGCCGTCCTTATCCTCAAGGAAATGTCCCTGGTACTCATTCATTTCTGATAGGGGATGAATAAAATGCAGGTGAATAGTGCGGCTGGAAGGGTTAGAGAAAATCCACGGCAACATAGCGAACTTCCGGCTTTAGCTGCCATTCGTCCTCGAACACATAGCCTCTACGTTAGGTGTAAAGCTGAGACATCTAGGACGTTTGTCGTTAAGTTACGTGCACTCAAACTATAGCATAGCAAGTACAGAGAGCAGGGAAGGTCAGTGTACAGACTCTGTACGCTAAACAATAGAGAATAAGGTGTACACTCACATGACGAATAAACTGGAGCTCAGGTCACGTCGTCAATACTGGATTGTGGAGTCTGTTGCAGTAAACACTACCTACGTTTTGATTACGTCTACAATCCTTTTATAATGTGTAGCAATATAGACTGCAGTATCCAGCTATGTCCATCTCATTACAATGGGTTACGGCGGTAGAGGGATTCCAGGAACCATTTCTCTGAATTTCGTAACCCGACTTGGTGCCTTAAAAATATTTATTTGACATTCGATATGAAACTGTTCACATCACTGTAGCAGGAGGAAACTTCTTTGGCTATTCGATGTAGCCCATGGGCTAGGATGACTTTCGGCTAAAGTAGCTGAAGTTCCTTATCTACTTTTAACATGTAGCATTCGTGATGAAAATAACTACATTATCATTTTTTTTATTTCGTCTGGCCTTAAGACGGTCATAGGCATTTGAAAAACTTTGATTCTATTTAAATGATTCAATTCCTCACGAATTTCAGAGGTTAATAAAGTTTTATTGGGTTTGTCTGGTGAAAGAATGCCCGTAACGACATTGCAACAAATCTTGCAGCGGCGTCTGTGCTTCCATAGATGGAAACCTGTATTTTAGTATCTCCTACACTTAGTCGTATGCGAGATATAACATCATCATAGGATTTCGGTATATAGTAGATTATTTAAGTAAAGTTGATTGACTATGGAGTTCCCTTTTCACGTATTTTCGCATAAAGTTTTAAAGTGTGTATTTTCAACGTTATTTAGGCTATTGGTATATTGACACATACCATCATTTTCATAAAACATGAAAAATCTCTGTTTCCGTGGTACACATTGAATTGTAACTTACACGCGATTCTTATCCCCCTTCCTCAGTTAAACTGTCATCTGTGCTTTATGTTGTTTCGTATTACAATGTTGTGTTACGAATTTACGTTTCGTACCTTTAATTTCTGTGCTACATAAATTTCATATTATGATAGTCACCCCACTTACTGCGAAATTTTATGTGCCTAATTTCTCCATCACCTTGTTTACTATTGATATATTTGATGATTCAGCCATTATGAATATTATACATTACGTAAGATAGGTAATGTAGATAACTCTGGAGGTCTGTCCACTACACAACGTAAATGTGTTCTGTTGCCCGAGTCGCATGCCTGTACGCAACCACCCCCCCCCACCCTTCATACTATTTAGCTTCGACAAACATCGCGATATAGTTAACTTGATATCGTCCTGCAGCCCTACATGGCTCAGCTTTAGTTAGGTGGCACAAATTGGTACCGGAGAATATGATAAAATCCAATGTAGTTAAGCTGTGTAGGAACAGGCTCTTAAAATTAGAATGTTCAGTATCACCCCCATCTACAGGACGATACGAAGTTCATAGAGACAACGAGATCAGCTTACACTTGGGTGAAACCGACGGAGTTCAGGATCATCATGATGATGTGCACTCTTTCATTGGACACAATAAAGCGGATTCAAATGAATAAAGAGGCATTGATTTAATAATAATTTTTACTCTTCAGATATTGAATTTGACACGGCGTATCCGAGCTGGCAGTTAAAATATGCTTCCGATGACATCTACTGATTGACGACCATTTTGGGCATAGACGATAATTTCAGGGCAGTATATCTCGCGATTCCGATGCGGTAGCACGCTGATCTTTGTACCAAACGAAAGATCTCGTCTAGATCTGTCCACTTAAGGGAGAAGTATTCACATAAAATCCTGATTATTTTTTAATTAAGATACAATTTTGAAGGTATTCTACAAGTCTGAGTTATGGAATACTGAAATTATATACAGTTTTGTTCTCACGTACACATTTCTATTGCTATCCGATTTTACTGGACTGGAATAATCTTTTCACTGTTTCGTTTACAACAGTCGTGCTGGAGAATACGTGTAGTAAAAGATGCCCGGAAAAGAAAAAAAATAATAATAATACAAGAATTGATTTTAATCAGACTTAGTTCCATATTCCTTCCCACCGCAATGCCTTAAGCTGTGATCTCACACTGTCTGAAAAACCTGATCAAGAAGTGAGTGTTATAGTACCTTAAATAGTGGTTCATATTCCTCAGAAAAGTGAGTGGAAACAGAGATATGCGTTCAAAATATTCACCAAGACGCTAAAGTCGAAGTATGTTAACATTATCATGTTATTTAATCACTACTGTGAAAACACAAGCACACAAACAAGGCTTAAATGTTAGCTTTTCAACCTCACTTCATACGATCAGGCATATGCTCAATACAGAGGGCGATATTAAGAACCGCAGCTCTAGCTGCAAGTCTAGTCAATGACCGTTATAAATAAAATACTTGAGTGGAGACCTTCCTGTTTTACGAGCCTAGTAAAATTATTTTTGACAGGCTTTTCCACTATTCAGTGGTTTCCCTCTTAATGCTCTTTCCTCTCAATGGAGGAGAGTACAATCAACCAGTTGTGATGTTTCTCCGAGAGACAGCAGACCTGTCGCGATTAACCGACGAAATTAAATGAAAAATACTGACTCAGTCGCCAGCTCAAAGATATTTAATCCATCGATTAACACTGTGGCATGAGTCCAAAGTACCAAAACAGTGACATTGTGCGGGTGTGTATGTGTGGACAAGCAGAAATTGGTCGCAAGTAGTGAACTCTGGGAGCCACAAGTAGCTCCACTTAACGTCGAACATGTTATGTACAATGTATGTACAGTGGTTGGTTGTACAAGTTGCGACCATTATACAGCAAGTCTAGAATGACTGCTATCGTCTACGTCAATATGGAGTCACAAGTAGCTCCACTTAACGTCGAACATGTTATGTACAATGTATGTACAGTGGTTGGTTGTACAAGTTGCGACCATTATACAGCAAGTCTAGAATGACTGCTATCGTCTACGTCAATATGGAGTCACAAGTAGCTCCACTTAACATCGAACATGTTATGTACAATGTATGTACAGTGGTTGGCTGCACAAGTTGCGACCATTATACAGCAAGTCTAGAATGACTGCTATCGTCTACGTCAATATGGAGCCACAAGTAGCTTCACTTAACGTCGAACATGTTATGTACAATGTATGTACAGTGGTTGGTTGTACAAGTTGCGACCATTATACAGCAAGTCTAGAATGACTGCTATCGTCTACGTCAATATGGAGCCACAAGTAGCTCCACTTAACGTCGAACATGTTATGTACAATGTATGTACAGTGGTTGGCTGCACAAGTTGCGACCATTATACAGCAAGTCTAGAATGACTGCTATCGTCTACGTCAATATGGAGCCACAAGTAGCTCCACTTAACGTCCAACATGTTATGCACAAACTATGTACTGTATTTGTTTGCACAAGTTGCGACCATTATGCAGCAAGTCTAGGCTCATTTCGTCAGAATTATCACCTTAATCTTACTCCGACGCCATATAATCATAGCAGTTGATAAAACGTCGTAACACAAGTCATTCAAAAACCCTACGCCCACAAGTGTGATGTGCTCAAAGACACCATACAGCCCGCACATGTCAAAGGCTCCCTCAAGATAACACCGCACGGTCATAGTTGGCGTTATTTGGCGACTCGTGTTATGGGACTTAGTTTTATGAAGTAGCTTACACTTAGTTAGTTGACTGCGAACAATTTGTCTGAACATAAAGTTTCTTTCTTTTCATGGTACCCCGGCGCGGCGGGAGGAACATCGAGCGCACCTCCCACCTGCAGGATCGCCGTGGAGGATGGAGGTAACACTCCTCATGGGGATTAAGGGGGGGTGGGTACAGGGGCGGGTAGGGGTGGGTTGGGGTAGGATGGGGTGGATGGCGTAGTAAGGGTTTGGGTTGTGTGAGTTTGGGGAGAATATCGCATTCGTTTTGCGAACAGTGCAAATTTTAATTTATTTTACATTGCCGGAGTTCAGTGAATGTGCTTTCCTAAATTCATTTATAAGGCCCAGAAAGTAACAGAACATTTTATTGACTCCCAATAGGGGTATGGGTTTCGTAACCCGAATGAAAAGTCCAACTGACTTAACACACTTCACAGTTTCGAATGGAAGCGCAGAACTCCGGCAGCAACACAGAATAAAAGAGGATTTCTGTCTCAATTATTTAAAGGGATGTAAACTAAAAATCTTGATCTCACAACAGAGTGAAAATTACGAAATTAAATCGTAATGTAACAAATTCAAATCAGTTGTGAAGTCATACATAAATTTACAGAAGAACATAGCACAGCATAATTTACCAAATAACCCTGATAGCAGAAATGAAAGATGCATTTACCGGTATTTATACTGTCATCGTAAACTATTATGAGTATTAAATATATAAACATATGTAGCACAGAGAATATTATATAGTGCAAAGTGTGCACAAAAGAGCTAGAAAGTCCACATCGGACCTGAATAATAAGGGCCAGCAGGACAATTGACTAAAAAGTGACAGAGTTGAATTCCCTCTGGGATAAGGAGAGACATCAACTGTCACAAATTGTATAAGAACTGCTAACCGTCCAGCCTCGTTTCGGATGAGTCTCCCCGGGGACTCTATATAGGCATATGCAGAATAAGGTGATAAAGTATGCCTCAATCTCGACCGACATAACACAGAAATCATGGAGCCCTACCTCTATGCTTTCTGTGAACACTGCTTTTATTACTAGAATCACCAAACGTATGAGAAATAAAGATTATTAAAATGATATGGATATCAACATCTCTAGGATTATAAAAGTAATAAAAACGAATGTACATATATATCGAAAATTTATATTTGCAAGCATTAGTGTAAAAAATAAACTGGCAGAACTATCAAAATTCCAAAATAACAGTGATTGCAGAAATGTGACAATCACCTATCCTAAGTTTACATTCAGACCATATTAATTATGCTAAATAAAGAATATCTAATACATAAAATATTACACAGTGCAAACTGCACACTACAGAGTCCAAATCGGACCTGACTAACGGCAGTTGGTAGGCCAACTGACTGGAAGGTGGCTGAGTTCAATTCCCTCCGAGATAAGAAGAGGAACTATCAGTGCCACAAAATGCAGTATGGCTGTTATCCGTCGAGGCTTGTTTCAGGGGTTAACGAGTTACCCAACAACTGAATAACCAGAACAAGATGATCAATTATAATTCCATCTTCCTTTGACCGGTACACAAAGCATAGAGCCCTACTTCCTCTGTGCTTTCTGTAAAAAAGTACTTTTGGCCCTAAATGGTCACCAGAAGTAGGATAAGGAAATCTAAAACAAATAATACAAGCCATTGAGCAACTATATTACAAAATTAGATTTCCTTACGTTGATGTTAATAATAAATCGGTATCAAAATTCCAAAATAACAGTGATTGCAAGAATGTGGCATCACTTATCTTATATTTATCCTGAATTTTATCGCAAACAATCATATTCATAATATAAAGGTTATTTAGCAGATAAAAATGAAACTGTACACAATGAAGCTAGTAAGTACAAATTGTAGTTGACTAATATCAGTTGGTAGGGCAACTGACTGCAATGTGCCTGAGTTCAGTTCCCTCCGAGATCAGGAGGGAAACGAACTATACCAAAAAAATACCTACGAATCTGCCATGTGCCGTCCACTTTCATTCCAATGATTACCTGACTTCTCTATCCAGGAACTGAATAAGCGGAGCGAGATGATACAAGTATTGGTCAATCTTGCTCCGCACGGTACAGAGAGCATGGAGCCCTACCTCTATGCTTTCTATAGAACAGAGTCACCAAAAGTAAAAATAAAAGAGAACTAAAAATGGAAAAGTACCTCAAAACCATGAATAATTCCCATGTATTTACGAAAACAAAATACATGGGCATTAGTGGACTGTTAGAGTGGCATAAAATTCAAAAACAAAATATGTAACCTTTTGCTAAACAATTTCTATACAAACGAAATCAATTCATAAGACCACTGTTAAAAAAAAGGAATTGTTCAGAATAACTGAACTAAAATAACACTCGCCACCACTTGAAAAAAAATCATAGCCATTTAAAAAAATCGTAACGCCATGTGAAAAAAAATTCCATCTCAGAAAAAATCATCTGAAAAGAACACCATCTAAAAAAAATCATTTCCAATTCCAAAAATCACATCATCATCATTTGAAAAAGAAAAAAATCATCTTCATGAAAGCTGTCATCACTTATCACGCGAAAAAAAAATCGTCCATCCTCCAATGGGAAAAAGATCTTCAATAAAAAAGTCAAACTCTTTAAAAAAAAACATCATCTCAATATCTGCTATCAATGAGCAATCTTCATTACATCTTTTCTGAAAAATGAAAGCCAATATATTCTTGAAACAAATCTTACTTCTATTACAACAAAGAACACCAACCCAACATGTCATTTCTTCTCATATGACAAGCAAACATCCTTCCAAATAAATAAAAAAAATAGGTAATGAAGAGTTTACAGCTAATAACATCCAGGAAACATTAATCAATTTTCCATTAGTAAAAATATTCCTCTCTAATTAAAAAAAAACTGCATCATCTATACAGAAGAGATTCAGATAAACCAAAACATTGCGTTCAATAACAAATTCAATGAAAGAAAATGAAAACCAAGAAGAAACCACTTCATCTTTTGTCATCAATAAAAACAACATTACTGTTTACAAAGAAGTAATGCAACTGTGAAAACACATCTAAAACCAAGAAAATTGTACGCTTCTAACCAGAAATCACAACGATACATTTCACCAAGAAGAAATGAAACAAGAAGCATTCAATCAACAATGAAGAAAAAAGAATTTCTAAAACTGGAAGTTACTGAAACAAATAAAATAAAGTAGAAGATGAAATACCTCTACATTGTATCCACCGAAAAAGAAATAAAATTCTTATAAACATTACGAAACAAGACTTCAGCAGTCATCAGTAACCTACGATTGCAGCCATAATCAACTTATAAAATGGCAGCGAGGTGCTGAATCATCAGACTCCAGCGATAGTCAACTTCTTCGACTGCAGCGAGGTGTTGAGTTATCTGACTCCAGCGATAGTCAACTTCTGCGACTGCAGCGAGGTTCTGAGTCATCTGACTCCAGCGATAGTCAACTTCTTCGACTGCAGCGAGGTGTTGAGTTATCTGACTCCAGCGATAGTCAACTTCTGCGACTGCAGCGAGGTGCTGAGTCATCTGACTCCAGCGATAGTCAACTTCGACTGCAGCGAGGTGTTGAGTTATCTGACTCCAGCGAGTCAACTTCTGCGACTGCAGCGACGTGCTGAGTCATCTGACTCCAGCGATAGTCAACTTCTTTGACTGCAGCGAGGTGCTGAGTCATCTGACTCCAGCGATAGTCAACTTCTGCGACTCCAGTGAGATGCTGAGTCATCTGACTCCAGCGATAGTCAACTTACACAACTGCAGTGAGGTGGTGAGTTATTAGATTTCAGCCATAGTCAATTTCTTTCGACTACAACGAGGTGTTGAATCACAAAAAAAAATTTACACATCTTGATTACACAACTTTTAACACTGTATCACTTCGGAATGTGTATTATATGAATTTCTTGTGTTAAATTCTATCGTATCTGGTTTAATGTTTCGACCTATTATGGGCCATCCTCAGAACTGGTCGTTGTTGTTCTTGGCTCCCTCACAGGAAACAGAACGAGGCGCCAAGACCAACAACGACCAGTTCTGAGGATGACCCATAATAGGTCGAAACATGTACGATAGAATTTAACATAAGAAAGTCATATAATACATCTTCCGACAAAATTTTTGCCATAGGTAACTTCTACCACTGCAGCGAGGTGCTGAGTTATCAGACATCAGACATTAACAACATCTGGAGACGGGAGCCAGACAACAGCCAGAATCTACGTCCATTGTTCTTGTTTCTCAAATATGCAAAAATTAACTAATTGATTGTTTTATATTCCGACCATGAGTTGTTTTGTCAATTCCATTTGGATGTCAGTATAATAAATATTGATACTACAACTTTTGTTTTTATTCTTTGTACTTCCAACATTACTATTACATTTATTTCAATCAATAGGAGAAAAGTGTTAAGAAATATTTGCTATCCATTAGTATTTTTGATGCTTAATCAATTTTTACAGCTAGCTCTGTCTGGGACCTGTAGGATGTATATAATGGAGGAAAAAAATTTTGAATATTTCCAAAATTTTACTTCTGTAAGCTGTACCCAACTCCTTAACTGCTCTATAATTGTGTTCTGTGAGAAATATAGATATATGACTCAATGGACAATATTGCAAATGTTTGAAGATATTGAAATTGAATCTCTATACAGTAATTGAGCCAGTAATTTTACTCCCTAGGTTCTTTTAAAAATCTTGAAGAGTTAATATTTTTCCAGGTATGTCAGCAGAATATTTTGATATAAATTATTTTAATGTACTGAAGTACATATGATATTTCCATGCAGATATTCTGCGTCATCATACGGTGAAAGAGTAATGGAACGGAGAAAAATTTTCTCCGGCACCGGGATTTGAACCCGGGTTTTCAGCTCTACGTGCTGATGCTTTATCCACTAAGCCACACCGGATACCCATCGCAGTGTCGGACAGAATCGTCTCAGTTTAAGTTCCAACCGGGTTCAAATCCCGGTGCCGGAGAGAATTTTTCTCTGTTCCATTACTCTTTCATCATATGATGACGCAGAATATCTGCATGGAAATATCATATGTACTTCGGTACATTAAAATAATTTATGATATGCGTAAATCACTTTGTGATTTAAGACGGCGCTTATTCTGTCGGATCCCGGCCAACTAGTCACTCATAATGAGTGCATCTCAGCACATGTGTGGACTTCAGTCCTACGCTCATAGACATCTATGACGTAGTGCAGAGGGCGGCCACTAGAGGGAACCCAAGAGTTGGAACTTAAACCGAGTAGATTCTGTCCAACACCGAGATGGGTATCCGGTGTGGCTTAGTGGATAAAGCATCAGCACATAGAGCTGAAAACCCAGGTTCAAATCCTGGTGCCAGAGAGAAATTTTCTCCGTTCCATTACTCTTTCACCGTAGAATATTTTGAGTTTTTTCTATCAAAATGTGTAAATATCCAATGTTCTGTGACAAATGTGGTCCCGGTGTTTGATGGTAATGTCATAGCTAGAGTTTTAATGTATGGATGTATTTATTAACACTACAATTGCAGCCGTGCGTTAGCCCTTTTCTATTGAAACGATTTGGTTTTGTCTGTACGGATCCCAACCTACTGCTCCATTTTCCATAATTGGGCAAACAAGAGTTTTGTACGCTAATTCTTTTCACCTTCAGTTAGATTTCTTAAGAATACCCATAGACAAATATAGTGCTTTCCAGCCTTTCCTTGTGATATTAGAGACTTGTTCCTCCCAACAGATAATTAAAACATCCTGCTCGCAACTGCTGAAGTTATATCAGCATGGCCGGTGTGCCGGAATTTTGTCCCGCAGGAGTTCTTTTACATGGCAGTAAATCTACTGACATGAGCCTCTCGCTTTTAAGCACACTTAAATGCCATCGATCGGGTCGGGATCGAACACGCAATCTCCAGCACAGAAAGCCAGCGCTATACCAAGTAAGCTACCCGAGCCAACGATGTAATTCTTGCTTTGAGCTACAACATACAGTACTTCAAATCTGATACTAAATTCTTCAAAAAGAATTGGATCAATATTATCGTTTTTAAATAAATTATACATTCTCATCAAAGATTTCAGAGTATGGGAGAACTATACATGCATGTAGTGTCATTAAAATATTTTCAGTACTTTTTGAGTGATTATATACACAATGAATGAACAAAATACACCACAAACCATTCTGACACATGTCCAAACTTCCCCCAACCACACCAACAGCACTTTTTTAAAATGACTGGAACTAAATCATGTAGTGTAAGTGCACCCATCTCTAGACTAGGTAAGTCACTAATATGAAACATAGATTTTTCGGGAAGAGTCAAGAGTTTGATAAGAGTAGTGCTTATTTATAGTACTACCTCTCAAAACAGTATCCCTGAAGCTAACAATTTCCAGGAAACACTTGTAATATTCTCCAAAGGAAATACAAATAATTTCTCTGCAGATAGTCTCACATGATGCTAAGTTTCAGATTGTATTTGTCTATTTTGAAAATAATGAAATGTTCCTCTTATTTTTTCAATTACTTTATTATTTAAAATGCATCGAAAACATTGTATCACTTGTGGGAAAAACAGAGTTTGACATTACTTCATATTGGTTTACGTCTCTTTACAACAAAATCAGAATTCAATAAAACACGTTCCTCTTTATAATATCCAATGAGGTATATTACGGCAAAGGCAAGTGGAAACCAGATGAGATGAACTGTTGTGGTGATATAGTTATGTACCAGTTTAGTCAGTCTGTATGTCCAGTCAGCAATGAATCACATGGGTAAAGAGTTATTCACAAATAAGCAGTTCATGTAATTTATTATGTAGTCATATTTATACATCAACAGAACCAAGATCTGAAAATTCCAGAAATCTAGTATAAAAAAAATTAATTGCGAGTTCTTGCACGTCAGCTGTTCCAGAATTGCTAAGCAATAACAACAAAATGAAGCAGGCAGTGAACAATGGACAGTCGATAACGTAAATGCAACAAAATTTAATATATCCATTAAAAATCCATATTTATTGTGAATTAAAATACAATATTACATAAACTGTGGAGCTCTTTAATAGAAACTAATTACATTTCTTTGTACAAAACTTGTGATAAGCAGTTAAATGGGGTATAAAGGTAATAATATTATTCACAAACAAACTCAAGTTTTCATATGGAAAGAAAAAAATATAATTTAAATATATTTCAGAGAAACATCTAAAAGTTACAGAAATCTCACATTAAAAAAAAAAAGAAAAAAAGAATAGAGTTTCTGCAAATCAGTCAACTGTTCCAGAATTGCTAAGCAATAACAAAATAAAACAGGCAGTGAACAATGGACAGTCAAAAACATAAATACAACTGAATTCAATATATCCCTTAAAAACCCACATTTATTGTGAATTAAAATATAATTTGACACAAACTGTGTTGTAAAAATCTTCAACAAGCATATGTATCACTTTAATAAGTAATGAATTTATTAATTAGTTGTACTTTTTTGTACTAAACTTATGATGAGACAATGGAGTGTACAACTGATATGTTTATTCACAAAAAAAGCTCAAGTTTTCATATGAAAAGAAACAGAAAAAGTTTAAATATATTTTGAAAAAGGAAGAGATTGAGCAATGGTGTGTAATGAATGTAGTAATATTTGTATATGAAGAGAAACGAGATCTGAAAGGTAACAGAAACCTCATATAAAAACAAATGAATAGCACGTCAGTCAGCTGTTCCAGAATTGCTAAGCAATAACAACAAAATGAAGTAGGTAGTGAACAATGGACAGTCGATATCGAAAATACAACAAAATTCTTTAATATATCCATTAAAAATTCACATTTATTATGAATTCAAATATAATCTGACATAAATGTCGAGCATGTGGATCACTTAATGGGAATTAGTTAGTCGTTTCTTTGTACTAAACTTATAATAAGCACGTTAATCAATGGAGTGTGAAGCTGATATGATTATTCACAAACTCGTCAAATTTTCATATGAAAAGAAACAAAAAGAATTTAAATGTTACAGCATGCTCCCAATTATTCGTGTGGGAATTACTTGTTTTGCAGATTAACCATGCATGATTTTAGCTAAATAATTAATTAAAAAAAACAATAAAAAAAATTTAGTCTTACTTCCTGATCTACTTCTGGACACATTTACGTCTTTAAAGGAAAGAATGACAATATGTGTTGTGGAAGTGCTTCGGAGGGGACCACAAACTGAATTCACTTCTAATTGGAAACATGATCCTTGCAAATACCTACAGTAAAAGCAGGATTTTTTAAATTATCTTTGCTTCCAGATTATCTGTTCCTAGGTCATCAGCCCAGCAAAGAAATTTAAATTTAAATTATGGTTATTTACCGACGCTAGCAACTGCAGAGGTTATATCAGCGTCACCGGTGTGTCAGAATTTTGTCTCGCAGGAGTTCTTTTACATGCCAGTAAATCTACTGACATGAGCCTGTCGCATTTAAACACACTTAAATGCCATCGACCTGGGTCAGGATCGAACCTGCAATCTCGAGCATAGAAGGCCAGCGCTATACTAATTATGCTACTGAGGCCGACCCCAGCAAAGAAAAGCAAAAGAATCTGAAAAATACTGATGAAACTTCGAAATCTTAATATGTTAATAAGAAAATGTTACACAACATGGACATGTATTACTGGAAGACAGCATCTATGATGAATGATATGAACTAATGACCACAATAAAAAATCACTGCGTAAAGACTCTTAACATAAACCTGGATTAACAAGAAATGTCCCTTCTATTAGATAGTGAAAAATAGTTTCATCATGTTTCTAGGTGAATTATTAAAATATTTCATAATTCCTTTTAACAAAATATAAATACACATTTTTCTATAATGACGTCCGCCATGTTGTTTATACTCTCTGAATTGTGCCTGGTGCTTGAGTTGTCTTTATACCTGACTGTACAAACTCTGTGCGTAAACAGCTAAACTGGCATCCACTCACCTTCACAGTGGAGAAATAATGAATGAGGAACACTCAGTTTTTGTCCTTTACTATAAAATCTACAATGAAAGACCGTATTTTACAACATGTAAGACGCATTTATTGCAGTGGCGGCTATTCAAGTGAAGTCTGTGAGGGCCACCTTCACCCCTTTTTTTGTGCTTTAATAAAATAAATATATTTTATCAATAAATTAAAATAAAATGCATTCCTTACTAAACCGTATGTTGCTCTACTTTTTAATCTGTCTTGCTTGGCTTAATCTGCCCAGTTAACCTCTTTCTGGGGTACTTCAGAAGAACTCCTCACCAGACAGGTCACGTGGCCAGCAGATCAGGCAGTGACAGATTTAAATGCTGAAGGTTCGGAGGAGACTTTCCTTTTCGCCTTCAGTAAACAAAGCTGGTTGCCATGACGATGACTTGTTTACTGTGAACTGCCGACCCTTTCCAAGATGCTGTTATGAAGATCTGGTGAAGAGCCATTCACCTGTTTTCTCTGTTCTCGGAAAACACTGTGATCGTAAAGGGCCTTGGGCCTTATACTTGTTGGATGATGATTATTGCTGAACTAAAATTTATGTATTCCCCAACTTGGGAGTTGCCATATGACAATAATGGATTTTATTTATTTATTTATTTTATTGGGTTATTTTACGATGCTGTGTCAACATCTAGGTTATTTAGCGTCTGAATGAAATGAAGGTGATGATGCCGGTGAAATGATTCCGGGGTCCAGCACCGAAAGTTACCCAGCATTTGCTCATATTGGATTGAGGGAAAACCCCGGAAAAAACCTCAACCAAGTAACTTGCCCCAACCGGGATCCGAACCCGGGACGCCTGGTTTCGTGGCCAGACGCGCTGACCGTTACTCCACAAGTGTGGACTACAATAATGGAAATAAGATTACAATCGAATAAAACATGATAACAAATCAGGAATTTTAGAATATAGTGATCAATATAAAATTTAATGTGCTAAAAGAATGAAGAAAATGGTACTAGAAAAGTAACTCAGGATGTGGAATAAAGATGATGTCGTAGGATATAAACTGATAGCTTCAATGACTCAACATCCACATCTTTAATGATGGTGGTTTGTATTTGAAAGCATTTGGAGAAAGAAAGGAGAGGAGTGGTGATGGTTCCTCTTACACCAGTAAACAGACCAATAACTTCTATATCGCTAAGATGGTAGGCATTTTTGTAGTATGAAATGGTCAGCTGTTGTTAAATATTCAGCGCGAGTTTAAAATTCAAATAAAGCTGTTTCAAAACGGTAAAATGTTTCAAACCACTGTTGAAAATGGTTAAGAATTGGTAGAACGGAGAAAAATTCTCTCCAGCGCCGGGACTCGAACCCGGGTTTCCAGTTTTATGTGCTGGCACTAAGCCACATTGGATTCAAGTTCTGATGCTGGATGGAATCCTTCTCAGTTTAAGTTCTACCTACTGTGTTCCCATTTTTTGGCCTAATCTCATGTACCGTGTTGCAATATGTGTGACAGTAGATACAATGTCCAACCACAAGTACAGAGGTGCACTCATTACGAGTGACTGAATGGCCGGGGTCCAACGGAATATGGCGCCGTCTTGAATCACAAAGTGATTACGCTTTATCATATTACTATGATGTACCGAAGTACATGAGCCATTGTTCAGAGCAGACGTGGTGTAAGTCAAAAATGGGTAATGAAGGTTAAAATAAACATTCTGTAAAATACAGCGCAAAGTAGCAATTAATATTCAATTTATTTAAACTATTAGTAGTCAGTGGATACGAATTACAAATGGTAACAGAGCCTATTTTGCCAACGAAAGCTTTTATTTAAAAGCAAACTAATAACAAAAGAAGCCAAATTAAGATTATATTGGACTATAATAAGACCAGTTGTCACCTATGCCTGTGAAACTTGGGTATTGAAAGAATCAATCAAACAAAAATTGTTAATTTTTGAAAGGAGAATTTTAAGAAGAATCTTTGGACCTCCAAGGATAGAGATGGCAACTGGAGAATAAAACCTATCAAAGAACTAAATGAGTTCATATACAATCAAAATATAATAAACTTCATCAGAGCTATGAGGTTAAGTTGGTTTATTTTTTAAATAATTTATTGATCGATCAGCGCATTTAGCGCTACACAGATCATTTCTAAATAAAATATAAATACAATACATGACACTGAATTGAGGGCAGCCTAGATTGGGCTCCTCAATGAACAAAAATAATTGTTAATAAATAATTATTTACATAGGTTGGTGTGATGATAAATTTTGATTATAATATGACGTCCATTGGAAGTCGGGTCTTGATTCTGGTGGGAAATGTGGACTTCCTTCCGAGAGAGTAATGGACGGCGCCTGGAACATTTTCTAGGTTGTTATAGAACTTCTTAGCTTGTGAATGAATAAACTGTTTGATTGTGTCAATACCAGTTTCTCTGTGTAGTTGGCTGTTACGGACAAACCAAGGAGAATTGAGTGAAATTCGTAGGACTTCATTTTGAAATGACTGGATGTGTTTAATTTCAATTATTGCAGCTCCTCCCCAGACAGGACAGGCATAAAGCAGTAGAGGTCGTAATAGAGATGTGTAAAGTAGCATGCGATTTTGTAGCTTTAGAGATGATTTCTTGTTGAGGAGCGGATATAATTTAGCGAGTCTTGAGTAGGCCAATTTAAGTTTGTTGTTGATGTGATGTTTCCATGACAGACGGTGATCTAAGCGCACTCCAAGATATTTTACAGCTTCATCCTTTGGTTTCCACGGTAACACGTTGGTTGAAAGATTTATGCATGGAGGATTAGCAGGACGACACAAAGTAAATATCATTGCTTCGCATTGATTGTAGTTCAGTGCGATGCGCCAATTTTCAAGCCAAGGGCATATGATGTTCAAGGCTTCCTGAAGGTGATTTGAGGCTATGTTAATGTTGCGATGGGTTGCATAAATAGCTGTATCGTCTGCATACATAGCAATTAAGTTGGTTTGGCCATGTTAAAAGAATGGAAAACCAGAGGCTAGTGAAAGGTATATATAAATGGAAATCCCTGGGAACTAGAGCAGCGGGTAGACAGAAAAGCCGCTGGGAAGATGATATTGTGAATGATCTGAGGAAGCTAAGAATCAAGGATTGGATGATGGTCATACAGAATAGAAGTCCCTGGAAAAAAATTGTTGAGAAGACCAAGACATTCAATTTTGAAGTTGTAGTGCCTTGAGAAGAAGAAAGTAGTAGTCAATGGACAGCATGAAGGACATATTAATTGCTACTTTGCGCTGTATTTTACAGAATTTTTACTTTAAACCTCATTACCCAATTTTGACTTACACCACTTCTGCTCTGAATGGCTCATATGGCATTTCACTGCAGTAATTCTGTGTTTCCGTATGGTGAAGAATCAGTAGAATGGAGAAAAATTCTCTCCCACACTGGGATTCGAACCTGGGTTTGTAGCTTTACGTGCTGGTGCTTTATCCACTAAGCCACACCGGATTCAAGTCTCGATGCCAGATTGAATTCTTCTCATTTTTAAGTTCTACTTACTATGTTCCCCTTTGTGACCTACCCTTGTGTATCGTACCACAGAATTACTGCTCTGAAACTCCATTATATACTTTGGTACATCACAGTAACTGTTGAAAATGATTTCAACTTGCATCCTGTGGTTTACTTACTGGTTTTTAAGGAACCCGGAGGTTCATTGCCGCCCTCACATAAGCCCGCCATCGGTCCCTATCCTGAGCAAGATTAATCCAGTCTCTATCATCATATTCCACCTCCCTCAAATCCATTTTAATATTATCTTCCCATCTACGTCTCGGCCTCCCTAGGTCTTTTTCCCTCCAGCCTCCCAACTAACACACTATATGCATTTCTGAATTCACCCATACGTGCTACATGCCCTGCTCATCTCAAACGTCTGGATTTAATGTTCCTAATTATGTCAGGTGAAGAATACAATGCGTGCAGTTCTGTGTTGTGTAACTTTCTCCATTCTCCTGTAACTTCATCTCTCTTAGCCCCAAATATTTTCCTAAGCACCTTATTCTCAAACACCCTTAATCTCTGTTCCTCTCTCAAAGTGGGAGTCCAAGTTTCACAACCATACAGAACAACCGGTAATATAACTGTTTTATAAATTCTAACTTTCAGATTTTTTGACAGCAGACTGGATGATAAAAGCTTCTCAACCGAATAATAACAGGCATTTCCCATATTTATTCTGGGTTTAATTTCCTCCCGAGTGTCATTTATATTTGTTACTGTTGCTCCAAGATATTTGAATTTTTCTACCTCTTCAAAGGATAAATTTCCAATGTTTATATTACCTGGAAGATCTAGTAATATTAATTTCTGTCAGGAATCAACCCTGCTTGGTCTCACACTAGAATCCAATACGACGCATATTTGTTTTCTGTCGTTTAAATATTCCATACTAAGCTATGTTCCTTATATGTCGTAAAATACATTTTGAAGCAAAGCTTCACATCCGTCAAATATAAAATGAATGGTAACTGCAGTCCAAGAGTTGAGAAGTCAACTGCAAGCAAACAGCAGTTACGAACTGAAGGCAATGCAACCACAATGAGTAGCAGTGTTTCAAGATGGCTCCAATGCTTCACAGAAAATGGCTGCAACATCAAGGGCCAAGTGCTGCAGTCCTATGTCCTGCATGTTCACTATTACGGCAACCATCACGCCTGAAGGAATACAGATCTCTGCTGCACTGTCTGACAGAGGCCCTTCTGTGAGAGTTTTAGAAGATGACTCAGATGGGGTAACAGGCACCATCAACAAGACACTGGACGCACCAACTGCACCACCAGTGTGCCCCACTGCGAATCTCTGGGTATCTCCGCCTCCGTGCTCCTGAACGGCCGGCACCACAACCCAGCCCATGCCGTACCCGTCACTGCGTCCCCACTTCATTGTGGTTTTTGGCTGCACGGTCCACATTTCCCTCAACGTCTCGAATCGCAGGTAACCGGGTGGGTACAGTTTGTTGTCCTAGGAAAACAGACACAGGAAATCAAAATATCTAATATTCGCGTGGAGAATGAACGTGACTAACAGATAGGCGAGGATTCAACTCGGGACAGAGTATACAGGGTGATTCAGAAAAAGCGTGCAAAAATTGAACAGGAAATAGAGCATGCTCCACAGAACATTTTGATATAGAGAACTTGGATCTGCAAAATCAGATTAAGACAATAAGGACGAGCCATTTCAAAAGGAAAACAAGTGAAAATTTAAGGTCTTGAGATAACTGCATTTTTAAGGTTCATGTTGCTGTGAAAAATCCATTTGACAACACTCTAATTGGAACTTACAGTATAGAGGAAGAATCGTAAATAATGTCATTAATTTCAAGAGTTATTCTTTGAGATATTGCACGATCACCTTTACTTTTTAACTTTCCTCTAGAATATGCCATTAGGAAAGTCCAGAATAACAGAGAGGGTTTGGAATTGAACGGGTTACATCAGCTGCTTGTCTACGCGGATGACGTGAATATGTTAGGAGAAAATCCACAAACTATTAGAGAAGACACGAAAATTTTACTTGAAGCAAGTAAAGCGATAGGTTTGGAAGTAAATCTCGAAAAGACAAAGTATGTGATTATGTCTCGTGATCAGAGCGTAGTATGAAATGGAAACATAACAACTGGAAATTTATCCTTTGGAAAAGTGGAAAAATTCTAATACCTTGGAGCAACAGTAAAAAAAAAATATAAATGACACTTAGGAGGAAATTAAACGCAGAATAAATATAGGAAATGCCCGTTATTATTCGGTTGAGAAGCTTTTATCATCCAGTCTGCTGTTAAAAAATCTTAAAGTTAGAATTTATAAAACAGTTATATTACCGGTTGTTCTGTATGGTTGTGAAACTTGGACTCTGACTTTGAGAGAGGAACAGAGGTTAAGAGTGTTTGAGAATAAGGTACTTAGGAAAATATTTGGGGCTAAGAGGGAAGAAGTTACAGGAGAATGGAGAAAGTTACACAACACAGAACTGCACGCATTGTATTCTTCACCTGACGTAATTAAGAACATTAAATCCAGACCTTTGAGATTGGCAGGGTATGTAGCACGTATGGACGAATCCAGAAATGCATATAGAGTGTTAGTTGGGAGACCAGAGGGGGAAAAAGACCTTTGGGGAGACTGAGTGTAGATGGAAGGATAATATTAAAATGGATTTGAGGGAGGTGGGATATGATGATACAGACTGGATTAATCTTACTCAGGATAGGGACCGATGGCGGGCTTATGTGAGGACGGCAATGAACCTGCAGGTTCTCTGAAAGTCATTTAAGTAAGTGTAAATAAATGTAAATGATATGGAAAACAGTAACAGTGATAGTATATCTCGTTTTTGGGACTTTGCAGGCCCGAAGTTCCTATGTCAAAATGTTCTGTACAGCATTCCCTAGTTTCTGTTTAATTGTTGCACGCTTTTTCTGAATCACCCTGTATAAGCATTTTCTCCAAGATAAACTTCCCTCTCTACTAGGACTGAGGCTGTCTAAGTATGGCAACATTACCCAAAATTATCCACAGAAATAATCTAAAGCATTGTCTGCTAATGATGTCACTCACCTCAACCACTGAACAACATAAACAAAGAGATTACCAATCCAAGTTTGAAAACCTCTCTGCTGTTCATTTACTAGTTGTTGGATGGCTTCACTTACTAAGTCACTTCTCCACTGGTAGCTGTACAGCACTGCATTCCCAAAGTGCAGCAAATCTCCAACAGTGGACAGGAAACCTCCACCGGCCCATTTGCATCAATTATCAACATATGGAACATTGTTCAAGCGACCCTTAGCGTTTTTATTATAGTACCTGTAACAAACATTATACCAATAACTTCACACTTCTTCCAAACGAGCACAATTACGTAGAAATGTCTGATCACTAAAAAATATCATACTCTACAAAACAGTCAATGGGAGACTGGAGATCTAAAATATTCTTTTGTTTTTGAAGAATGATTTTATTATAGTGGAGGTCTAAAACATTTTGTTTTTGAGAAATAATTTAATATAGTGAAGTTCTAAAACATTCCTTTGTTTTTGAAGAACAATTTTATCATCGTGAAGGTCTAAAAACATTCTTTTGTTTTTGAGGAATCAATTGTATTATAGTGAAAGTCAAAAACATTCTTTTGTTTTTGAAGAATAATTTTATTCTAGTGGAGGTCTAAATCATTCTTTTGCTTTTAGAGAACAATTTTATCATCGTGAAGGTCTAAAACCATTCTTTTGTTTTTGAAGAATAATTTTATTATAGTAATAAGGTAAAGGTATCCAGTAACATGCCATGAAGGCACTTGGGGGGCATGGAGGTAGAACCCCATGCTTTCCATGACCTCGGCACTAGAATGAGGTAGTGCGGTTTTTTCCGAGGTTTTCCCCAATTGTAAGGCGAATGTCATGTAATCTATGGCGAATCCTCAACCTCGTCTCGCCAAATATCATTTCACTATCACCAATCCCATCGAGGCTAAATAACCTAGTAGTTGATACAACATCGTTAAATAATCAATTTAAAAAAAGACGTCAGATAAGCAGAGGAAGTTACAAAAGCTTGTGGTGGCGAAGAATTTAAAGTTTCCGTGATGTTCAAGAAAGGAAAGTACTACAAATGGGAGGAAAAGTAGATAGCCTATATTGGTGTATTCATCACTTGATATTACACAGGAGATATCACCACATATGGTTGTAAATAACCAAGGACATTTTAAATCTGAATGTGTATTTTAGTGTAATCAAGTGTTGCTTTGTATAATAAGAACTGTAGGCACTGTGTATAAATCTCGATATGCATCTGAAAAAAATAGTAATCAACTTGGCAGAAATGTTCGTGTGTCACAATATAATTCGTAATATTTTATTTGTTAATGGCACTGTTATTTTTATTAAAGTAAGTCAGCAGTTACATGTACTACACAAGTGTCTTAATTCTTTGGAAAACAACTATTTATCTCATTTGGCACAATAATATGAACATTTTCCATTTTGGTAATAAATTAAGTGGCAAGAAAATGTTCATGTGTCACACCATATAATATTTCATATTTTTTACATTATTAATTATTTCTTTTCATTAAGATTTTCTGTTTATATTTTGGAATGCTTACGTTAAAAGACAGTGATGTCTCTTTCATAAACTCTTACGTATTTAATTAAATATCCTGTGAAGATCATAGTTACTTCGAAAATGTTATGTGTGTCACTATGGAATGACCCATCAGTATTGTTAGTATTGTTACAAATTACAAAACCTGAAACTGTTAGAATGGGATCAGGAGTAGTGACAAAAAAATGTAATGTTGTAGGCCTACATCAACACGACTATTTTAATCCAGTGTCTAATAGTTTTTAAGGTTTGAAGGCCTTTTGAGGTAAACAGTATTGAAAATGTGAGGGAAGGGGTATTTCTTGGTAATGGATTAGGCCTGTATATTTTATAATATTATTAACTATATATTGTTAAAGTACCTAGTAAATATCGTAATATGTATATTATATAATACTGTAAACGAGACATCACAGGCTGCAAACTAGATTATTCTTGTTTTTGTATAATTATACGAACATGATGAAATAAACAAGACTACTATTGCTTAGGTTAGGATAGTATTACTTATATATTGTAATCAGGCTATATGCACAAATTTTCCAATATACTACTATCATAACTAAATAGGTAATACGATGTAAGAATTAGGTAATGTTAACATTAATTTTCATACGTTTTTGTGGTGCAAGTTAAAATAATTCAAAGTAAAGTATAACAAAACTCCGACAACATTATAATTATGAACGTCAAATTTTCTTATTTTATTTATTTTTCAGTGTTTAGTCCCTTATCTCCCATTGTTCTTTGGATTTATCATTAGTAAATATCAATTAACGGATAAATTATGTTATACACTCAGTTCATAATATAAATAATATTCACGACAAATATATAAAAACAGAAGAGATAACGAAACATAATTTAGCCGACCGATAACTTTATAACATGGTCTACATATTATTGGCTTTGTCTGGCAGCGACTCTGTATTGTATTCTATTCAATGCAAAGGCGTATTTTATCTTATCTCTTCGCTTCGCCCATGTGACAACTATAATTAGCTGCCTCGTTCTGAACTTGCCAAGGTCATACAGGCCAATAATATTTATCCATTGTCATCAGTTATCGACAGTACATACCGAGATTATCTCGTAAGCAAGAAATAATCGATTTAGACCGACCAGACTGGTTCAGAGTTCGTGTCTTGTGCCATCTCGTCATTGTGCCATCTGTTGACGATTATTGAACTACATCAAGCCGGCCTCGACTGCAAACTCTAAAGCCTATATAAGAGAGGTATCTGTTAATGTATATGATCTAGGGTGTTATTTACATGTTGCTGCTTTTAATGCTACTTCCTAGCTTCTTCTGTCGGTACCTTGATGCTTTTTCAGAATGAATACCTGGCTGGAAAATACGCTAGCTCATAAACATTTACATGGTCCTATCTCCTCTTTTATTTCTTAACTGTTTATAACAGTGGAATATCTTAATAACAGTTCTCCCACATATTTTTCTTTAGCAGGAATAGTCAATTATTTCTTTTCATCTTAAGCTCGGGGCACATAACCTTTGCTTTTTAAGAAACTAGCCTTTGAGGACCCAATTACACAGGACAAGGACAACACATCATGCCACACGTGCGTCTTATCAAATATGGTTTGTAGACAGCTGCCTATATCACCGCTCGTGCCTGCACTGAAGGCAGATGTATTCACCAGCTGTTAAGAGATTCATTCCCTGACATCCCATTTCTTTGGAAGTTGCTAGTAAAATCAACAGGCTTGTTGCTTTGACTTAGCATTAATGTTGGACAGGTTTGACTTGTCATTGTGTGTGTTTTAGTCAATGGGAATTCAAAATAAGACGCTAGTTAAATAAATAAGCAGCTTCATTACAAAATATAGCCAGTAAATTGGCCGGCGAATAAGGAAGGTTGTTCAAAGCAAATACAAGCAGCGTCATATAAATCACAATTTAGTTAACCCACTGAAACCTCCTCACTGTCCTCGGCCTCCTGTCACTCAGCTATCGCCATTTTCGTCTTTCAGATATTGCCAGTAATATTACTGTAACTACATTATGATATATAATGGAGTACTCATATTTATCATTCAATAAAGTGCCTATTTGAACACGCCTTGGTGTCTGCATGTCTGCCTATTTTAAAGTTTTTCGTGCTTACTGCTCCAACCTTTAATGTACCCTCAACTGTCCAATTACTGTGTCTGTAACCATGGTAACTGCTCATCACTTACTTCCTCCTGCTGCAGCCACAACTTGCGCTCTCCTTCATATTTCTGCCTCAGTTCTACTTTCTCCTTTAACCACGAAGGAATCAGGTTAAGACTTAGCTGAATCAGTAAGGTGACAGTGCGATGAGAAACAGAATAACTCACAACCAACTACTGAATGTATTGCACTAAACAACACGACATTTCTAATTCTATCTTTTGCATTTTGTACATGACTACAAATTTGTCTTAAATATTTTTCAATTTCCCTCGTCACACATTTTGTGAATGCCTGGTATGAGCAAATAGTTCTGTGGAATAAAGCCTTAACTGTGACCTAATATAAGTTGTTCAGTAGTAACTGTAAATTTGGCAACAGCGGAACTCTTACCCTTTCCGATTCTTCTTTCAGTTTTTCCAGTTCAGCCTGTGTTTCTCTTAATTCCCTCTCTCTCAGCTTCAATTTCTCCTTCAGCTCCTCAATGTTGTTGCTGCTCCCTACTTTTTCCTCTTCCTTCCTTGCCTCCAGGCCATGCAGGGACCGCGCGTCCAACCTCTCCTTGAGGACCCTCACCTCCTCTATGAGAGGAAGCAGCAGACGAACCTGTCCCTCCAGGGTCTTCACTCGCTGCTTGAGGTCTGGAATAGGATTCGGTTTTGCCATCCTGCACACCAGAAAGCAAGAAAACAGTGAAACCTACAAATACTATTCACAAGATACTTTCCACTTTTAAATAAATCACTTCTAGGTTACTTTAACATTTGTTACTGATTTTCTTTTGCTTGCAATTCAGTAAATTGCAACTCTCTACATGCCAAGTTTGTCTTGATATGTAGACAGTTGCAACAAATTTACAAGTTCATGACCGCGGAAAACAACAGTTGCTCATTTACACATGTTGCACTGTCAGCAGTGTTAGAACAATACCATGATCAGCACGGGCTGACGTTGGTAACATTTTACTTTTAATCTAAGAATTTGCAGACTTCGTTGATAAGTACATAAATCCTAATGATTGATTTCTGGTTGTAAGACTCACAGTTTTTAAGATCAATTTCGTCATTTTTGGACTTGTTTCGTTTTTAGGTTAATTTTTTCAATTTTGGTAGTTCATTCTTTGCCATTTTTGCGACTTTTGATATTAATTTCAATTTTTGTTTTACTTAACTTTAATATAATTGAATTTTATTTTATTTTGTAGTTCAATTGCCATCCTTATTTACAGCAAAGGTAGGATGGAATATATTTTTCATGGAAGAGCAATTCAAGACCAGACAGTAAGCTTGAATCCTTGAAGAGTCCCAAGCAGTAGCGGCCGGTGATCGAAATCCTCATTGAGGCCAGATGCAACTAGTTTAAGTGCCACCGATAGGAAATGTTTGTTTATGATATTAATTATTATTGTTATTATATTATTAATATCATTATTACTGTATTATTATTATTATTATTATTCTTATTCTATTCTTATTACTATCAATGAAAAATAATAATTTCACTCACCAAATAAGCTGTTATGCCCTGAGTTTCAGTGATTGTTTCAGTGTGATGAAGCATCCCATATTATGTGTTGAAATTCCCCTTTCTTTCTTTTCTTTTTATTTTTTTCCTTTGACAGCAACAAACAAGGCCAAGAGAAGTTTATTTTGCATCACATTACCACATAACCATTTATGTTGCCCATACCAGGATGCAATAGAGACTCGCGTTTTAAGATTATGTGTCAGAAAAATTATCAGCGATGTCGTAGGTATCTCAGTAGTCTCTCTCCTTATTTAAAACTTCCTTTCTTTCAGTATTATTTTTTCTGGAAAAAGGACACTCTAACAATGAATTAACTGCACCAGCATTACTTCTCTCATTTTGTTTCTGTTTATATTTTCCCAAAATACATAACAACATTGGCCCAGATTCATTACTGTACTACGAAGTACAATAGTAGAACACCCTCGCTTATGTCATAAACTGAGACATAAGGGGAGAGAATCGAGTGGGTCTCTACCTGCCAAAGAGCTGGAATTTTGTTATTTATAGCATAGTTAGGAAGACAAGTCACCACTGCTATTCCCACCCCACTCTACCCTTGAGGCCAGTGAATGTGGATGTGAGGAGTGAAACCTGACCAGGCCAGACGAATTGTGCCTCAGCTACAACATTTTAAGCGTAAACTCAAAGCCCGCGAAAGGACATGAAATGCATTAAGCCAGACCCGGCACGAATGATTCTGGCCTCAGGAACAAATTTTACTGCAAAACAGGTCTTACATCACAAGCCAGACCTGGCACGAGCGATCCCGGCCTCAGGAACTCATTTTACTGCAAAACAGGTCTATATACATGAAAGTTTTCAAATGTTTCTACAGTGATATATGCTTCATTCAAATAACTAATACATTGTATAAAAACACAAAATTTGATTTCAGTTAAGCCAAGTGACTCAGGCCCGGCCTCACTTGCCTCAGTCAATCAGCCGCCACTGGTCCCAAGGCTTTAGAGAGAGAAAGCTGCACAAATCAATCACCTGTTCCTTATTTTACAAATGGAATGCAGACAACCTTAATAAAGTTTTAGGATTTTCCAAGACTCTGTAAATTCTGTACAGATAACGATATTCTCCATTGCATGCTGACTTTTATTTCCACACTCCTCATCCTAGCAGCAAATAGCAAACTTGCTATCGAGAATGAAGTTAAAAAGAAATCATCAGCACAGTCAGTAATGTTAACACAAACTGTAACAAGTCACAGTAACTCATCAGAATTTTTCAAAGATTTGTGCGATGTTCTAGATTCATTGGATATTCCTCTCTGGAAATTAAATAACAGAAAACTGACGATAATTGTGCAATGCAACAGCGGACAATCAATTCTTAGTAATTCAGATATCATCTTCATCATCCATAACATAGACCGGTTGTTCATGATACAGCATGCTGTACTTGTACAAGAGCACAGCCATTAGGCTACACAATCATTCATAGAATAGAAGTGATAACCACAATAAACCTGAGGCTACAGTGCAAAAGAGAGAGAGAGAGAGAAAAGACTTAAGAAATTATATTCTGCAGTGCTGCGAATGCAATGCAGAATGAGACGGCAAATTTAAATACAGTGTGATTTTATGTTATTTTCTACTTAGTATGTGTTAGTAAAATATATGTTTTACCTGAGATTATTGGCAACTTACATTGTATGTATGTATTTATTTATTTACGATAGCCAACTATAAAATATCGGTAGGTGCCATGTGCTACATCTACGTTGTTTCCCATGGCGTTATATAGAATTCGGTCTTTTTTAACATTTGAAAGTTACACCTAATAAGTTACAATTTTTCTTTCCTCCGTTGGCTTCTGTGTGACGTATATAGTGACAAACACGTGGTTTTAATTTGCAGCCACAAATATTTTCACCATAAAAATAGTTGACACTTACCTGTAACTTATATTGGTAATTTGCTAGGAGACGTCGTTGCATATAGACCACTTTTACACTAAACCTAAAATTTGTTTTCGCAAGATATACTAAAACCCTAAACTAACCTATCCTAACCTTTTCCTTAATCGGTTAGGTTAATGTTGTACTGTACGTTGTATACACTAAGGTTAAGTTTAGTGTAAAAGTGGTCTATATGCAACGACGTCTCCTAGCAAATTACCTTTATATATTCTAATGCACTGTTTAGCTTTCCCCCCCTCCTATTTCTTACAAATGTAACACTCGAGAGGTCCAGGATACAATACGAAAAATGACCACTTTCCTAGTAATTCGTCCTGGACCCCTCGCATATTATATTAGTAACTATAACAAGAAAAGAGGGCGGCTAAAACAGTGCATTACAATAGGATATAAATAGGGAAACTGGCCTATGTATGAAACGAATTTTATGTTGAAAGTAGCCTATTTGTGGCTGCAAAAAATGAAACCACGTATTTAATCACTATATAAACATCTCACTTAAGTTAATGAAAGAAAAAAAAATGTGCCTCCTTTGGTGTAGGCCTAGCTTAAGTTTTTTTTTTTTTTTTTTTGGTGAAATCAACGCAGAAATATTTATTGAGTAACTTTTTTTGCGTTTTCCCACTGGCGCAGCCACGGAGAGGGGTGGTTTGGCTTATGAAGCTTTTGTTTTTCAATTTATGGGTAATATTCACGGTATTATACAACCAGCGATAAAAAGAAATGCAATTTATAGGTTGAACAATTTCGCAAGAATGATTGGAAATTATGAACTATTGAACAGTTCTTCGATTTGTTGTGTGTATTAGCAATATCCTCTCATGGCAATCAAATAGGCCTGAGGAAGATTGATTCACAATATAGGCTGTAAACGGCCATGATTTAAACAGTGTCGTGTTCTTGGAAGCATGTTTCTCATTTTAGCACCCTCTCCTCTAAAAGTCTGGCTGTGCCACTGCCTTTAACGTTACAATGCTAGTAATTGGTAAATATTATTTCGTACACTTCAATCTTATAATCCAAGAAATATTTTCTCTGAAAACAGCAAGAATCGTTAATATTAAGCTCGACCAAATATTTACCTGGAAGGTTAGGAAGACACAAAATACAGTAACTAATAAAACAAAACGGTTTAACTAATTATTTCTATGATATCACAACGATCCACGTATTATTGGAAAACACAAGGGACTAATAAAACGTCACAAAGAAAATATAACATTATTCTATTCGAGAACGAATAACATAAACTTCGTCTTCGCTACAATTGACACTTACACACGAAACTTTGACACAATGCTGCCAACCCTAATAATGTAAAGTAATTTCGATAAAGATGAAATGAAGGAAAACTAGATAAGTGGAAAGACTGAAACGCGATTATTTTTCATTAATCAAAAGTGCAAGGCATTAAAATGTTACAGGAGACGCTATTAGTGATAATATGTTATATCTATTATTGTGTGGCCTTATATTGGCAATGCACATTGACTAATAAATAGCCGCGCATCGGCTAAAAAAAGCCGAGATGGCGAACTCACACACCACATCGTTCAATGTTCTTGTAATAGATGGCAGGACAGTTCCTTGAATCAGAGACATCTGCTATCAGAGTGGCAAAATACTCCAGATCCACAAGAATAACAATTGATTTTAAGCAAATTCTTTAAGGCTGTGAAAAAGTAAACAACGCGCACATTTTGCCTAGGTTATTATTTTAATTTAATATTTAAGGAATATAGAAACAAAATAAAGTTTAAATATCTTATTTTGTTCAGTGTTAAGGAATTGCTGTTTGCTTTTTTTTCTTTTAATTTTAATTAAGTTATTGTGTTCAGTGTAAACTTTTACATGGCTGAAGGGCCACACATTCAAAATATTATGAACGATTTACAAAACACAATTAATGCCGCCTCGTCAGAGTGTTAAATTTCAGCTTCCTACGAATCTGAAGACTTATTCACGAATTCGTAATGATACGAAAGAGCAAGATCAACCTAACAAGATGAAACCAAATCCTGCTATATTTAGCATTTCAGAATCTTCTATTCAAAACTTGAAGATATGGTACATCCTTCTGTAACTCTTAACAATCGGTTTTCCCCTCTGGAAACTACAGTTGATAGTGTTGACACAGGACCTTCACAACTTATTAATCAAGAAACAATACCAAGAGATAAGCCTCAACACACAAAACAGCCAAGAATGCCACCGATAACGGTGAGTAAATTACCAGATGGAAACTTCTTTGCCCAAAATAATAAATTACAATCATTGCTCACAAATCCAAGGAAAATTAGTTATACGCACGAAGGTATAAGATATTACACTGCCAACAGGTCTGACTATGATAAGTTGTATTCAACTCTTATAGCTAGAAATATACAATTTTATTCTCATGAGCCTAGAGAAAACAAATTGCTTCAAGTAGTTATTAAACGACTTCCCACCTTCGTCGAAGCAGAAACATTGAAAACAGAACTAGAAAAATTGTCATATGCGATTGAACATGTTCGACAATTATCTGTCCCTATCTTGATAGAAGATGGAAGTACACAAAGACGTCCAATACCAGTCTGGATAGTTACCTTACCAAATAACGAACATTCAAGGACAATTTTTCAATTGAAAGATATAGATCATCACATAATAAAAATAGAAACATACAAACCAAAACCACACGTGATTCAGTGCCACAGATGTCAGGGATTTAACCACACTTCTAAGAGATGTAATTTACAAATCAAATGCGTTAAATGTAGCAATAGTCATTTGTTTGCAGACTGTCCATTTAAGGGTCCTTCAACTCTGCCAAAATGTGCTAACTGTAATGGAAACCATACAGCGAGCTATGGACAGTGTCCAATACAAGTTGCAAAACGAGCTGTTCTACAGCAAAAGATTAGAAACAAACAAAATACAATTAAGGAGAGTACGCCCCCTGTGTGGCAGTCATTTGACTTTCCTACATTACCAAAACCAGATCCCATGTATTTTCATGCATATCAAAACACATTTAATTCTTCTTCTGGTTCAGAATCACTGACAGAATCACTCAAAGCTATTATAACCTTAATGCGATGCCTAAATATTAAGAAAATCCTTAATATATTCCAGCACACTTTACAGCGCCTAAAACCTGCAAGTGACCCTATATCAAAAATTTTGATAATAATAGAAGGCTTTGCACTTTACACTATAAAGCAAGAAACTGAATATGGCCCTTAAATCTGTATCATTACTCAAAGATCTGGTTCTGTTAAACTTTAATGCCAATGGCATAAGCAATCAATTGTACGAATTCAAGCAATTGTTAAATATACATAGTATTGATGTGGCATGTATCACTGAATCCCATTTAAAGCCACATATGAAATTTAGACTACGTAATTATATCATTTATCGCTCTGATCGATTGGAACGAGAAGGTGGTGGTACAGCAATTGCTATTAAGAAATCAATACCACATCGTCTTGCTACTCTGCCTACATTCAACATTCTGGACTCAGTACAGGATATCCTCAAAAAAATTATTATACATATGTAAACATAGATATTAAATTTTAAAGAAGGGAAACAAAGAAAAGGGCGTGAAAAATTACAATTGCTATTAATGTGGCACCATGTGATTAATTAGGATTTGGCAGGATTTTTTAACACAATTATCACAATGTCATCCCTCAGAGATATTGGCAGAGCAAACTGCCGTCGAAATTCTTCTAAAAAAGCTGGTATAGTCCCCTCGAGCACCTATGAGCAAGCCGAATACCTCAACGTGAATTAAGGCATATTTCAGCTTGAAATAGTTGACTGTAGGCTCATAGATCGACTTCTTCTCAAGGTGGACCTCGGCTGACTGATGACATTCTGCTTCAAAACGTATCGTGGGGTCCACAATGATGCCCTGTTTAGTATCAGCATTGTACGCTAAAATATCTACTCGTCTCGTTGACCCATTTTCAGCTAGACAGGAGATTTCTTCTTCTACTATCCAGCCCTTATTTCTTAATGCGGCAGCAATTTTGGATCTTACAAGATGATGTCTAGAGTTCCTCAAGAGCAATCCCTGTTCACAGAATCCCAAGACGTGTAGCACAGCTCTAGTTGGTACTCTTTGACCAAAATATAGTGTGGTAATCGATCAGAGACAGTTGTACTATCGATACTTAACACGGCACACTAGAGCGCTCTACCGGATGCAGTAGAGAACCTCAGATATTCTGTTACCTTTCGTAATGAACTAATGACGAAACTATGACGTAGCTGTGTAACAGTTATACTGTTATACACGACATATGTAGTGATTATTAGTAAGAAATTTACACACGACTTATAAACGAGGTACTCATTGTATAAGACAGTTAAACGTCTGTATATAGAGTTTTTATTAGTAAGACCATAGTAATATAAATATAACAATAAAGCAGGTTGATATAATTACGATAACATTAAGATATGCGGAGACAAAGAGAAACGTGAAAAAGAGGGACGACTGGAGATTGCTGGGTTTGCCTACAGAAAACTGTGGCAGACAAAATTTTTATTTCCCTAGACGAAACTGTAGATGCAGTTGCAATTGTAGTCAAACTTCCTCCTAACGAACCAAGAAAGATATAACTTATTTGTTAAATTCTGAGAAATTCAAACCTGACGATCATTCGCTGGTAAATCTGTTACAAACATAATTTTGTGGCCCACGGAATTACACGTGGCAATGTCCTTCTGTTGGTGACCGATGGCACTCCCACCCCCTAGGCTACATGTCGAAGGCAGGTAAGGAAATACAGATACGTTTCCCCAGGGTGGTTCGGTTAACGAGTCTCGCCCGTGGACTCCATTCATTTCATTCTTAAGTATCGCACACACGTAACCTCACTTGTAAAAGTCATATTCTGAAACAATTGTCTTTAGAGACAATTAATATTAGGTACCCTCCACAAAACTGGCTTCATTTATACACCAACGGATCCTTGATCTCCAGAGAACAAGGTGGCGGTGCAGGTGTTACGTGCTGTCTCTTCTCGCTTTATAGATCTCTTGGATATGGAACAACAAGTTTTGATGGTGAAATCATTGCAATAAGTGAAAGTCTCGGGAATCTTCTCTGCCACATCAATAAATTTAAGAATGCAGTTATATTGTCAGACTCCAAAGCAGCTATTCTATCAATAGTCTCTAGACACACACCTTCATCCCAAACAGCAGAAATAACTAAAATGCTCTCTCAATTAATATGACTCAATAAAAGAATTCTATTCCAATGGATACCATCCCATTGTGGAATCCTGGGAAACGAGAATGCGGATGCTTTAGCAAAGAAGGGCAGCACTGCTACTTACAGACCTGTTACTAAATCTACGTATTACTCTGTGAAGAGATTTATTAAATCTACATACTTAGACTTCAACAAACAAAATCTGGTAACACAATCTCAAGGGAAAAAATAGAACTCTCTGCATCAAAATCCACAGTTAATTCCCGATTTAGCACGCAAATCGTCTGTAGCTGCATTTAGATTGGCAACAGGCCATGATTGTTTGGCCAAACACCTGCATAGAATTGGAATATATCAGTCCCCTAACTGCCCATTGTGCAACTCAAACCAAGAAATGGATTCGGAACACCTCAAAATCTGTGCTTCAGTGGCTGGCCATGATAATATCTTTGAAAAATATTGGAATGTAAGAGGTCAAATGACTTTATTGCCAAATGCCTGGCATTAGAAAACAACAACATTTAATAGAGTTAAAGGGTTTGGTTTAATTTGTAAGTTTTCTTTTAAATTCGGGATGTTGATTTTCTGTTTTAATTCTTGAACCATGGATATGAAACTTTTTTTAGTTTTTAATCTACGGAGAGGACTGTATGAATGCCAATTGTTTCCTGGTAATCTGATCAAGTTTTTCATATTGAATCAGTGCTTTTTCTTCTATTGTCAATTTGAAGCTGGTAATATTAGTGAGGAATCTCATAGAATCTATTGGAGTTGTTTTGATTCCACCAGTAATGAGTCTGAGAGCTTGGTTTTGAACATATTCTATTTCGTTTATGAAAGGTAAAGTAATTAAAATTTCTGTGCAGTATGTCAGCACTGGCTGTATAAACATAAAAGGTTGCTAGTACTCACAGCACTCCAAGCGACTAGCAACTATAGCGAGAAATGCACAAATTCATCCCAAGCTTTGTGACTGTATATATTAGACTGTGATATTTCTACAGCGCAAAGAGAACAGATTAAAATTTTAAAAGTCACATTTAACTAACCTTTGAATCCAATGTGAAACGATATATTCCTGAAGGTATTATATGATTATAATATCCCCTGGAATTACTTCAAAACGCAACCATTCGTCTTTGCCATCTCTCACGTCGAAGTAGCCAGATCCTTCAAGGACAAGTCTGATTTCTTCACCTGTGTGCAAGTGCTCAGTAAAGAAGGTGCGAAGCTGCAAATAAAGTGAAATAAGCAAAGATTAAAAGAGTAGTTATTAAAACAAAAGTGTAAAAACATCCACCACTCACATACATATTTAGTATTTATTTAACCTGGTAGAGATAAGATCGCCAGCCTTCTCCGCCTCTCTACCAGTGGATTACAACTATAATATGAAGAATAAAACTACAATTAATATTACATTTACAATTACAGTAGAAATCAAAGTACGAAAAGATTACCTGATTAATGAAAGTAAGACAATTTATTATAAGTTAAGAATAAAGAAAAAAGTTACCGGTATTTTTTGTCATTGATTCTAGTTCACGTTAACACTTTATTTGTTAAAAACATAAAATTGCTTAGTCACACGTTAAAAAGTGTTAAAATTTTTAAAAAAGGTACAGTAGCGTGCAAATTAATCCGAACAACGTAATTACTTATGCAAAAACACTCAAACGGTATAAAAAAAAGGATCTAAGACATACCTCAGTAATCTATGTGGCCTCCCTTGTTCCTAATAACAGCTTTGAGACGATTTGGCATGGATTCCACTAATTTCCCACAAATATTCTTCATTTCTTCATCGCAAAACCATACACCAATGAGGGCAGAAATCATCTTCTCCTTTGTAGAACAATCCATTTTTTGCATTCTTCTTTTGCAAATTGACCACAAGTTCTCAATGGGGATGATGTCGGGTGAGTTGCCTGGCCAGGGGAGTACCTGAATATTCTTCTTGTTGAAGAATTCTGTAGTTTTTCGAGACGTATGGCATGGTGCCAGGTCTTGTTGGAACACACCTCTGCCATCCGGAAATGATTTTTGCAGCTGGGGTACGATTCTGGTTTCCAATAAGTGAATATATTTGTCAGAATTCATCATTCCCTTGATAGGTATTAATGCTCCAGGCCCTTCATGTGTAAAACAACCCCAAAACATTACTTTAGGGGGGTATTTGGGTGCTTGTTGGAGATGAGCTAATGTTACTTTTTCGGATCCTTTCTGTACGTAAGAAACACGGTGGCCGTGGACCTCGAAATGAGACTCATCGGAAAAAAGTACATTCTTCCAGTCATTCACTGTCCAGTGTTGATGTAATTTTGCCCACATTAAGCGTTTTTTGCACATAACAGGGGTTAGCAGTTGCTTCTTAATAGGCTTACGAGCCCTTCGTCCAGCTTCCAAAAGCCTACACCGCACTGTTGTGACGTGAATATTCGCCCCAGTGGTAGCCATTAATTCGCGGGTTAAGTCGACAGCAGTTAGTCTAGGATTTAATTTACTTTTCCTGACAATTAAACGATCATCTGTAGGTGAAGTCTTCCTTTTCCGGCCACAGTTTCCTTTTTTCTGGGATGTGATGGATCCAGTCTCCCTGTATCATTTTATAATCGAATTAACAGTAGCCAAACCGATGTGACATTCTGCAGCAATTTGCCTCTGTGTCATAGAAGAATGCTCTGCTAATGTTATAATTTTAGACCGTTTTCGTGGAGTTGTATCCATTTGTGAAGACGACAGAATGTATGTACACAGGATTGTAGTATTAAATCTTCAACACAACTGAAATGCTTATAAGTACAAAACGACAGGCAAAATGTCACATATTATAAAAAAAATAATGACAGACCTTCAACAATGGAATTACACGTACTACAGATGTCAATTAAAGCGGTATGAGCAGCTGTGAGGCCAACAATGACAGAAAATGTAAAAATATGTCGTGTTCGGATTAATTTGCACGCTATTGTATATACCTTGGACAGATGGCCAGTTTCGACGTGATGTTGCGTCTTCATCAGTGTCTCCTGAACTACTGGTGATCTTGAATTCTGCGATGTGCATTTGTCGGTTGTGTTGCTCTTATGGTGGGGGCTGGTTGTTTGTGTGTTATGACGTATCATGACATCGAATAATGTGTGGGTATTGAACTGTAATTGTGTGTTAAGTATATGTTGTGGGTATGTTATTGTAGGTTTATATATTTAGTATTGGTCTAAGATGTTTAACTGTGAACTTTTTGGTGTGATGTGTAAAATTTCCATATCTGTTTCTATATTATTGTAGTCATGATTATTGTTGATAATGTGTTCTGCGTAATTTGATGTGATGTAGGATTTGGTTATAGCTTTAATATGTTCATTATATCTTGTGTGAAAGGATCTTCCTGTCTGTCCTATGTAAAAATGTGGACAACTATTACATTTTAGTTTGTAAACGCCAGTTAAATTATATTTATTTGAATGTTTAATGTGATTATTTAGATATTTCTGTGTTGTATTATTTGTTTTGTATGATATCTTGTATTTTAGTTTTCTGAATGAAGTTGCAATTTTGTGAGTATTGGTATTGAGATATGTTAATGTTATGTATTTATTCTCACGTGGTGTTTGTGTTGGTTTGTTCTGTTTTTTTATTTTTTTTATTAGTGTGTCTGTTATGTTAGGGTTATATCCAGTGTCTTGTGCTATATATTTTATTGTGTTCAGTTCTTCAGTGTAGTTGTCATTGTTCACTGGTAATTAATCTGTGTGTCATTGTACGGAAAGCTGCACTTTTTAACGTGTGACCAAGTATTTTTTTGTATTTACTGAATTAAAAATTAAACCTAGAATAACAAAATTGTATAGTGATGAAATTACCGGATATTGAAATATTTTGTGATAGATTAAGAGAATTATTTACAAGAAACCATGCCTGAACGAGCCTCAGTTACTGATCAAGTGCCTAATAAGTTTGCGTTTGAATTCAATTTTAATTCGACAGTCCCTGATGCTAGCAGGTAGCGAATTCCAGAGTCTTGGCAGGGCTACTGTGAAAGAGGATGAGTATGAGGAGGTGCGATGGGATGGTATTGTTTCATAGTGAGAGTGTGTGTTCAGATTATGGTGGGAAGAAAGGTACCGTCTTCCTCCGACGAGTTTAGCGCTGGACCAGAGGTATTCTGTCCATCGGTGCGGGGGGTTGCAGGTAGATTCTTTTGTTGCTACACCCAAGCCGAGCAGAGTGGGAAGAATTAATCGTCCAAAAATATGCAGTCTTCAGTTTGTAGTAGTGTGTGACTGTGTGCACGTGTTAGGTACTCTATATACGAGTGAAATGTTTCAGTATGATTGTACTTCCTTCCAGACTGCCGCTGTCACTGTTCCCTCCCACTCCAGTACCGCGCTAGGGTAGTCGGAACCGCATTCCTCTCAGCACTAAACTCCTCAGAGGATGACAGTAAGTGAAACGAGACGACAGGTACGAAGGAATGAAGAGTTCAAGATTTCGAAGAGAAGGAGAAGTGAATGTAAATTTCTTTTCTTATCTAGGTTAAGACAATCTATTGGTTCCAGGGATGGGGTAATACGATCATATTTGCGAACATTGCTAACAAAACATACACACAAATTATGAGCACGTTGAAGTGTTGTTTTGTTGTCACTGGAAAGGTCAGTCAGTAAAATGTCAGCATAGTCAAAATAGGGAAATAAAAGCATCTGCACAAGGAATTTTTTAAACAAGAGGGAAGAAAGTAGTTTTATTTTTTAAGGAAAATTTGTTTTAAAATCAAGATTTCAGTTTTACTATCAATTTGGCGGTGTTATTAAAAAATATCAGTATACAGGGTGTATGAAAACGGATAGCACAAACTTATATGTTTCAAAGTACACGATAATAGAAGCAAAAAAGTCCCAGTAAACATGGGTCCGCAAACGAGCCTCGTAAACGTCGTCCTAGTGTGTTTCTTGGTACAAGCATACAGCCTCCCATGCATTGCCGTTAGTCCTACCATACATGAAATGCATATCTGTATATTCTCTGTTACTGTAACTACAGTACAGCACAACTGGCATTCAGACAACTGACGTGACTGACACCTTTTGAGACTGTGTACCAGTGTTGCCACGATCTACTCACGAAAATCAGGAAAAAAATCATGGAAAAAAACAGGAGATAACAGTAGATCAATTAACGATTAATTTCCTCATTCTATTTTATTAATTACAAAACAATGTATACTATAAAAAGGTGATACTGTTGTATTACTACACAATACATCCCCACCACTGAAATGAACAATTTTGCTAATGTAACTATAGCCATCTCTAGTCAATTTATGCAACTAAGTCCATCAGCACATGCAGCAATACACAAAATATGTTTGGTAGAAATTTTGTCTGTGGATTCATTGGCAATTTGCATAATCTTTCTGTTTTTTCCACTCCCGTTATATTTTGGACAATAGCTGTAGTTTTTGTACACCCACAAGTTACCTTTGTCGCAATTTCTGAATCTGGACACATAGATTTAATTAGTGCTGGTAAATGCTCCATAATATTGATCAACAAATTATGCTCTACTACAAAAATAGATTGGTCTGACTTCTGCTTCTCTCGCCTGAGTGTTTATTATTTTCTCTCGCCATAGTGTTTATTTTTGTAAAATCACTCGTAAAACCTGATTATTTTTTGTCGTAAAGTGTCTGATCTTTTCAAATGCTTTGTGTTTCTGCATGCATTTCCAAACCTATTTTTCCCCTTATGGGTCACCAAAAATTTAAGAGGTGATTCTACATGTTATATATATATCAGAACTTCTAATATAATTTTCCTTCGATGAAGAACCTTTAAGCAGGAAAAAAATAGTCTTTGTCCAATATTTACAGCGCTCTATTGCGGTAACGGCTTGGGAGAAATGATTGCTATACAAGTAGATACGTAAAAATAATCTTAACAGTAATGTACGGTATTGATTCTTGTTTACAAATTAAACTGTTCAGTCATGTATTAAATGGAATAATTGCGAAAATCGTTAAAATAAATCTTTCAGTTCAGCGGACCGCCGCATGTCATTGAGTACAGCTGAGGAGGAGGGAAGGTAAGGAGTGCAGGCCATGCTTGTCAGAGTTATTGCAATAGCTGTGATGTTGCCAAATGCTTCATAGAGACATAACGATTTCGTCTAAAATGGTGAATGCTAGAGAAAAAACTTATTTAGATTTTTCAAGTCTCTCCTCATAATCTATTACCAGTTTCATTTTGGTGCAGTGGTTACCAACCACACTATATACTGAGAGAGCGAGAGAGAGAGACAGAGTGTGTGTGTGTGTGTGTTTGTGTAGTTGTGTAATATTGAAAATCCGAGCATAGTACCACTGGTGACTTTAGCAAGCCCAAAAGACAGGAGAAATTCGGACTTTTGACGAAGAAATCAGTAGAGCAGTAGACACCATGGGAAAACAGGAAATCTCCTGCTAAATCAGTAGATATGGCAACACTGCTGTGTACTTGTATGCGTCCTATATGTTCTGCGTGAATGGTTCGATTACAACTCCACCTCTCGGAAATATTCAGTTTTGTAAACAAGGAGCATAGGACCGCTTCTAGTGAGCAAGAAGTAACTCGTACGATGTTTAGGTTAGCTGGTTATTTAACGACGCTGTATCAACTACTAAGTTATTTAGCGTTGATGGGATTGGTGATAGCGAGATGGTATTTGGCGAGATGGTCGAGGATTCACCATATCCGGCATTCACCTTACGGTTGGGAAAAAACCTCGGAAAAAACCCAACCAGGTAATCAGCCCAAGCAGGGATCGAGCCCCGCCCGAGCGCAGCTTCAGACTGGCACGCAAGCATCTTAACCGACTGAGCCATGCTGGTGGCTCTCATACGATGTTACAAACAGTGATGTCAGTAGCGGATTGTAACCACACATTCGTAATTTTCTTGCAAACGGCTTGTTTACTGGGACTTTTTTTGGTTCTATTATCATAAACTGTCAACTATGTAAGTTTGCAACATCCTTTTTTATACACCCTGTATATGAAAGTTTTATACAAAGATTCAGTTAAAAAGATAAAAAAAAAACATATAGGAAGTGGTATGAGCATGTCATTAGAATGAGTACTGATAGAATGCCCTGGAGAATCTTAAGCTACCATGCTCGAGAGGAACACAAGTCCAAAGACGTTCACGAGAAAGATAGATTTAACAGCTATAATACTTGGAGCCAGAATGAACCAATTGGTTAAATCATTGTTAGATGATGATGATGATGATGATGAAAGCTTTGAAAATTTTATAATCCTGCTCAAGATATTAAACACGATACAAGCAGCATCAATTTTCAGTTTTTACAGTTTATATACAAGGTGGATCAAAAGTCACTTTCCCCAATATTCGTTCTTAGGTTTCATACAGATGTCATAACTTGAACAAACGAATAGCTGGTGTAATAAGTGATGTGTTGGCAACCATGTTCGTGAGTCAACTGTTTTTCCGATGTCATGACTTGGAAACAGCCCTCGTTTTGCTGATATGCAGCTGATATGACGACAGGATGAAGCACCACCTCATTTTGGTGTACGAGTGAGGGACTTCTTGAACCAGCAATTCCATGAATGGATTGGCCGTCATGGCACAACAAAATGACTACTCGGATGATGCAACCTGAGGAGCAGAGGTCTGCATCGGACGTTTTCGCTCGAGCGCCAAGTAGTTCATAGCATAATCCGATAGGTAGCGCATATGCATGATGGGTAAAATTGTCGCGAGCAATAAATCCTCGAACGATATATGCCGACCATTAGACATTCATTCTTGTTACAGTGATGAACTGAGTAGTAACATCATAGATGTTTATCATTTCAAAACTTTGCAATGTTTAACTAACCTCTTCATAGTAAAACTAAAAAACTTGCTTTAAAATGTAATATAAATGTTGTAGGTAAATGTTTTTTTTTTTTTCCCACACAGGACTTATTTTGTTTTCGCCATATCTGATAGATATTATTGGATATAAATGTAATTATTATAAACGGAGAACATAATCACGATAATGCAAGAACTGTATCAAGTTTTCTAGTAATAATAATCTCTATAAATAGTGTATCAATCTTTGCATCTGTAACAGTTGTGCCGCATGATTATTCGTTTTATTATGTTTTCTGTGACGTTATCTCTGTACTAATATTGTTATTAATCTACTGCCATATCAATAATATTTTGTAAAACGCTTCTACTACATTGTCGCAGTATATAGGTGGAATGCTATGTATGGACTTACCATATTATATATGCGATAAATCAAATACTGAATAACTATTAATTATCAATAATAACTGTATATCGAAGTTTTTCGTACTATTTTATTTATAACTTCATGTTACTGTTTTGGTACGTCCCATTAGACTGTTCCATTAAACGTTTGTCATAAACGCAGAAAATAAAGCTTTATTTTTACTGTGTGAGCAAAACATATGTGTATCTTATCTGTCGCCTTCCATACAAAATAAGACATGTCGGTGAGATGACCTTGTACTGTGCTTCTATTTATTACGAGCGTATCACGACTGATTGTATCTCACTCGAGGGTGCGACACTCGACAGAGTTCAAGCAAGCGATTTAACTCCAATGCAGCACTCTGATCAGAACCTACCATAAAATAACACGAATGTTTATTACAAATCTTCTGAGTATCATCAAGCAGTACATACCTTCTCTTCATAATTTGGCAAACATTCCTTTGAGCATGTTATCTGGTCTTCATAAGTGTAATTCCTCTCAAGTTTTATTTTCTCCAGTTTTTCATCTGTCAGTGGGTCATCAGAATTCAGCTAATTGAAGAAAAACAAAAGATAAAACAGTAAGATTCCAATGTTTAGGTGAGGGGTTTGGACTTTTTTTATTGCTGGTTGTCACAATCAAAAAATTAAGACACAACATTTCGAAGAGTGGTTCTCCCTTCGTCTTCAGGTGGAAGGAAGGAAGGAAGGAGAGAAGAGAAAAAACCTACTGTTGGGATCGTTACGTACAGCTATTCTGCATCAGTCATACAGAATAGCTCAGGGGCATTCCTAGCTCTGCCATGCTGGGTTAGGCAAACTGGCTCTATATACAATTTCACTTACTGTTGGACTACACTCAGTGAACTCCAACATTCTAAAGGAGACATAAGTTCGAGAAATAAATAATAGTTTTAAATAAGCAACATTGTCAAATGACCAACAAAGAGGCAAATGATTCGCTCTGGCTCCAATTTAAAAACAAACGTATGGTTATGTTTACGATTACATGTAAAGCATATCATCCGAAAAAAAACTAAAACTAGTAGAAACTATAACATAACCTTTTCTTTTCATACACTTGTAGTTATCAATTACTAATTTTGGAGAACTGTGAATTACAATAAATACTTACAAGCCCCAAAATAAATTACACAGCTGTGTAGATCTAACCTCATATTACACACGGCTTACCACACTAAATTGGACATGTATTAGTCAGGGTCGCCAACTAAAGTATATGAAAAATCGCCAATCGTTAGATACCTTATTATCAATAAGAGAAAGTTTGTTTTCTTTTTGTCTCTGGAGAGTCCTTAAAAAGACGCTAAGTCTTTATTTAAGTAATATAGAAGTTGAAAGAACTGGCCGTCGAAAAAGTTAAAAGTCACCAGGCTTAGCGACAAAATTGCTAGATTGGCGACATTGTTCCTTATGACGCCTACCTTTTAGCTTTCGGGTTGTAACATAATCCACCACAATTTGTGTTTATTTCAAATAACGCTTTTATTTTTCATTTCAATTAATCAAGAAAACATTGACTTAATGACAGTAGTTAAATATTTTAATGTAATTTAACATTGATTTGACGATAGCAACGGTTGTGAACTTGTGCGCCATCTCGTGGAAAGAAGAATCGATGTATATTGCCAATCTATGGAGAGATGTATATTGCCAATTTAAGGTGAGATAATAATAAATATAAAATATAGATTATGTCGTGTTCTGCAACTTTTTTGTAATTTACCCTTTATTATTAAAAATCATCACGTGTAAGTCTTTCCGCTTTTCTAGTTTTTCATTTTATCTTTCTCGAAAGTCTTTTACGCACATCACTAGAGTTGGCAGCATTGTTGTAACTGAGTTATCTTTAAACGTTTGCTTGCGTCGAAAGTTATTTGTAAACATTCTTCTTTGTATGGTGTTTGTGCTTGCAATTAGTATCAATATAGGCCTACAATTATCCATTTTTAAATAAAATTAGCGTTTCAGTTAATTTATTTGTGGCATTTATTAGTCGATAGTGTTTTCTAATTATACACGGATTGTTGTCAGATCGCAGAAATAAGTTGTGAAATTGTGTTGTTTTAGTAGGCTTCTGTGTTTTTATCTTAACCTTCCAAGTAAGTATTAAATGATCATAACATTAACGATTGTCCATTTTCAGCCAAATATTTCGTGGAATCCCGAATGAGAATGAAACGCTTCATCACTGCAGAGTGAAGTGAATTTTGAAAAAAAAAATGTAAATAATTTTTTTGGTGAAACGAGGGTTGAGTGCTCAGTCAAACGCCACAAATCTGCCTCTCATTTCCTCAGATTCATGATTAGGTCTAGACGTAGCCTAATCATTCAAAATTTGGTAGTTTCCTCATTTCAGATCATATTTAAAGGTTTTTGAGTTCATTAAAGATAGGACACTTACTTTATTTTTTTCTCTGAGATTCATATTCTTTCAATCAACTGATGCTATCAGTAATTTGTTGGTAGACCGTTGCACGCTTTCAGTAACATAGAAGAGGAAACAGTCTGGGGACACTAAATATACTGTATCTGTCAAATGTAATTAGTAAGATATCTCAGTTCACTTGTAAATTATTCAGTTTAAGTATAGCGTACGTGTAAATTACTTGTGTACAAGTTCCCATAAAAGCTGTTTTTGTGATGAAGTGAATCCTGGTTCTAGTTTCCTGATTCGTCAGTTTCGTTGCCTTGGCAGCTTCAGCATTCCCCTGCGCACTTCCTTTCCAGTCTTGTAACTCTCCACGTTTCCTTGCAGAGTAAGTATAAATATCAGTGGTGAAGTCGTATTTTAAGGTATTGTGAAGATTTACTTTAATATACAGATATAATTCTAAAGCCTAATAATATGGACAAAGTGTGATCAAACAAAATTAGACGTCTGTAGATTTCATTGTCATAATAGTTATAGTTCCACTATATTAATTATTTTATAGTTATTTTTCTAATTTGCAGATATATAATAGTGTTTGCATTTCAATAATGGATTTTAGTTTTCTTGTATCATAATTCTTTCACTAAAAGACAATCGACTGGATTTTGCTGATTTTATCGCAGTTGTTGCCTGGTTCTTCTGGGAGTAAGTCATTTAATGTATTAGGCGTAATATTACACGGTACATAGAGCAAACTGAAACTGAAATTGTAGAGATTCCAATTAACTTAGTTATTAACAAACTATTGTTGAAGTTTATTTATGCCCCTCCTAGTGGTAGTTTTTATAAACTAAATTTTATTTTAAGTACTATTCTGCATAAAAAGTCGGTGTGTTAAAATCTATTAAATGTTTTGAAGTGGATATGATTTTTAATTCATACAAGAGAGCTTGTCAATGACATCCAATTTCCTTCGAGTCATTGTAAACTGCAGCTGATTTCATCAGCGCTTATCAGAACTTTTCGTCCACACCTGTGGCGTAACGATCAGCGCGTCTGGCTGCGAAACCAGGTGGCCTGGGTTCGAATCCCGGTTGGGGCAAGTTACCTGGTTATGGTTTTTTCCGGGGTTTTCCCTCAACCCAATATGAGCAAATGCTGGGTAACTTTCGGTGCTAGACCCCGGACTCATTTCACCAGCATTATCACCTTCATTTCATTCAGACGCTAAATAACCTAGATGTTGATACAGCATCGTAAAATAACCCAATAAAAAAAATCACAACTTTTCTTTCAATTAACCCAGAGCTGGGCACCAAGAGCAAATTCTACTCTCTCACGGGGAGCCATATGACTTCTCTTCAACCCCTTTCTTCCCCGTTGAACACCGCGCAGCATTGATGCTGTAACAGATGAATATTAAGCGTCTCCGTTTAGAGTTTGGATTCGCTCCCGGTGCCCAGCCCTGAATTAATCAATGCTGATGAACTCACCGGGTATCAAAACTGGTGTATATGAAGAATTGCAGCTGTCAGGTTTGTGATTGCTTGCCCTGGGTAGCGCTTGGTGGACGACAGGGGTGCAATAAGAAGTTAACAGAAAATCAACAATGTTGGCACATTTTGTAATGCCTATCGTGCTTGCCAAAAGATCAAACATAATGCAAATGAAGACATAGGCTTAACCTAATTAAGAGGAGAAAATTGTATATTAAAACACATATTTACTTTAAGATTTTAGATAATGTCACATTACATGATATGGATTTTCAAAGTGTTGTTTTGTACAATCCAAATTAGCTTTTTGATGTTTGTACAGACCGTCTCGAACGGGACTGTGCCGTTATTTTACTAAGTCCGAGGTAATCCATTCGTTTTAGTAAAAATATAACTTTTTATAAAAACTTTTAATGTTAGATTATGCTCATTAATTAGTCAATCACAACCTAAATTCAGTGTTCCTTTATCTATGGATTGGTACACATTTCTTTAATAAATGAGAAATTAATGAATTTTCAAAAATTTTATAGTAGGCCTATAATAGAGTTTATTCTCTTTCTGCCAGGAAGAAAGCATCCGTACGAAAGAATATTTTCTATTATGAATATGATAAAATGATCGAAAGAGAAATTCCTATGAAGCAGCGTTGAAATAATTAGAGCTAGTCTATGCTAACTGTAAGATAAAATTGTGACATGGAGTGTGTTAGGTTTTGTGACAAGATGATGAAAGATCGAAATTTGTAACAAAGTAAGATGATCTGGAAAACACTCGAGATAATGATCATGGCGAAATGAAGTCCACTGTGTATATCAGTCCAGTGTGTCCTGTCAGGATTGACGATTTCAAGTTAAAATAATGAATCCTACAATGTGTTTAATTGAATAGCAGCCCAGAAGAAGGATGTAACCCTCATTTCTCATGTCGCCCTCGGTAGCGCAGTTGGTATAGTGCTGGACTTCTATGTTCGGTGTTGCAGGTTCGATCCCGGCCGATGGCATTTAATTGTGTTTAAATGCGACATGCTCATGTCAGTAGATTTACTGGCACGTAAAGAACTCCTGTGGCATAAAAATTCCAACATACCGACGATGCTGATATAACCTCTGCAGTTGCGAGCGTCGTTAAATAAACCCTAATATATTTAATTTCTCATAAGTTGACTTCTTCGTGAATAAATTGTTAATGATGCACTATGTGTAATGCTTGTGCTCGTGTTAAAATCAACACACATGTCTAACTGTCAACCTTGCTACAAAAAATTAAAAGTATGTACAGTACTATGTGCTTTTCCTCATTTTTGAAGAATTTCCCATTTGCTGGTTACAACCTTGTTCTGGGCGGCTATTCAATTTTTCTAAAGTAAGGATGCAATGGAATTCCATGAATATTATTTTTATATTTTAATCCAATTATTATGCAGAAGGATTTTATCAGACAAAATACTTTAATCTCCTTTTTTAAAAGAATATAAGCGTTTATAAAATCTTTTATAATAGTTTTTCTTTATCATTTATTTCCAGTTATATTTGATTTCGTTTTGTATTATTTTATTCCGATTTTTATCATTTTATCGTTTTCCATTATTTCATTTCTTTTTTTAATATTTGATTTTGTTTTTAAATTTTTGTTCTTCATTATTTCATTAGGTTTTTTTTTATTTTCTTTCGTTTTTCCATCATTGTATTTCTTTCCTTATTATTTAGATTTCGTATTTTATTATTTTATTGCGTTTCTATTAAATTATATCGTTTTTAATATTACATTTAGTTTTTAATTACGATCTTTGTAATTTTTTTTTTTTTTTTCGTTTTCTACTATTTTCTGTCGGTCTTTATTATTTCAGTTCGGTTTTTATTACTGTATTTCCAATTAAATCATTAACAGAAAAAAAATTAGTATAAAAATTATAAATTGAAAATGATAAGTAATTTATTATAAATTTACAAAACTTATTACTGCGAATGAACAACAAATTAAATAATCATTAAGATAAAATAATTAAATCACGCAAAAACTTACATATAAAATAATTTAAAAGCAAATGAATAAGCAAGAATAAAACTCATTAAATAAACAATAATACATTGTTATTATTTTCCTTTTCTTGCATTATTTTATTTCGTTTTTTAATATTTTATTTTTGTCCTATTATTTTATTTCGTTTTTTAATATTCTGTTTTTGTCCTATTATGCCCTTTGAGACCGGTAGAAAACCGTTTTTTTTTAGTTTTAATATGTTTTTATTAAAAGTTCCAGGTCAACTTTGACCCTTGATTTTACAAAAATATGATTGTACAAATTGAAATATAAATAGGTTATGTTGAAGAATATTTATTAATAAGACCGTCAAAGACGGAGGTATTTGTTTGAATTTATGTTATGTCTCTTAGTAAAGGGTTGGCATGAAGAAGCAGCTTATTCGTGTATGTAGTCTGTAGATCATGAATATGAGCAACCAGGGAGGGTATATGAAGTTCACTGTAGAGTTTGACATTGTTCGTGAGGTAGTGTGCACCAGTGATTGTTCTGCAGGCAGCTCTTTGAATTCCTTCCAGACTCTTCAGGTGGCGAGGATGAGCTTGGCCCATATCTCACATCAGTAGTGGATGTATGATCGGATGACTGATGTGTACAGCAGGACCTTTGCTTTCCTTGAAGTCAGAGTGGATAGAGTGCCATGTATCTTTGAAATGCTTTGTCTCTTATGTTTTGAATGTGATGCCAGTAAGATAAACGTTTGTCTAGAAGTTATTCACAAAATTATCTTAAATGTAAGTTCAAATTCCGAGACTTTTTTCATTATACGCAAGAAATATTTTTATTTTCGTTGTGTTTTTTTGTGTTTTATACTATGTAACATCATTTTTGTATCCTGTACACATTTTTCAAGTATTATGATACATTTTGAGTCCCTAGTGTGTTGTAATTTTATCAGTAGCAGTGATAAATAAAAAAAAAAAAAAACAAGTTTTTTCATAAAAAATTCAATTCACTTTCCCCGGAAAATGGTACGTGATGGGGAAATTTGGATTTTAAATTCAGATTTAGGATATACATATTAGTAATATTCACCTATTTTTATTTCGGAGCAAGACAAAAGGTAAAAATTAAATCCTGAAACAGTGTTTTAGAAGATGGGATGAGATAGTACAAATTGTTATTATTATTTTTGTAATTCTTCTTGGATTTTGTTACAGTATCGGACTTCATGGGTCCCTGACTGCACTATTATGTAGTTCCTTGTGTTGTTAGTTCACAGAATCTCTTCTTCGCACAAATTCGAAGACGTTGATGTCCCTGAAAATGTTTGGAAATTTGTTTGTGCTTCCTTACACTGTATCATAAAACCACCAGTTAGATTATTACACAATATCAAAAATAGCCATTTTCGGCGTACTGTACAGTCTGAAGTCCTCTACATTATAGTCCCCAATTCTTTTAATGAAATAATTTGGGCTTCTTTGAAGTCGACTGTAAAACTTCCTTATAATTTTGATAAGAACTTCACGTATATATGGCATACTGAGATCTTAATGTATTTGAGATGTTCTAGTAACCAGACAGACTCATGAATAAGTCTAGAGCTTTGTTTTGTGCAAAGACGTTGTAGTTATATATCGGTTTTGTGCAACCTGTAGTGGTTTAAAAGCAATGCTGTTCATATAGCTCCAGGAAGATAGAGCATTGTTATTTATTTATTTTTTTTTTTAATTCTTCTTTGATTTTGATGCAGTATCGGACTTCTTGGGTCCCTGACTGCACTATTGTGTTCTTATTCCTTGTGTTATTACTTTAGAATCTCTTCTTCGAACAAATTCGAAGACGTTGATGTCCTTGAAAAAGTTTGGACATTGTTTGTGCTTTCGTACACTGTATCACAATACCACCAGTTAGATTTTTACCCAATATCGAAAATAGCCATTTTCGGTGTTCTATACAGTCTGAAGTCGTCTACATTATAGTCTCCAATTCTTTTAATGAAGTAATTTGGGCTTCTTTGAAGTCGACTGTAGAACTTCCTCATAATTTTGACAAGAACTTCCTGTATATATGGCATAGTGAGATCTTAATGTATTTGAGATGTTCTAGTAAACCAGTCAGACCCATGGATCAGTCTAAGTGCCTTGTTTTGTGCAACCTGTAGTGGTTTGTAAGCATTGCTGTTCATATAGCCCCAGGAAGGTGCAGCATATGCTATAATTGGCAGTACCAAAGCCTTATAGAGATGCATTTTCCGTTTAATGCTTATGGCACCTGATTTTAATAGCGGAAATATGTGCACTATGCGTCCAATGGCTTTTCCTTTAAGCAGATGGAGATGCTGATGCCAGGACAACCTCTGGTCCAGAGTTACGCCAAGATATTTGACAGTCGGTTGATACTCCAGCTCTTTATCGCATATGGTAAGTTTAGGGATTCTTTTCATCGTGCACTTCGTGAAACAGATAGCCTGTGTTTTATCAGCATTTAAGGTCAGGCGCCATTTTTGAAACTAATTTTCCAAGAGAGAAATGTGAACTTGAAGGGTTCTGGCTGCATAAAGGGGATTCTGATGAGTTATGAAGACAGCAGTATCGTCGGCAAATTGCGCGATGTTAGTTTCTGGGTGGGTAGGAATATCAGCTGTATATTTGTTTTAAAGTGTAGGCCCAAGGACCGATCCTTGAGGGAGACCAGCCTTTACTTCGTGGACAGAAGATAAAGCTGCTCCTTTTATTTGAAACTTCCGTCCACTTAGAAAGGATGCAATGAACTTAACGAAGACATCGGGTAGGTCACTCTTCATTAATTTATATATAAGACCTGTGTGCCACACTGTGTTGTAAGCTTTTGAAATATCAAGGAATATCGCAGGTGTATAAGCTCTCATGTTGTATCCCTTGGTTGCCAATTTGACAAGACGGAGAATCTGATGAGTAGTAGAACATCCTTGTTGTAAAGCCATTTGATGGTCAGGTATGCATTTTAAATTCAGCTCCTTAATCCTATTCAGGATAATTTTTTCCAAAAGTTTGCCTATAGTTGATATTAAACTTATAGGTCTCCTATTTTCAGGATACTGGGGATTTTTGTTTGCTTTGGGTATTGTCACTATCACTGCAAGTTTCCATGGTGCAGGAAAATGCTGTAATTTCATACTGGTATTGAATAATTTTATCATGAAAGTTACTGCCCTTTTAGGTATGTTTCTTATTGCAGTATTTGTAATCCCATCCTTGCCAGGTGCTCTGCGGCCAGATAGCTTTTTAACTATTTTCTTAACTTCAGATGGTGTGGTAAATCGAATGGAATTTTTAGTAGGTGTTTTGAAGAACGTCCCAACTTCTTGACGAATGCTATTGAAATGCTCGCTTAGATCATTGTTTTCTTCTGCCGGATGGAGGTGAGACTCTACAGCATCAGCTAGAACTCTTGCTTTGCCACTATCAGTATATTCAGGACCATTTGTTCCATGGACTGGCTGTGTTCTGCAATTTTTGCGTGGCTTTGCAAGTCTACGTGTAATTTTCCAGATGTTGGAGGAACTGTTGGCGTCTTCAATGTCCTTATCTAATTTATCCAGCATGTTACTGAACACAGCTTTATGCACTTGATTTTTCAGTCTGTTGTATTCTTTTTTATGGTCCCTATTTCTTGTTAAATGCCACATTTTTCTAGCCCTCGTCTTTTCTTTGATCATTTCTCGGATATTAAAGGGAAGCAGAGCTTTCTTAGTGTCTGGAATTTTTGCTGTCGAAAGTTTCATGGCTGTAGTAAGTGTGTTCATAAAAATTTCAGTTTCAGTATCTAACTCTTCAGTGGATGATACTGTAAAGTTACCTGGTAAGGATTCGTTAATGTAGTCTCTGAAAAGTGCCCAGTTCGTTATATAGTGTGAACTTACTATTTCAGGTCTTGCATTGGCATTGGTACTCAGTGTGATGATGACAGGTTTGTGATCAGAAGAAAAATCGTCTGTTGTTATTATTTGTGCTGGTAGAGCATTCCCCTCATACAACGCTATATCTAGAATATCCGGTTGGACTAGTGGATTGTATGAAAAATAGGTGGGTGTCGAAGAAGCTAAAATGTGGTAATTATTTTCCTGGGACTGTAGTTCTAAGCTTCTTCCACGTAGTGTTGTTACTCTGGAATTCCAAGCAATATTTTTCGCGTTATAATCTCCTCTTAGAAGAAAATGTTCGCCAACAGTTGACAGTAAATCAAGGTCCTCCTTCATTAATGGTTTACTGGGTGAGCAGTAGATTGCGCCAAACACTATGGATTCCGTCGGAAAAGAAACTTCAACGAAAGTCCCTTCAATATAGTGAAATAATGGTGAACCAATAGGCCTGTGATAAATACCAGATTTAATAATTACAGCAGTTCCTCCGTAAGATCCTTTATCGCTTCTATAAACTTCATACCCACGAAGAGTTAATTTGCACTGTGGATTTAGGTGAGTTTCATTAACAAGTAAAATATCTATAGCATTTTCTTCTAAAAAATGTCCAACCAAATACTTATCATATCGAATTCCATTTGCATTCCAAAATGCAACGTGGAAATTTCTGTGAATGTGATTAATGTGTTGGAACTGGTTAGTCATATTGGAAAGCATTACATAGACCATCTCCTAACATAAGTAGTCTAGTAATTGGATCTGCCTCTTTCTTGATATCATTGAAAATAGTTCTTAAATTAAGAAACATATGTTTAACCCTTAAGTACTCACATCGGGTCTATATGACCCAAGTGTTTTTTCTTTCCTCTGTTTTCTTTGCTGGAAGGTAATATGGAGAGTGCCGGTGGTGTGTAATTTCTATTGTTGAAATCTTTGAAACGGTCTGGCTGTAGTCATTGTTGAGTTTATCATTTAGCCCCAACAGCGGTTTATATGTGATTTGACCCGACGCGAGTGTGTGCGTTCTTCTAAAAGACAGGAAGATTTTGTGAATAACTGAGGAGATTTCTTTATTTATGCGTAAGTATTATTTGATGTAAGCTTTATATTATATTCTTCACATTTTCCGCGTTCATTTCAGCTGTATATGCAGCTCTTTTTATTATTATTTTCAAAGAATGTCAAAGAAAGTAGTAACAGACGAAGAAATTGCAGAGAAGTCGAAGTCGAGGGAATTACTAGTAACAGACGAAGAAATTGCAAGGGAGTTGAATACGATTCTCAGTAATGCACTAATGATAATGACGGTGAATCTGTGGGGGAACTTCCTGAGCTTGACGATATCATAGATGAAGACACAGGTTCCTCCAAAAAAGCCAGAAATTGTGACGTTTTATAACTGTACCAAGGGTGAAGTTGATTCATGCGAACAATTGTGTAGCAACTATAGTGTTGGACGTAGAACAAGACGGTGTCCACTGGCAGTGTTCTTCCATTCCATAAATGTTTCAGCACTCAACTCATATGTTGTTTATTATAAGATGAATACGAGAGAGAAGATACAAAGAAGAATATTTCTGAAGAACCTGGCTAAAGAACTTCTTATGGAAAACGTTGTCAGGAGAATGGGTAATCCTCATGTATCACGCAGTCTCAGGGCAAGAATAAAAATATTCCTAACGGAGAGGGGCGTTGAAGTGCCACCGACAGAACAACAAAATCAAGAAGCAAGAAGTGGACCAGCATCTCAGAAAAGGAAGAGATATCATATCTGCCCTAGCATAAATGATAATAAGCATTCAACACAATGTGCTGCTTGTTTGGGACATGTATGCAGAATTCACTGCAAAGTTGTTTGCACAATATGTGGAGAATAAGCCAAGAAATGAAGCACTGTCTTGTTTTACAATGTCTGATTGAAAAGTTTTAAGACTGAAACCAGCAGTGCTTATTGGTTTGCGGTGACATCTTAGGAATCGATGTAACAATTCAGAATGAACCCCTTTGAAGGGCATTCACTGCAGTAGCCTTTAGGTACAGTGATTTTTTATTACAGACCCAGTCAACATTTTTGAAGAATGTTTCCAATTAATCTAGGATAATAGTAGGAGTTTGTGTATTCCTCCAGAAGAGGACTGTAGTAGTGTTTAGGTACCATTATTACGAACCTAACCTTAAAATTTTTCAATCTCACCTCGTAAAGAAACAGTATGGTTATAAGATTTCAAAGTCATGTTTTCACTTTTCTTTAGATGAGATTTACAAATTTCATTGTATTTAGATAGTTTTCACTTTTTTAAAGTTGAGATTTACAAATTTCATTGTATTTGATTATGTTCAATATAAATAATGTACAGTTCAGAATAAAAACATTTCATTTACCCCATAATTTTGCCATGAATCCACGTCCACATCTTAGTTTGTGTCAATGGGTCAAATTGACCCGACGCGAGTGTTTATGTAACTTTCTACCAGGCGAGTACGTAAGGGTTAATAAATTGTATCATTTCCTTCAGTTCACTAAATATTGAACAGGATTCATCATTTGTTTGAGAACTGGGATGCCAAGGTTGTCTAACTTGATTTGAATAAGTGCTTTTAGGCAAGGGGGGAAAATCTCTATCATTGACATTTGCACTATATTGTCGGCTCTCACTATGAGAATATCTGTTTCTGCAGTTAGCGTAAGCCAGAAATTTTTCACATTTTCTATAATTGGCTGGATGAGATTGTTTACAAGTAGCGCAAGTTGGTGGTTCAGTGGGTTTCTTTTGACATTCCTTAGAACTGTGATTTTGCCCACACTTGACACATTTTGCTGAGACGAAGCAGCCTGCTGCTTTATGGCCAAAACCCTGACAATGGTAACACTGCTGAGCCCCTCCCTGACTTACATATTCTGAGAAAGAAACTTTTAGATTGTACAAACCTGTGAGTTTTCTTATTTCAGGTGCATTATGAATATCACCCAAAGCGGTATCATCTTCCATTCCTTTGCACCGGTGTCATCATTTTCCACTTTTCATCTTAATTGTCGGACACTTTCAATAGGGTACTTCATTTCTAGCAGTTGTCTCTCGATATCATCTGTAGGTGTATCTACTGGCAGACCCCTCATTACCACCTTAATAGTTTTTTGTTGTCCTGATACAAAGGTGTAAAACTCCATGTGCTGATCTTTTAAGTAACACATTATTTTCTGGCATCATCATCAGTACTTGCTTGGATTTTGAGTCCTTTAGGACAGTACTGACACACGGGCATTTCTGACACTAATTGCTTAACTACTTCACGTAATCGAAAATAGTGGATTTTTGTAATCAGAATAATGGGTTTGGGTTTCTTCTGCTTGCTTGGGACAGTGCCAGGTATCATAATAGGAGCTGAAGGTGCAACTTGCAACGTGCTTGTAGAACCCTGATTGTCTGCTATTGTGGCTGTACTATGTTGTACACTCATTGTTTCAGTTTCTGTGAATGGTTTAAATCTGTTTGTAATGCTTATTAGTGGTGTCTGAGGGAAGGATGCTCGAGAAATGTTTGCTGTGTGTTTATTTGCTTTCTGAAATTCCTCTTCCTGTCTTTTCCTGCGTTGACTAAGGGATTCATGTATTGGTCGTTCTAAAGACATGTTGTCTTCATGAGAAAAATCGTCTACAAACTCCATGGAAGTTGCCTCATTATTCACATCAGTAATTATTTGAGATACTTCATTCATTTCCTTCACACGTTCTCTGGCACTTGGATATTGTCTAATATTTATTTTCTCTGATTGTAACACAAAGTCTGATGGGGTATTGCACATCCCACTATCATTCATATTTACGTAGTTTATGAACAAATAAAGAGAAATAACACAAAAATAAACACTCAATTAAATAAACAGTAATTATTTAACGTTTTCAACACAAAAAACTCAAACGCAAAACACTTTATATCATTAATTATTAAATTTTCTCTAACAGAAAGCAATTTCTACACTTCGTTTATCGCTCGTTGTCACAACAATTCTCAAAACCGTGTTTTTTTTTTTTTCAGCAATTTATTGATAAAGTTCCAAAACAAATATGTTTTCTGCCTTTTCGTATTTTAGTGTAAATTCAAATAATGATGCACAAATATTGTTCATTATGTATTATTCGGAGCACTTTATTTTGAACAATTTGAAGAGATTGAAACACTGTTTTTGGAATATAACACCAAGCTGGGGCAACGTAAGTTAGGATCGGTAAAATCAGCATTTTGTATAGCATAACTTTTCTTCTTAGACTGAGAACAGGAGATTTGAACAGGGGGTAAAGATGAGATATTCTAAGAGAGCTCTTAGTTGTTACAGATTTTATGTGCTTGTGCCATAACAATTTGTTATCAAGAGTAATACCAAGATATTTTACATGGTCTCCGTATTGAATTTCTTGATTGCATATCTTTATTTTGTCACGAGGTCTTTTTAAACACTTGGAGAAAATTATTGACTGACATTTTTCAGGATTTAAAGAAATACGCCATTCTTTAAGCCATTATTCTAATAGAAGTACATGGTTTTGAACTGCGGAGACAGCATATTGAGGACTGAATTTAACATTATATATAACTGTGTCATCAGCATACAGAAGTGTTTTAGTTGTACCCTAGATCATATATGTAACAGATATGTCGGGCTTATAGGCTTTCAGGTTAACAACTTTTGTCAGGTTTACTACGCTGCCATCTAGTTGTTACATAAGGAGTCACGCCATAATTCCCATTTGAATTGCATTAGCGACTGTTCTACCATCTCGTGTTCGTTTACGGCGGACGGGTGGCGATCCTGGCGGTTGTTCTCTTCAAAGTGCTGCCGATTTTAACGTAGCGAGGAGTTATCTGTTACATATATATGATCTCAAAGACGTTATAATAGTATACTAGACTCACACAGCACTGGTGTGCTGTCCAAAATTGAAACCAGTCTGCGCATGTTTACGCCGCCATGCTACTGGTAGAAATAGAGCGGTAAACACGATTGTCATACTTGTCCTTTGTTTTGTCTCGGGTGTTTTAGTGAATAGTGTGAAAGTAATGGCAATATAATTTTGAAAGATATATTATCGCCGCGGACTCATGCTTAACATGTCAGCATCATACAATAATGTGCGGTGTGGTTTAAAAAAATAATTTTGCCGACCGATTGTTGCTCTGTAGGTTTCACTCTAAGCGTCACGTTGTCACGTCTACTTTCTCGATAAGAATAAGCACTAGTTTGTTATATTGTTAAATGGCTATTATTATTATTATTATTATTATTATTATTATTATTATTATTATTTCATATATGAGTACGTTGGCTTTCTTAACTCTTAATAATAACTCTTTAATAATAATTTTTAATCACATACCTTAATGTTCGTCCTCAGCACAAGACATTGCAACCTCGGGTTTAGTCTACGTGGATGAGACAAGTAAGTGTCATTCAATAATAATTGAAGCAGCTTATTGGTTGCATTATTGAAATTGAGGCGAGTGATTGGAGCGGCGACACAAGAAATTGAAAACAATAATACAATTAAATTTCAAAGACCTGCCGAACGCATGAGGCCGCTCAAAGACCTGCCGAATGTTAACCATGAGAGCGCTGCGATAATACCATCCCTGTTTAATTTTCCAAGCTATTTGCAAAAGGTACGATATAATATTATCTCTGTTGTTACAATATCAATATCATTAAAAATCAATCAGTAGTTTACGACAATAAAGAATACTTAATTGTTAGTACAGGTATATCAGACTGTAGAGAAATCCCACTGAGTGAATTATTTAAACTTACACATCAGATGTTAAAACATTAGTGGAAAGATAACTTTTTGTTTTTATTATGTAAATGAATTTATCTGCAGGATAATAAACTTTCATTCAAGATCCATATATGGATAAATAAATATACAGATAATAAATAAATAAATAGCTATAATAGCTAAGCCTCCTTTGTGAATTTATGATTCAGAGTTCACCTCTAAATAACTCTTTTACATTTTGCCGGATATATTTTATTAATAAAAGCAAAATGACATCTTATTGATATTGCATATGTGCATAAAAATTATGTACCATCACTCCGCAAGCAATGATAATATATCTATTTTATTTATTTAAAATAAAAATACAATATGTAAAAAATCCACACATAAAAAGTATGTGGTTTTTTTTATCTTGCATAAAGTGATTGTTTAGTTTTTAGGTCTTCACGTTACCTATTGTTTGCAATGTATTAGGTACCGATACTTTTTATAATTGATAGCATTCCCTTTATTAATTGAAGAATGAATTCAATGTAATTTGGCTAACTTCGCATATTATATTTTGCCAGATTACCTATGTCCTGTGGTCTAAAAGTACCGGTAATATAATTTATTTTTGATTCTCTAAAACTTAACAAGTCTATACTGATTATCGCATATTTATTTCACTTAGGAATTTGATTATAACAAGAACTTGTGTAATCAAGGTGCATATATTTATGTCTTGTGATCTAAGAGTTAATATGTTAATATAATTTTAGATTCTCTGAAACCTAACAATTTTTCTGATTATCGTAAAATTATACAATCTATAATGTGTATTGTGTAGGCCTATTTATGGATGTATCAGTATGTTTTCTATAAATTGCTGCATACGTATTTTCTTTTCTTTAATGTTCTAACACATATGAATGAAACTTTGAATATGTTTATTTCGTCCTAATTTTACGTTAAACGTCGAAAATGGCCATAATATGTCAATTTTAGATCATCACAGCGTTAAATTGCGTGATTTACGCACGGCTATTATTTGTCTGCTCTCCAACAATATGGCGGCAAGCGCAGCGTTCAATTTGCCCCGGTTTCCTCGTTTCGCGCAGCCGAGACTGTACGGGCTTGTATGATCTAGGGTTGTACTTGTGAATCTGGAGTATTTTGCCACTTTGTTAGTAGATGCCTCTGATTCAAGGAAGTGCACTGCCACTGCCATCGTGATCTAATACAGGCCGTAAGGCAGACCACGTGACTCGCTTAACAGCTGATCGCGAAGGGCGGCCTTTCAGCCATATGAATTAGCTGGAGTGCATGAAAAATAACATATATTTCTCTGACATGTAGTGTAATTGTATCAGTAAAATTTGAAACAGTGATTGTGAGACACTTGAGACATAATTCACTTGAACTTAAGGTATAATATTATTTTTAGTGTGAAAATTACGTTGTTGCACACAAAGTTCGTATGTATAATACCTGCCTCTATTTCGATTAAATATTGCGCCCTTTATGTGGTTAAGTGAATTTTTGGTGTTATAAACAGTAAATAGTATGTGTAATACTATACCCGTGAAAGTGAAACATTGACTGGCATATGAAGTAAGTTGTGATTAGGCCTAAGTGCAGCGTTACCGATGTTACTCTTGCCTAATCCATTATTGTTACTGTACCGTATTTGTTTTATTAAATTTAAACTATTGTGCCCTTTTTATGTGTGAATAACCTACATTATAAATAATACGACGTTTGATAATTTACACAATTTGAACTAAAAACGGGATACATATAGTATATTACGAAAAATTATACCGTTTAGTTTTCATTACTGTTACAGTACCTATTATTGTAATTAATAGAAATAAAGCACGCACGCTTCATTACGAAATTCTTGCGCATTCATTTATGCACCTTTCAATAATTTTCAGTTGCATCGCACGCATATTTTGAGGTGTTGGAATTATAATGTTTACTCTATCAGTACTTGCCTTATTTTTATATTCGCAATTATGCATTATAATTAAGCATAACGCTACGTATAACTTGTAAATAAAATGTGTCTATATTTCAGTTGTACTTATTTGTTTCATACGGTACTCCAATCTGAAGTCTGATTAGTTCAATGTGTTACTAGGGCTAAACTAGCGCTGAGGTAGTTCCCTTCGTACTCTTACACCTTGCATATACGAATTAGTTTGATTAGTTTAGGCTTTTATTATGCTTTGTGTATAGGATAAAATGCATCTCCACAAAAAATAAATTCAACGGTTTTCACTTCAGAAATTACCGGAACTACCTCAGCGCTAGTTTCCGTTATAGTCAGCAATGTATGCAAAGAAAGGGAAAAAGGAACTGGCCACCCTACCCCCATTATCTCTTGGCTTAGTTGCTTTATGAGTGATGCCTTATTGGCCTTCGGAGAGTTGACTAAACTATAGCTGTACTGCAATAAGGCAATCCCTAAGCTACTAGATGTACAAGTTTATGTTATCATGTCGAATGTGAAAGCACAATTATTCAAATTGCAGACTACTTCATTAATATATGTATAAATAAGCGTAATGGCATGTATGATACTCCCTCACGCTCAATTTGTATTTTAATTAATTAATTTATTACGATACTGGGTTGTACTGAACTGTATTTATCGACTATCTACGAGGGGAAATAATGTAACCGTACGAACATTTCATAGGAGGGACTGTGGTGAGGTAACCGTGTTCTGAAGTTTATCCTAAATATATTCTTCTTTATTAAATCTCAAAATAGTTTTTGTTCTCAACTTAAAATGTTGACGCGAATAGGTTATGTTAACATGGTGAATTCTCGAGCCGAATTCTCTTCACATAAAAATAACACAGTTTTATAATTATTCCTGCCACATTATGCAACAAATAAATGGAATTTATGCACACATTACATTGAATAACAATTTAATTATATTATTTATTTGTTCCCTACTATACTGGGTTGTACTGAATTCAATTTATCTAACCTACCAGATGAAGTAACACACAACCGTACGTACCTACACTAATTTCATAGGAGGGACTGTGGTAAATTTTCTACCTACAAGTAAGGAAGATAGATGTGCTAAATTAAAATCACAATATAAATAATTCTTCTTTATTAAATCTCAAAACAGCTTCCATTCCAAACTTAAAATGTTGATGCAAATAGGTTATGTTAACATGTAAAACTCCGTTCACATTAAAATAACACAGTTTTGTAATTATTTCTGCAACATTTTATGCAATAAAAAGTGAACGTATCTTATACACACATTACACTAAATAAAATTGAGCACCGACACGCATTAAAGTAATATATTTTACTCAGCTCCGTATACTCAAATAGAAAAGCCCGACCCATCGAGTGACATCACACATCCTGCATTACGGCCTGGTCTAGATCACGATGGCAGTGGCACTGCCATCTATCACAAAAACATTAAACGCTGTGGTGTGTGGGTTCGCCATTTCGTGGAAGAAAAAAACCGATGTGCATCTATTTATTAGTCAAGGATGTGCATTGCCAACATAAGACGAGACATTGATAGATCTAAAATATTATGTCTAATAGCATCTCCCGTAACTTTTTAATGTCATTCTCTTTTGATTAATGAAAGTAATCGCGTTTCTCTATTTTCACTTATCTAGTTTTCTTCCATTTTATCGTTAACGAAATTCCTTCACATTATTAGCGTTGGTAGCATTGTATCAAAGTTTTCTTTCTACGTGGCAATTTTAGAGAAGTCGAAGTATCTTATGTTATTCGTTCTCAAAGAGAATTAGTGTTTTGCTTATTTTCTTTGTGTCATTTTATTATTCGCTTGCATTTTTAAGTAATACGTGAATTGTTGTGATATCGTAGAAATAATTTGTTAAACCGTATTGTTTTAGTAGTTGCTGTACTTCGTCTCTTCCTAACCTTCCAAGTAAGTATTTGGTCGATTAATAATATTAACGATTGTTGTCGCTTTCAGACAAAATATTTCGTGGATTATAAGATTGAAATGTACGAAATGATATTTAACAATTACATACATTGTAACATTAAAGGCAGTGGCGCAGTCAGGATTTTAAATAGGGACAGCGGAGAGGGTGTTAAAATGAGACACATGCTTGCAAGAACACGACAATGCCGTTTACAGTCTACATTGTGAATAAAGGTAAAATTTCAGTATGCGGATTCCTCACTGACAATTGTATCTTAAAATACTAAAAAAGAGCAGACTTGTCTGCGTTTGTCAAATGTGCATCATCATGTTTACGAAAAGGCACTTTTCAGTGCCAATAATTTATTTTGTGTGTACAAGGTTAGAATTTTTAAGTAAGAGGAAAATGAAGGATTCCGTGTTCAGAAAGTACCTGTAAATTGCATTCTTTATTGCTGCTTGTATAATAACGTAAATATTAGCCATAAATTGCAAAACAAAAGCTTCACTGGCCCTCCGCCACTTTCCGTGGCTGCGCCAATGGGTAAACGCGAAACTGTTTCTGAATAAATATTTCTGCATCGGTTTCTACAAAAAAAAAACCTAAGCTACACCAAAAAAGCCACAATTATTTTCTTTCTTTTTTCTTCGTTAACTTCTGTGAGATGTTTATAGTTCTAGGTAATATTTGCAATTACCATGGACATATACCGTAAGCTTATATGTTTTACATAGGTATACATGAGAGAACAGGTTGTTAAACTTTTTGGATATCACCACTGCCTATCTGTATATTGTAATGCACTGTTTTAGTCCCCCCCCCCCCCATATTATAATTACCAGTATAATATGCGAGAGGTCCAGGAGGAATTACTAGGAAAGTGGTCATTTTTCCTATTGTTGCATCCTGGATCTTTCGAGTTTTATATTTGTAAAAAATAGGGGGAAGCTAGAATAGTGCATTAGAGTATAGGTCTGGAGGTAAGTGTCGAACTATTTTTATGATGAAAGTATTTGTGGCTCCAAACTGAAAAGTGTTTATCACTATATCAATCAATCTTCTTAATGTATCCAGCTTTTTGCTGACAACATAAAGTCCACTGTAGTCTATTGTTCTTGTTTGTTTGTTTGTTTGTTTGTTTGTTTTTTTGGGGCTAAACAAGTAACAAAGGGGTACCCACAGAAGCTGCATTAACACCAACGCAGTCCCACTATATTTTCCACTGCTTATTTTTATCAGTATATACATCTCACAGAAGCCAATGAAGGAAAAGAAAAATTGTAATTTATTTGGTGTAACTTTCAAACGTTAAAACGACCGAATTCTATATAACACCATGGAAAACAACATAGATTTACCAAATAGAGCCTAAAATATTTTATAATTGGCTAATGTAAGTTGTCAATATTCTCAGATAAAACATATATTTTACTAACACAATAAATAGAAAACACCATAAAATTAGACTGTAATCCAATTTGGCACCTTATTCTGCATTGCATTCGCAGCACTGCAGAATATAATTGCTTCCTAATGTTTTTTTTCTCTCTCTTGTACAGAGGAGGGTCCCGAAATCTTGCACTGCAGTCTGAGGTTTATTGTGCGTATCACTTCTATTGTGTGAAAGATTGGGTAGCTGAATGGTTGTGCTCTTGTACAAGTACAGCATGCTGCACCATGAAAAGAACCCGGGCTACGTTATGGATGATGAAGATGATACGTGAATTACTAAGAATTGATTGTCCAGTGTAGGATTGCACAATTACCGTCAGTTTTCTGCTATTTAGTTTCTGGAGAGGAATATCGAATGAAACTAGAACATCGCACAATTCTTTAGAAAATTCTGATTATTTATTCTGACTTTCTGCAATTTGTGTTAACATTACTGACTATGCTGATGATTATTTTTACATCATTCTCGATAGCAAGTTTGCTATTTGCAGCTATTATTTTTACATCATTCTCGATAGCAAGTTTGCTATTTGCAGCTAGGATGAGTGTGGAAATAAAAGTCTTCATGGAATGGAGAATATCATTATGTGTATCGAATTCAGTGTCACATGTGACTGAATCCTGGAAAATCCTAAAACTTTATGAAGGTTGTGTATTGTGTTTGTAAAGCGAGGAACAGCTGATTGGTTTGTGCAGTTTTCTCTCTCTAAATCCTTGGGACTCTTCAAGGATTCAAGCTTACTGTCCGTTCTTGAATTGCTCTTCCATGAAAAATATATTCCATCCTACCTTTGCTGTAAATGAGCATGGCAAGTGAACTACAAAATAAATAAAATTCAATTATATTAAAGATAATTCAAAACAAAAATTCAAATTAGTATCAAAAGTGGCAAAAATGGGCAAGAATGTAGTACTAAAATTGAAAAAATTAACCTAAAAACGAAACAAATCCAAAAATGACGAAATTGATCTTAAGAACTGTGAGTCTTACAACCAGAAATCAATCATTAGGATTTATGGATTTATTAACAATGTCTGCAACTTCTTAGATTAAAAGTAACATGCTAGCAATGTCACGCCATGCTGATTATGGTATTGTTCTAACACTGCGGAGATGCCTTCTTTATCTTCTTCTTCTTCTTCTTCTTCTTTCACTACCTCCTTATTGCCACCTAAGCAGCGTGGAGGGGTTGCCCCTGATCCATTTCTTATATTGATCCCGGTCAGCTGCAAGAAGTTTTATTTGTGCAATCGACTTCCCCTTTTTTTCGACCATCTCTTTGATAACTTCTTCCCACATTATTCTTGGCCTCCCTTTCGGGCGACTTCCTTGGGGTTTAGCTTCTGTGAACTGCCTTCCTTCCTTCCTCCATCCTTTGGACGTGTCCATACCACCTCAACTGTTGTTCTTCTATTCTTTTGACTACTGGTTCTTGTTGCAATTCCTCTCTAAAGGTATGGTCACACGTCGCTACTTTTGCAGCGATGCAGTACAAAAAACTGCGCAACTCTCGTACTGTGATGTGTGAACAACGGTGCAACCCGAAAAGAAGCGGCTGCCGAACCTGCTGCCCGCTACTTTTCCATGCTGCGCGCAACTTAAAAGTAGCGACGTGTGAACAGGGTTCTCAGGGTTGCAGCCGCAGCATTTTTGATATCGGTTTTGTTGAAACTTTTGCTGCGGTCAGTGTTACCACCCAAATGTGCCAATGACACTTTTATTGTTTGGATGTATTTTAATGTTAAATGTGATGAAAATAAATTATTTGTAACAGTTATTAAATGCACAACACAATCTGAGCATATTTGCTGACGATATAATTCACTTTTCTAATTTTCTGTAGTGTAGTTTCAAACAGGAGTGTTGCCAACATTGATTACGTGAATATGCTGTTGGTTATCATTTAAGTATATAGGCGTTTTTAAAAGCTTTATAGTGAAAATAATGCCAATTTCTGAATACTAGTTAGGACAAAAAAGCAAATAATACATAAGTAAGCTTTCGCATGAGTTTATTAATAATGCGAACATAACCACAAAATGCATATTGAGAAGTCAACACGGAGATGGGAACCTGCAGCATGACTGCGGCTGCAAAAGTAGTGCCTTGTGTGTGAACAGACTCGCAACCTCCAGTTGCAACTTTTGCTGCACTCGGGTTGCGCAGCACGAAAAGTAGCGTGCAGCACGCTACTTTTGGCTTACGTGAGAACACGACACGCAACTTTTGCAGCTGCAGTACAAAAGTTGCGCAGCAAAAGTAGCGACGTGTGACTGTACCTTAATGCGTTCATTTCGTATTAGTCTCTCCTGGTTTTACCTGCTATTGTCCTTAGTACCTTCATCTGTACAGCATTCACCCTACTTAATTTTTTTTGTTAAGACCCAACTCTCGCATCCATATATTAATATTGGTTCTATAATTGCTTTCTGAACCCTAGTCGTCGTTTTCTTTTCCAACTCTGACTTTCCAAATATAAATCAATGAATGCAATTGTCTGTGTAGTCATTTGTCTTGATCTAGGTAGAATGTGAACGCTTGTTTCTGTGATTTATAAGTATGTGTTGCCTTGTCTTAAGCTCTTGTGAAATTAAGGTTTAAACAATGTGTTTAACATAACTGATCATGTTACTGTCTTCGCGCTAAGAGTTGGCGCGTGGAGTAGATAGGCGGGATGAGGGAACTTAACGCTACACTCTGACCTGAAAACTTCGTCCACTTACTTGGCTACACGGGAACGGAGTCAGACATAAAAGATTCCGTATCTTCGGTGCTGTCGCTATGACTATCATTATCACATTTTTCAAAATTTCTGGAGTATGATATGTCCATGATGATCGTCTGTTTATGTTCCAGCCGTGTATATTAATTCGAATCTCTCAACAAAGCCATTAGCCCCACCGCCCCCATCCTGATGGACAACAATGAGTGTTCTGGACACATTTACGGTAGTCAAAACTCCCGTAACATTTTTGTCGTGCCAGAACTTGGGAAACGTTAAATTGGTAGGCCTATCTATCCGCATTTCGTCCAGATACAAAATCGGTTTTTCCACTTTCCTAAGCTTTCTTATTTGCTGTAGATATCTTCACGTATTCTAATTTACAGTGTTTTCCTCAATTTTTTTGCTGCACACTTCTTCCACCTGAAATCCTTTTTCTTCAGTATTCGTCTTAATGTTGTCTTTCATTTCAAATCAATTTTCTCTTGTAAAAGGGTAGACGTTTGTTGCAGCTTGGTACTATTTTTTACTTGTTATTTAACGACACTGTAATAACTACTAGCTTCTTCAGTGTCGATTGAATTGATGATGGCGAGATGGTATTTGGCGAAATGAAATCAAGGATTCGCCATAGATTACCTGACATTCGCCTTCCGCTTGGGAAAACCTCGGAAAAAACCCAACCAGGTAGTCAGCGCAAACGGGAATCGAACTCACTCCCGACCACAACTGCAGATCAGCAGGCAAACGCGCTACCTCCTGAGTTACGCCGGTGGCCCTCTTTCTTTTTCAAATAAAAATTCTCAGTTATATCTTTTTTATCAATCTCTCGTCGAAGTCATCTACATTTGCGTTTCGGTATTCTGGACGTTTACGTTTTTTTCTCCCTCAGGTGTCGACAACGCACTTTCTTCTGTGCAGTCTTTCATTTCATTCCTTATATGCTGTATTGTTCTTGTGGATAGATTAGAGTACTTTTCTACCTTTGCTGTAGGTTTCGTAAGAGGAATGCAAAGGCACAATTGTTCTTTTTCTTCATCACAGAATTATTTTGCACTTCAATAATATTCCTTTCTTCGCTATAGATTGTCAATCCTTGTTTCCTCTTTGTCGACATATTTACAATAAACAGAAAATTGCTATAAACCTAAATAACAGTATACAATAACATAAATTCTATTAACTATATTATTATCAACACTATTAACACGAAAAGCAAAGGATAACTAAAGCAATGCAAGATTTGTGGTATACAGAAAACAATTGCCTTGTTGAAACTAATAAAACGCTACAGTAAAAACCCCACTATTATTTCACAAAGTCGCAAAGACTCACAGACACGTGCAGTAGATGTTTGTGGAACAGGAATATTGCAGTGAACAGCGCGGTGCGCATGCGCGACTCTTTCCCCTCCGCCCCGTCTAAGTACTTCAGCCGCCTTCTCCTGGCGTGACAACAGTACCTGCATGCATTAGCTATCGCCTCGTTGAATAGTGGCGAATTCTATTGCATAGTTTTACGGTATCTTTTGTTGACTCGCGGGGAAATTTGAATATACTTTTCTGGGGCAAATTGCATAGAGAATTAAACAGAATAATATTTAATTCTACATAATTTTAAGACATTTCCATTATTTCAGAAGATGATACATGATCGAAGCAGCGGAGTGGAGAGAGAGGGATGCCTCACAATATGGTGTCCGTTATAGGATCTGCACAGATATTTCAGGTCTCATACATTGGTTTATATAGAAAAGTACAATGAAAACAAAAGGGAGATGTAATGAATATAGTATCGCCTGGAATTTTACCCTGATGTCTTTCATTACATGTATATAATATCGATTCGAACATCGACCAGACACTCAAATTCGCATTGTTGGTGGTTTGAGTAGCAATCCAGATGCTACAACAGCGATTCCGAAGATTATTGCTTTCTTGGAAGATCCGTCTATTTTCCCAACGACATCATCTGATATAGCTACAGAAACTGCCAAGCATTACATTCTGCCAAGAGTCCATAGGCCTGCTTATGTAAAAGATGATTGGCCCAGAGCAAAGCTAGAGTCATCGTTTGGTGCATTTATTCGTATACATTTGGAACTGTCACTACAAGATGGCTGTCTGTTATGGGGCTCAGGAGTAGTCCCCCCCCCCTCCAGTCTTCAAAATCGAGTACTAAATTACTCCATAATGGCCGTCCAGAAATTTTCAATATGAAACGTTTAGGTTGTAGCTAAATATGTTTGGTGGCCTGGTTTTGGTGCATCAGCTGAGAGTATTGTTAAAACCTGTGCAGTTTGTCAGCTGCCACGACCAAAGCTGCCTAAGCAAACTGGCTCATCGTGGGGGAAAAGAACCCAAATTATATATTGGAGTGATAATGAATTGACTGGGCTGTTCCACAAACAAAACTTCCTAGTTTTAGTGGATGGTTTTTCAAGATGGGTGGAAGTTGTGCAGCTTAACTCTGCAAATGCCCAAGCCGTTATTGTGTCACTCAGACGCATTTTAGACACGCATGGATTGCCATCAACAGCAGTCTCTGATAATGGCACACAATTTACTTCACTGGAATTCAATACGATCTTACAACGGAATGGAATTAAACATGTCACTACAGCCCCGTACAATCCATCTTCTAATGCATCAGTTGAACGCCAAGTTAGTGAAATGGTGAACTTGTTGAGGAGGCTCTATCGGTCGTGGGAAGCTGGATTATCAAGATTCTTGCTGAGGCAACACACTGCCACGAATGTCAATGGATCTACACCAGGGGAGCTGCTTATGGGAAGGATCAGATCAAACCAAATGGTTTCCATAATAATAATAATAATAATAATAATAATAATAATAATAATAATAATAATAACAATAATAATAATAATATTATTGACAAACTGTCAGTGGAGTGTCAAGCTGCTTCACAATGGGTTGAATAATTATGAATAGTAGGAAGATTATGAACATTACGCTTAACATACAGAAGGCAGTCGAGAATAAACATTGACGGTAACGTAAGTGTTATGCTCTGACCTGGATTCCAACCCACGACCGGGGCTTCCACATAGTATTGATTTACAATTATCAATATCAAGTGTAGAAAACTCCATGTTTGTGTTGTTTTCCCTGGTTACCATGGAGCTATTGATCAAGTATTAATGAATGTGTGGAAAAGTGGCACATGGGCAGTATTATATTTCTCTGTTGTGAGGTAAACATTCTGAGAAATGAGGGCGACAAGCGAGCCATATACGAACACTACGATGGCTTTCCTCCCCATACATGATAATGACATGAGATTTGAGGCTTTCGAATTCGAGTTCAGCTGCCTCTAATAAACCTGAGCACAGGTTGATAACCCGAAAATATTCCCTAGAAAGGAGTCACTGATGTTTCTAGTAGCCAGAGACATTGCCAGTCCTGGTGTTTGTGATACGACCTGCTTAACAAAATGTGTATCAGCTCTGCCAGAGGTGACATCTGCATGTCATTCCGTCTGTACCGGTATCTATGTTGTTTGCTTTCATCACAATTTGCTGGATGGCAACTTCTTGTTTCCATGGTTAGCTACCCAAGCTGCTCATTTCCAGAACAGATGAAGGTGAACTGATTGGTGCCATCTGTCCGCTCTTAGGTAACAATTCTGTTTTTTTTTTTTCTTAAGCATTATGGTCACCATACTACAGATTTTAATAGGTAAACCTGTGGACCGTGTACCCACTAATGCATAGTCTTACTTACAGTCTACATCAAAATCCGTAGCACTTATTTTCTTCCTTCCTTCACGTTTATTTGCATTTCCGTCTTCCTCCGTGACATGTTTCACTGTTCATCCAGCCAGGATTCAGTCGTGTCACAGACTTAATGGCTTATTTATTGATCATGCTCCAAAGCCTGCTACAGCAATCACGTGACCTTGCGTTGTGGGCTGTGGTTGGGAATCCCGTAGCTGTTTGCTGCATTGCGGGCTTGGCTGTTGAAGTATTTGCCAGCTTCTTTGCTATCCAGTGTTTGTAACGCATCTTATTGTGTTTCATAGTAAGTGGGGTTGATTGGTAAGTTATGTATCCTGCAGCAATTCTTTGCATTCCCTTATTGAAACAATAGTTGCAAGGTAAACTTTATTATCCTTCTTACTTACATTTTGTATAGTTACCATAGCTCTTTACCACAGGAATGAGTTACAAACCAGGTCTGTCAAACGCCACAAATCTGCCTCATTTCCTCTGATTCACAATTAGGCCTAGATGTAGCCTAATCATTAAAAACTTGGTAGTTTCCTCATTTCAGATAATATTTAAAGATTTTTGAGTTCATTAAACATAACACACTTACTATATTTTTTTTCTGAGATTTATATTCTTTCAATAAACGAACAACCAAAGTTATCAGTAATTTGTCGGCAGACTGTTGCACGCTTTCAGTAACACAGAAGAGGAAACAGTCTGGATTTGTACACGAAATATACTGTATCTCTCAAAATGTAATTGCTAACATATCTCACTTCACTTGTAAATTGTTCAGTTTAAGTATAGCGTACGTGTAAATTACTTGTGTACAAGTTCCCATAAAAGCTGTTTGTGTGATGCAGTGAATTCTGGTTCCAGTTTCCTGATTCGTCAGTCTCGTTGCCTTGGCAGCTTCAGCATTCCCCTGCGCACTTCTTTCCAGTCTTGTAACTCTCCACGTTTCCTTGCAGAGTAAGTATAAATATCAGTGCTGAAGTCGTATTTCAAGCTATTGTGAGGATTTTCTTTAACATACAGATATAATTCTAAACCTATACATGGACTAAGTGTGATCAAACAAAATTAGACGTAGTCTGTACAATTCATTGTTATAATAGTTAAAGTTCGACTATATTCATTATTTTGTAGTTTTTTTTTTTCTAATTTTCAGATGTATAATAATGTTTGCATTTCAATAATGGACTTTAATTTTCTTGTATCATAATTCTTTCACTAAAAGACAGTCGACTAGATTTTGCTGATTTTGTTGCAGTTGTTGCCTGGTTCTTCTAGGAGTAAAGCATTTAATGTATTAGGCATAATATTTCAACTATTATTATTATTATTATTATTATTATTATTATTATTATTATTATTATTATTATTATTACCAGTTCTGTATGGTTGTGAAACTTGAATTCTCACTATGAGAGAGGAACATAGGTTAAGGGTGCTTGAGAATAAGGTGCTTAGGAAAATATTTGGGGCTAAGCGGGATGAAGTTACAGGAGAATGGAGAAAGTTACACAACACAGAACTGCACGCATTGTATTCTTCACCTCACATAATTAGGAACATTAAATCCAGACGTTTGAGATGGGCAGGGCATGTAGCACGTATGGGCGAATCCAGAAATGCATATGGAGTGTTAGTTGGGAGACCGGAGGGAAAAAGACCTTTGGGGAGGCCGAGGCGTAGATGGAAGGATTATATTAAAATGGATTTGAGGGAGGTCGGATATGATGATAGAGACTGGATTAATCTTGCACAGGATAGGGACCGATGGCGGGCTTATGTGAGGGCGTCAATGAACCTTCTGGTTCCTTAAAAGCCATTTGTAAGTAAGTATTATTATTATTATTATTATTATTATTATTATTATTATTATTATTATTACACAGTACATACAGCAAACTGAAATTGCCGACTAATGATGTGTAGACATTCCAATTATTTATTAACAAACTATTGTTGAAGTTTATTTATGCGCCTCCTAGCGGTAGTTTTTATAAACTAAATTTTCTTTTAAGAACTATTCTGCAGAAAAAGTTGAGCCTATAATGAAGGTAATTAAGAAGTGAGTATGGATATTTATGTAATTTTCATATGAGCTTCTTAATAACCATTATAGGCGAGTTTCATACGACTTTTTATGCTCGACCATATTTCTAACTTGATATTATTAATTTTTTAGCAATGTCCCGTATGTTGTGAGATGTGCGCAGACGCGAAAGTATTGATTTTTTCCGAAGAACAGATGTCCACATTGACCTTGCTAGGCCATAAGAACCTACACAGATAACATTGAAATTAAATTAGACATTGAAAAACGAGATGACAAATTGAATTTATTTGAATATTATTTACAATTAACGCTAATTATTATAGTAACAACATAACCTTCTGCGACAGTATTGGATTTCCAGCCTCCGTGACTTTTCGCTAATTCTCTTTCGATTACATATCCGAGAATAATCGATACTTGCGGTTTTATAACGGTAGAAAGCTGACCTGTCATTGGCTGAACAGTTGTAACCTGAGTCGTCATTGGCTGAAAGACCTGACCTTTAATGAGTAGGTGTACTTTAATGATATGCATTAAAGGTCTGCTACCAGGTGTATAATTACTACATTTCGGCATGGTCGAGCATAAAATCTATTAAATGTATTGAAGTGTGCATGATTCTTAATTCATACAAGAGCTTGTCAATGACATCCAACATACTTCGAGTCATTGTAAACTGCAGCTGATTTCATCAGTGCTTATAACAACTTTTCTTTTAATTAACCCAGAGATGGGCACCAAGAGCGAATTCTACTCTCTCACGGGGAGCCATATGACTTCTCTTCAACCCCTTTCTTCCCCGCTGAACACCGCGCAGCGTTGATTCCGTGATGGATAATACTAAGCATCCCCGTTTAGAGTTTGGATTCGCTCCCGGTGCCCAGCTCTGAATTAATCAATGCTGATGAGCTCACCGGGTATCAAAACTGGTGAATGTGAAGAATTGCAGCTGTCAGGTTTGTGATTGCTTGCCCTGTGTAGGACTTCATGGACGACAGGGGTGCAATAAGAAGTTAACAGAAAATCAACAATGTTGGCGCATTTTGTAATGCCTAACGTGCTTACCAAAAGATCAAACATATTACACATAGGCTTAATCTAATTAATGGCAAAAAACAGTGTATTAAAACACATAATTACTTTAAGATTTTATGTAATTTCACATTACGTGACATGGATTTTCACATACCATTTTGAACTATCCAAATTCGCTTTTTGATAATTGTACAGGCCGTCTCGAACAGGACGGGACTGCTATTTTACTAAGTCCCGGTAATACAATCGTTTCAGTAAAAATATCACTTATTATAACAATTTTTAAGGTTAAAATATGCTTAAATATTGGTCAGTCATAACCTAAATTCACTTTTCCTTTATCTCTGGATTGCTACACATTACTTTAATGAATGAAAAATGCTTGAATTTTCAGAATTTTTATAGTATAATAGAGTTTATTCTCTGTCTGCCAGGAAGAAAAGCATCCGTAGCAAAGAATATCTTCTATTATGAATATGATAAAATGATCGAAAAATAAATTCCTATCAAGCAGGGTTGAAGTAATTAGAGCTAGTCTATGCTAACTGTAAGACAAAATTGTGACGTGGAGTGTGATAGGTTTTATGACAAGATGCTGAAAGATCGAAATTTGTAACAAAGTACGATGATCTGGAAAACACTCAAGATAATGATCGTGATCAAATGAAGTCCACGTTGTATATGAATCCAAAGTTTTGTGTGTCCTGTCAAAATTGTCGATTTGAAGTTAAAATAATGAATCCTACAATGTCTTTAATTGAATACCAGCCTAGAAGAAGGTTGTAACCCTCATTTCTCTTAAGTTGACTTTTTCGTGATTAAGTTGTTAATGATGCGCTATGTGTAATGCTTGTGCTCGTGTTAAAATCAGCACACATGTCTGACTGTCAGCCTTGCTCTAAAAAATTAGAAGTATATACAGTACTATGTGCTTTTCCTCATTTTTGAAGAATTTCGCATTTGCTGGTTACAACCTTGTTCTGGGCGGCTATTCAATTTTTGTAAAGTAAGGATGAAATGGAATTCTATTAATATTATTTCTATATTGTAATCCAATTATTATGCAGAAGGATTTTATTAGACAAAATATTTTAATCTTCTTTTTTTTTAAGAATATAAGCTTTTATACAACCTTTCATAATAGCTTTTTGTCATTTATTTACAGTTATTTTTGATTTCGTGTTGTATTATTTTATTCCGATTTTTATCATTTTATCGTTTTTCATTGTTTCATTTCTTTTTTAATATTTGACTTTGTTTTTAAATTTTTGTTCTTCATTATTTTATTAGGTTTTTTTTCTCTCGTTTTTCCATCATTGCATTTCTTTCCTTATTATTTAGATTTCGTATTTTATTATTCTATTACGTTTCTATTAAATTATATCGTTTTTAATACTACATTTAGTTTTTATTTACGATCTTTGTCATTTTTTTTTTTCGTTTTCTACTATTTTCTGTCGGTCTTTATTATTTCAGTTCGGTTTTTATTACCGTATTCAGTTTTTTATTATTTTCTTTTTCTTGCGTTATTTTACTTCGTTTTTTAATATTTTATTTTTGTCCTATTATTTTATTTCGCTTTTTAATATTTTGTTTTTGTCCTATTATGCCCTTTGACACCGGTAGAAAACTTTTTTCCTTTTTAAGTATGTTTTTATTAAAAGTTCCAGGTCAACTTTGACCCTTGATTTTACAAAAATATGATTATACAAATACAAATATAAATAGGCTATGTTGAAGAAAATTTATTAATAAGACCATCAAGATGGAGGTATTTGTCTGAATTTATGTTATGTCTCTTAGTAAAGGGTTGGCATGAAGAAGTAGCTTATTCCTGTATGTAGTCTGTAGATCATGAATATGTGCAACCAGGGAGGGTATATGAAGTTCATTGTAGAGTTTGACATTGTTCGTGAGGTAGTGTGCACCAGTGATTGTTCTGCAGACAGCTCCTGTAAGATAAATGTTTGTCTAGAATCATTCAGAAAATTATTTTAAATGTACGTTCAAATTCCGAGATTTTTTTCATTATACGCAAGAAATATTTTTGTGTTGTGTTTTTTGTGTTTTATACTATGTAACATCATTTTTGTATCTAGTACACATTTTTCAAGTATTACGATAAATTTTCAATCTCTAGTGTGTTGTAATTTTATCAGTAGCTGTGATAAATTAAAAAAAAACGTTTTTTCGTAAAAAATTCAATTCACTTTCCCCGGAAAATAGTACATGATGGGGAAATTTGGATTTTAAATTCAGATTTAGGATACACATATTAGTAATATTCACCTATTTTTATTTTGGAGCAAGACAAGAGGTGAAACTTAAATGCCGAAACAGTGTTTTAGAAGATGGGATGAGATAGTTCAAATTGTTATTCTTATTTTTTTAATTCTTATTGGATTTTGATGCAGTATCGGACTTCATGGGTCCCTCACTGCACTATGATGTTGTTCCTTGTGTTGTTAGTTCACAGAATCTCTTCTTCGCACAAATTCGAAGACGTCGATGTCTTTGAAAATGTTTGGAAATTTGTTTGTGCTTCCTTACACTGTATCACAAGGCCACCAGTGAGATTGTTCGGCGTTCTGTGCAGTCTGAAGTCCTCTACATTATAGTCCCCAATTCCTTTAATGAAATAATTTGGGCTTCTTTGAAGTCGACTGTAAAACTTCCTTATAATTTTGATAAGAACTTCACGTATATATGGCATAGTGAGTTCTTAATGTATTTGAGATGTTCTAGTAAACCAGTCAGACTCATGAATCAGTCGAGAGCTTTGTTTTGTGCAACCTGTAGTGGTTTAAAAGCAATGCTGTTCAAATAGCTCCAGGAAGGTACAGCATTGTTATTCTTGTGGATCTGGAGTATTTTGCCCCTATGGCAGCAGATGTCTCTGGTTCAAGACACTGTACTGCCATCTATTACAGGAACATTGAACGATGTGGTGTGTGAGTCCGCCATCTTGTGGAAGAAAAAAAGCCGATATGCGGCTATTTATTAGTCAATGTGCATTGCCAATATAAGGGCAGATAATAATAGATATATAAAATATTATCACTAATAGCGTCTCCTGTAACATTTTAATGCCTTGCACTTTTGATTAATGAAAAATAATCACGTTTCAGTCCTTCCACTTATATAGTTTTCTTCCATTTCATCTTTATCGAAATTACTTTACATTACTAGCGTTGGCAGCATTGTATCTAAGTTTTGTGTACGTGGCAATTGTAGAGAAGAGGAAGTTTATGTTATTATTCGTTGTCAAATAGACTAGTGTTTTATTTTCATTGTGACATTTTATTTGTCGCTTTTGTTTTCCAATAATACGTGGATTGTTGTGATATCATATAAATAATTAGTTAAACCGTTTTGTTTTAGTAGTTACTGTATTTTGTGTCTTCCTAACCTTCCAAGTAAGTATTTGGTCGATCTTAATATTAACGATTCTTGCTGTTTTCAGAGAAAATATTTCTTGGATTATAAGATTGAAGTGTACGAAATAATATTTAACAATTTCTTGCATTGTAACGTTAAAGGCAGTGGATTTTAATTAGGGACAGAGGAGAGGGTGCTAAAATGAGACACATGCTTCCAAGAACACGACACTGCTTAAATCAAGGCCGTTTACAGCCTATATTGTGAATCAATCTTCCTTAGGCCTATTTGATTGCCATGACAGGATATTGCTAATACAACAAAGCCAAGAAGGTAATTTGCTAGGAGACTTCGTTGCATATAGATCACTTTTACACTAAACCGAACCTTAGTGTATACAACGTATACTACAACACTAACGTAACCTGTTACGGATTAAGGTAAAGGTAGGTTAGTTTAGGGTTTTACTATATCTTGTAAAAACAAATTTAGGTTCAGTGTAAAAGTGGTCTATATGCAACGACGTCTCGTAGCAAATTACCTCGCTGGTTGTATAATACTGCGAATATTACCCATAAATTGAGAAACAAAAGTTTCATTAGCCAAACCACTCCTCTCCGTGGCTGCGCCAATGGGTAAACGCAAAACTGTGTTTGAATAATTATTTCTGCGTTGATTTCTCGGGGGGGAAACATCTAAGTTAGGGCTACACCAAAGAAGGCACATTTTTTATTTCATTACCTTATGTGAGATGTTATATAGTGATTAAATACGTGGTTTTAGTTTGCAGCCACAAATAGGCTACTTTCAACATAAAATTCGTTTCATACATAGGCCTGTTTCCTTATTTATATCCTATTGTAATGCACTGTTTTAGGCTTCCTCCTCTCTTGTTATAGTTACCAATATAATATGCGAGGGGTCCAGGACGAATTACTAGGAAAGTGCTCATTTTTCATATTGTATCCTGGACCTCTTGAGTGTTAACATTTGTAAGAAATAGGAGGGGGAAAACTAGAACAGTGCATTAGAATATATAAATGTAATTTGCTAGGACGTCTCCTAGCAAATTACCAATATAAGTTACAGGTAAGTGTCAACTATTTTTATGGTGAAAATATTTGTGGCTGCAAATTAAAACCACGTGTTTTTCACTATATACATCACACAGAAGCCAACGAAGGAAAGAAAAATTGTAACTTATTAGGTGTAACTTTCAAATGCTAAAAAAAAACGAATTCTATATAACGTCATGGAAAACAACGTAGACGTAGCACATGGCGCCTACCGATATTTTATAGCTGGCTAATGTAAGTTGCCAATATTCCCAGATAAAACATGTATTTTACTAACACATACTAAATAGAAAATAACATAAAATCACACTGTATTTCAATTTGCCGTCTCATTCTGCATTGCATTCGCAGCACTGCAGAATATAATTTCTTAAGTCTCTCTCTCTCTCTCTCTGCAGCCTGAGGTTTATTGTGCTTATCACTTCTATTCTGTGAATGATTGGGTAGCCGAATGGCTGTGCTCTTGCACAAGTACAGCATGCTGTATCATGAACAACCAGTCTATGTTATGGATTATGAAGATGATATGTGAATTACTAAGAATTGATTGTCCGCTGTTGCATTGCACAATTGCCGTCAGTTTTGTGTTATTTAATTTCCAAGAGGAATATCCAATGAATCTAGAACATCGCACAATTCTTTGAAAAATTCTGATGAGTTACTGTGACTTGTTACAGTTTGTGGTAATGTTACTGACTGTGCTGATAATTTCTTTTTAACTTCATTCTCGATAGCAAGTTTGCTATTTGTTGCTAAGATGAGGAGTGTGGAAATAAAACTCATCATGCAATGGAGAATATCGTTATCTGAACAGAATTTACAGAATCCTGGAATGTCCTGATACTTTATGAAGTTTGTGGGCATTCTATTTGTAAAATAAGAAACAGGTGATTGATTTGTACAGTTTTCTCTCTCTAAATCCTTGGGACTGTTCAAGGATTCAAGCTTATCGTCTGTTCTTGAATTGCTCTTCCATGAAAAATATATTCCATCCTACCCTTGCTGTAAATGAGGACGGCAAGTGAACTACAAAATAAAATAAAATTCAATTATATTAAATTTAAGTGAAAACAAAAATTGAAAGTAGTATCAAAAGTCGCAAAAATGGCCAAGAATGTACTACCAAAATTGAAAAAATTAGCCTAAAAACGAAACAGTCCAAAAGTGACGACATTGATCTGAAAAACTGTGAGTCTTACAACTAGAAATCAATCATTAGGATTTCTGTACTTATCAACAAAGTCTGCAGATTCTTAGATTAAAAGTAAAATGTTACCAACGTCAGGCCGTGCTGATTATGGTATTGTTCCAACACTGCTGACAGTGCAACATGTGTAAATGAGCAATTGTTGTTTTCCGCGGTCATGAAATTTGTTGCAACTCTCTATAATTATGTCAAGTTTGTACTGAATTGCAAATAAAGAAAATGAGTAGTAAATGTTAAAGTAACCTAGAAGCGATTCATCTAAAAGTGGAAATGTATCTAATCTTCTCCACTTCCGTGATATTCTGAGGATAAACATTGGTATTTGTCAGTCAGCGAAGCTGTATTATTTTTCTAATCCAATATTTTGAGAACAAATTTTTACGAACTTGCTAACTTATTTGAGCAAGCCGAAGTACTTGATGGAAATGATGTTGAAAGCTGCATTGCACTCATTCATTGCAGTTTCTGTGAGATCATTGGAGTACGTGTTAATGGAAGTGACCTGTGAATAGAATTTGTAGGTTTCACTGTTTTCTTGCTTTCTGGTGTGCAGAATGGCAAAACCGAATCCTATCCCCGACCTCAAGCAGCGAGTGAAGACCCTGGAGGGACAAGTTAGACTGCTGCTTCCTCTCATAGAGGAAGTAAGGGTCCTCAAGCAGAGGTTGGACTCGCGGTCCCTGCATGGCCTGGAGGCAAGGAAGGAAGAGGAAAAAGTAGGGAGCAGCAACAGCATTGAGGAGCTGAAGGAGGAATTGAAGCTGAGAGAGAGGGAATTAAGAGAAACACAGGCTGAACTGGAAAAGGTGAAAGAAGAATCGGAAAGGGTAAGAGTTCCGCTGTTGCCATATTTACAGTTACTACTGAACAACTTATATTAGATCACAGTTAATGTTTTATTCCACAGAACTATTTGCTACTACCAGACATTCACAAAATGGGTTATGAGGAAAATTGAAAAATATTTAAGACAAATTTGTAGCCATGTATATAATGCGAAACATAGAATTAGAAATGTCGTGTTGTTTAGTACAATACATTCAGTAGTTGGTTGTGAGTTATTCTGTTTCTCATCGTACTGCCACCTTACTGACTGGGCTACGTCTGAACCTGATTCCTTTGTGTTTACAGGAGAAAGCAGAACTGAGGCAGAAATATGAAGGAGAGCACCAGTTGCGGCTCCAGCAGGAAAAAGTAAGTGATGAGCTGTTACCATGGTTACAGATACAGTAATTGGGCAGTTGAGGGTACAGTGAAGGTTGGAGCAGTAAGCACGAAAAACTTTAAAATAGGCAGATATGCAGACGCTAAGTTGTGTTCAAATAGGCACTTAATTGAATGATAAATAGGAGTACTGCATTTTATATCACAATGTAGTGACAGTAATATTACTGGCAATATCTTAAAGACGAAAATGGCGATAGCTAAGTGACAGGAGGCCGAGGACAGTGAGGAGGTTTGAGTGGGTTAGGTGAGGGGCTAGCTGAAGTGTGATTTATATGGCAGTGCTTGTATTTGCTTTGAACAAACTTCCTTATTCTCCGGCCAATTTACTGGCTATATTTTCTAATGAAGCTGCTTATTTATTTCACTAGCGTCTTATTTTGAATTCCCATTGACTAAAACACACTCAATGACAAGTTGAACGTGTGCAACATTAATGCTCAGTGAAAGCGATAAGCCGGTTGATTTTACTAGCAGCTTCCAACGAAATGGGATGTCAGGACTTCACGGAATGAATCTCTGAACAACTGGCGAATACATCTGCCTTCAGTGCAGGCATTTGCAGTGGTATGGCCTTTGTCTAAGAAGCAAGTGTGGCATGAAGTGTTGTCCTTGTCCTGTGCAATTGGGTCTTTCTATACTGGTTCCTTAAAAAGCAAAGTTTATGTCCCCCAAGTTTAACATGAAAAGAAATAGTTGACAATTCCTGCTAGAGAAAAGTATGTGAGAGCTGTTATTAAAATATTCCACTGTTATAAACAGTTAAGAAATAAAAGAGGAGATAGGACCGTGTAAATGTTTATGAGCCAGCGTATTTTCCAGCCAGATATTCATTCTGGTAAAGCATCAAGGTGCGACAGAAGAAGCTAGGAAGTTACATTAAACGCAACAACATATAAATCATACTTAAGTAACAGGAGTCCAAGGACAGTGACTAGTTTAGAGTTGATTTTATGAGGAGAAATGTAATCATGAAAATGTGGATTACACATCAGGGCGGCAGGTCTAGACCAGTGGTTCTCAAAGTATGGGTCGCGACGCCTTGGGTTGTCATGTAAAGAGCAGAGGGATGGATCATAAAATAAAACAACAATGGCTTATTAACAGACATTTATGTCGTATTTGACGAAAACTTAGTGAAAGTGTTTGAAAGATATGCCAATAAGGAAGGCACGTCTAAGAAGCAAAATAGAGTACATTGGAAAGTAGGTTAGCATATTCTGGTTTCTCATCTCGCAGGTACGATACTTTACAAAGTGGCCGCTATCGACTGATTTTCAGTAAAATCATATTTTTTTTTCCCAATTGTATAGGGATTTTTTTTTTTTTTTTTTTTTTTTTGAGGGAGGTACATATACGGTAGTGAGGGAAGAGGAGGTTGCAATGAAAAGTCTCCCCAAAAAGTGGGCATCTTCACAACGTTTGATGCACACTGGTCTAGATGACCAACAGCGGATCTCTTTTAGGGCTTATGAAAGACTGAATTATGTTCTGGTAGTTAGGTGATCCGCGGTCCATTTATTTTTGGGCTTACCATGAAAATACAAATTACGATTTGTTCTGTGGCCCATTTCTTAAAACTTCATCATGAAAATGAAGATCAACTTCCTGCGGATATTCAGTTTATTTGAGGACTCATCATATTTATTTAACTCTTTAGGGAAAATAATAGACTGATGAGAAGTTTTATCTGAAAGCCTTTATCCAAACATTGGTAGCTGCTGTGTCATTTCCTGATGCTGTATACCGGCCATCAGCTTGATTTCTTCATGAAACCTGCTGCTTCAAGTCAGACTGTCACCTAACCAGCTGAGCTTTCTCTAATGCAGAATTGTTTATATTACAGAGTTACCAGGATCAGCTGGGGAAGCTGAGACAAGAACTGGAGGCTGGGCGGGAGATGAGGCGCCAGCTGGAAGAAGTAAGTGTGAGCTGTTACCATGGTTACAGTTTGTACGTATGTATTTATTTACACTGCAAGTGGGCAGCACCCAGTGGCAGTGGTATACACAATATAAACAATACACAATAAAATTACAATTTACAATACAATTATACAATACACAACACAATTATAGGGGAGAGTTGCCTTATTTGTACCATTTTACACATTTTATTTTGTCTAATTTTAACTGACAAATGTTGAATCATTTCAATAGCGACATCTTAATTCCTGGTATGTTGGGAGAATTTTCCTAAAAAGAAAAGTTTACTTCAAGTTAACATAAAGTCATGACGTTCAGTTTTCTAAATGTCTGCAATGAGTACAAATTAGGCAACTGGTTTCCTAAATTGTGCCACATACACCAGGGCATCAAAGTTCTTGCTGAGGATGGTGTGTCCATCAAGCAATAGCAATACTGGCCTTTCTTTGGGAGGATGGACGGAGGAAATGAATTGTTGCATCCATTTGACGAACAATTCAGAGTTGATGTAGCCAGTTTCTGAAACAGTAATAAAAATGACTTGTGGAGCACCAACAGATAGATCATATTCGTGGGAGGAGCATATTGACCAGATGCACTGGCACATCGTTGCATTCACTCCTTTTTCCGCTCGATATCACACCCACTTCTTCCTTGCCTTTCCTCGCTACGATTTTCTGTGTCTTCTTCTTTACTCTGGGGAGGCCACTTTCGTCCACATTGAAAATTCTCGTGGATTCCAATTTGTATCTTTCACTGTTTTCCAGCAGATCGAAGAATTCATAGACACGTTCCTTGTTGTACTCTTTCGCTCGAGCCATGGATGTTGCCTCTGTCTGCCTACACAATTTGGGATGCCTCTTCAGATAGGCTGTGCATAATACCATTTCTTCAATGCTTGGTCCTTCTCACGATTGAAATTAAGTGGCAGTCCATTTCTCTGAGCTACATCAAAAGCAAGTTTCCTAACATCGGTTGGAGTTAATCCAAATATCATTTATTCAAACTTTAGAATGTGATTTTCAAGTTCATTTTCAATTTCTGCCGAAAATACTGCGGTTCTTCCAAACGATTTAACATCTCCAATAGCATTTACGTTTTTGTTTTTCGCATGTTTTAGTATTGTAGGCTTGGGCACATTGTACATTCGGGCACATTCATTTATTGCATGATCGCCATTCATATATGCAGCAACAGCAAGATTTTTGCCATTCTGGAATTAATGTAAAATGCAATTATAATTTGTTACAAAGGAAGAAACTTAAAAACGCCAGAACATGAAATGTGGAAATTATTCGATTAAATTCTAAATGCATAATTTATTGTGTTTATGCTATTTTGTCACAGTAATTTTTATTATTTGTAATGAACGTCTGACATGACTATTTTAAATTCAGAATTGAATGTGTTTTATTTCCTAAAACAAAAATTATAGTATTATATTCATATTAGAATGATTAGAAGTTAATAAATTATAATTGCTGATTTAAATTAGGATACGTCACTATAATTTCATACATTTATAATGAAAGTTCCCTATATTGTACCGGTACATTATAGCAAACTGAAGCCGGTACAAAATACGCAACCTCGCCATGTTTTCTTTGTTAAATTCTTGCTGCTTAACGGTTCCTAACAGAAGTCTGTAACTTAATGACAGTTACAATATATAAATGTAGTTTTAAATAATATACAGCATTGTGGACTTCCACTTAGCTTTCGGAAGTAATTGTTGTAGCCAGGTAGCGCAGAAACTAGATTGAAACTACCTAAACCAAGTTTTCTCACTTCACAACCCACAGCCTTCGTCTCTCATAAAATGACATATTTGTAGATGTAGTTCACAATGTGTGACGTAGATGACAACACTTATCAAGGAACTAATTTTCAAGACGATGGTACAATTTAGGCAACTCTCCCCTACAATACTTAATACAGTTATAAGTTATACACAACACAATAAGAATGCTACTATAGTACGTTGTGTTCTCTAACCGAGCCGTTATGTCTGCCCTTGCTTTCTGACCTAGATGTGCTCTATACAGTGACGTTATTCCACTTTTCCTACGTCTGTTCTCCAAAGTTTCCCATTTCAGTTCTTTTATCGAATCGTTTCCATCTTCTCTTTTATCTTTAACCTTTTACGAGGGATTTTGCGAGCTCCATTCAGTCTTTCCTTTTTTTAGTAATGATAAAAGGAATATTAGTTATAATACTATTAGTATTATAAAATCATCGTCATCATCATCATAGTCATGTTTCTACTCCAGTTATCAGCATCTGAGGTTCTTCTCAACCAGATTTGTTTTTAATTGCAGAGTAAGGAGGAAGCACTGCGGGCTCTGCGAGAAGAACTGCAAGCGAAGGGGGAGGAACTGAAGAAAATGGCGGACGAACTGCAAGCGGAGCGCCAGAAGACAGCAGTAAGTGTGAGCTGTTGCCATGGTTACAGTTACTGAGCAATGATTGATACAATCTGTTACAACAGAGATTGCGACCAGCTGCAGTTGGAGAGCAAACTTAATTTGAGTTTTCAGATTAGAACTGCTACCACTATCACTACTACTACTAATAGGATACTACTGACATTACTGTAGTTATGGCTACTGTCACTACTACTGACATTACTTTAGTCATGGCTACTGTCACTACTACTGACATTACTGTAGTTATGGCTACTGTCACTACTACTGACATTACTGTAGTTATGGCTACTGTCACTACTACTGACATTACTGTAGTTATGGCTACTGTCACTACTACTGACATTACTGTAGTTATGGCTACTGTCACTACTACTGGCATTACTGTAGTTATGGCTACTGTCACTACTACTGGCATTACTGTAGTTATGGCTACTGTCACTACTACTGACATTACTGTAGTTATGGCTACTGTCACTACTACTGACATTACTGTAGTTATGGCTACTGTCACTACTACTGACATTACTGTAGTTATGGCTACTGTCACTACTACTGACATTACTGTAGTTATGGCTACTGTCACTACTACTGACATTACTGTAGTTATGGCTACTGTCACTACTACTGACAATACTGTAGTTATGGCTACTGTCACTACTACTGACATTACTGTAGTTATGGCTACTGTCACTACTACTGACATTACTGTAGTTATGGCTACTGTCACTACTACTGACATTACTGTAGTTATGGCTACTGTCACTACTACTGACATTACTGTAGTTATGGCTACTGTCACTACTACTGACATTACTGTAGTTATGGCTACTGTCACTACTACTGACATTACTGTAGTTATGGCTACTGTCACTACTACTGGCATTACTGTAGTTATGGCTACTGTCACTACTACTGGCATTACTGTAGTTATGGCTACTGTCACTACTACTGACATTACTGTAGTTATGGCTACTGTCACTACTACTGACATTACTGTAGTTATGGCTACTGTCACTACTACTGACATTACTGTAGTTATGGCTACTGTCACTACTACTGACATTACTGTAGTTATGGCTACTGTCACTACTACTGACATTACTGTAGTTATGGCTACTGTCACTACTACTGACAATACTGTAGTTATGGCTACTGTCACTACTACTGACATTACTGTAGTTATGGCTACTGTCACTACTACTGACATTACTGTAGTTATAGCTACTGTCACTACTACTGACATTACTGTAGTTATGGCTACTGTCACTACTACTGCCATCAGCTTCACTCAGCCTAGTGAACCGTCACCTAGCTGACTGAGCTTCCTCTGACCAGATTGTTTTGTCTGCTGCAGAAGCTCAGAGCTGCGGCTGAGGTCGGGCCCAACCTGGAGCAGAAGGACAGCCAAGGCAGGACTGAGCTACACCGGGCAGCGGAGCGGGGGGACACACACAGGGTGCAGCTGCTCCTGGATGCAGGCAGCCTGGTGAACGCCGAGGATCATGATGGCCGCACGCCCTTGTGGCTGGCTGCACGTGAAGGCCGCCAGGATGCGTGCAGGGCGCTGCTGGCTGCCGGGGCGCGGCCGGATGTTAAGGACGGACCATCTGACAGCACTGCTCTGCATGTGGCTGCAGCCAGTGGGCGCCCTGCAGTGTGTGAGCTGCTGCTGGCAGCTGGGGCGCGGCCCAACGAGCCTGATGATGCAGTCCAGCGGACTGCACTGCACTGGGCAGCATGGTGTGGCCACGCCCCAGTGGTGCAGCTGCTGTTGCAGCATGGCGCTGAGCGGGGGGCGAGGGATATGTGGGGAGAGACGGCCCTGGACCTGGCGCGTCAGTGGGGGTACACAGAAGTGGCGGCCATGCTGCAGGACTGAGCAGGCGCAGTGCTGCCAACACGACAGCAATACCATTATACCACAGTAACCAGCGGGAATGTGTTGTGTTGGCATCACTGCTCTGCGTGTAATGCTGTTACTTCATTGCTCTAGGCTGGCGTTACTCTCGTGTTGTGTGGCTTTGTTGTGATTGGAGCTTGACACGCCACTGATACCTTGTGAATATTATTATTATTATTATTATTATTATTATTATTATTATTATTATTATTATTATTATTATTACTGTAATCAATAGTCGATTGTCTTTATAATTATTGTTCAAATTCTGTACAAAATATCCAAATAAAATATGTTAAAATTGTTTATGTTGGTATCACTGTTTGTCTAAAGCATACAGGATTGTTGTTATTCTGATACGCCACTGATCCTTCAGCATCTCATCTGGACTATTTCAAGCACAGTAAGTATGTCGCGTCGCCCTGTCCGATGATCTTGATACGCCACTGACTGCCGTTACTGCTCCTGTTCCTCACACGCACATCAATACTGCGGCTAATTTTTATGCCTATATTTATTCGCAATATGAGAAGAAAACATTTCCGTTGGCATCACTGTTTCTACACGAACTCGACATCCTCCCCTACAAAACTTGTATTAATTACGTCCATAAAATACGCCACTGATAACTTTAAAGACTGAAACTCGGTTTACCGCCCTGTACTTTGTGACCGCCATATTGTGAAGGGGGTAAGCGTGAAGTTAGAATTTATATCTCCTGATATCGGAAGAGAATAACTTATCTACTAGGCCTAACAAAGCCCTATCAGTAGTAAACGGCGTTTCCCTGTACATCCCTGTCTACGGAATCAAACATTTACATTTATAATACAGAACATTGAACACCCCTGAGATATTGTTGGCTATTCAGTGATCGTACATAGTTTACATAATTAACATCAGACGTAATTGAGCCTGATACAGGCTGTTTCCATTCACCTCCACTGCCGACGTCAGTATGCGGTACGGACATCAGCTTCTTCCGTGTGTCCCCCTCCCCCCAACTTCCACTGTCAATCGGTGTAGTCCTGACTAACACGAGAATAAATCTGGGATTGAAAAATGACGGTTTTGAAGAAGCTTTGTTCTGCAACAAGTTAGCCTGTTCGCAAAATATTAGGCCTATGTTAGACATGGCAACTTCCTATAGCCTACGTATGTTTTTGAGGTAAACTTCCAGTTTGCAATGTGGTACGCCTGTAACTTCTGTTCTATGATATCTCACTAAAGAGTTCGCTTACTTGCTATAATGCTATAAATCGTGTTGAACATGTTTATTATTTAAAAGATACTTATAAACAGAACATCCTACAGTCTACAGTCCGCCACTGCACAGCCCAACACACCGTCCTTCCACCAGCCCCTTCCAGTGGTTGTGGCTTCCTTATTTTCAGTCGCAGCGTACCACGTCTGCATAAGACCACAAGCGGAGAGAGGAAGACGACGACCAACGAAAGATGTTCATATAAGAGGCTGGATTAAATCGGAAGGCCTACTTACTTACTTTCAAGGGCTTGCTTGTGCAATTTCGTGACGTTGAGTTTCCGCATAATCAGTATGAAGAATTCCGTTAAAAATTTAGGGAAACAGACAACAGCAGCGACAACAGACGGCGTGTAGAGTACTTACAAATAGCTTTTAAACAACCCGGAGGTTCATTGTAGACCTCACATAAGCCCGCCATCAGTCCTTATCCTCAGCAATATTAATCCAGGCCTTATCATATCCCACCTAATTATTTTGTTTGAAGATTACAATGCACGTATTTCTGCTTTGCATACCTTTCTCTATTCTGCTGTAACTTTATCCCTCTTATCCCCAAATTTTTTCATAAGCCTTATTCTCAAACATACTTTAAAAAATCCTATCAGAATCACATATTTTTGTTTCTGAGACAAACAAAAATTCTTTTTCGTTCCTCGGTGTATAATCAAACGAGCAATTGTTATGCTGAACAGAAATGCTTCAGTCCTGCATTTCCTTTGCGGCTGGCCTGGTTGCTACGTGAAACCGTTTTCATGTGTCTGACAGTCAGCCCCGCGTCCTGATCTAGTACCAACGTCATTCAGAGCGGAATTATTCAGGGCGCCTTAAAGTTAGATAACCCATCTTACGCATGTGAAGGCAGGATGTATCCTTGGAAGGCGGAGTTACGTTAGTCCAGGCCTATGTATGTTTAGTCAGCAGTTCGAAGGGACGTTTGAAGCTTATGAGTGAAAGCAATAAAGCATCACTCATGAGGCAACTAAGTCAGGAGATGGTAGGTTATGGTGGACAGGACGATTATGCTGTGTCATGTGAAGTTTAAATCTGAACTTAACCGAAGTCCCAGACCATGAACGAAAACGGGAACAGTTCCCTGAAGAATTGGCTTTCAAAATGGAAAGTTGTTTAGATTTGTAAATATTGACTAGAAAAATATGATTTTTTTTACAAATTTTCAGACTTTTTTTTAAATAAAGTTCAACAATTTAGGACATAAGAAAATTGAATAAAGGTGAATCTACAACATGACAGTGTTAACTGAATTATGTGGTAAACATTTCACGCAGAAGTGCATAATGTGTTGAGGAAAAGGGCGTATAAACGATTAAAAAAATTGAAGAAATCGCGTTTAAACTAACATGTTATTAACAAAAATATACACGTAATATATAGCTTATTAAAAGCTGCTGTAAAACAGTAGTTGACTGTATTAATCGGTTTAATTTACGGCGGTTTACAATTGCTATGGTTACCTAGCGTCTGAATGAGATGAAGGTGATAATGCCAGCCAGATGCACGCCGAACGTTACCCAGCATTTCGTCGTTGATTTTATCAAACCTGCTATGTGACAGACACTACATAATTTTTCAGAAGAGAAAAAATTAATTAAAAATAACCAATGAGCCTACATAAGAATATGAAATAATTTGGTAGAAAACGTTGGTGACTATGCTGAACACAAATGCCATCATAAAGGTTCAGTGTAGTCCTATTGACATTTAATTAATTGTTTCTTCATCAAGGAAAATTATTTTCTGTACTGCCACATAGCAGGGTTCATAAAATCAGCGATCGTTTGTGCTTAGCGGATTGAAGAAAACGTGAGAAAGATCCTCAACCAGGTAACTTGTCTCATCCTGGATTTGAACTCGTGCCTGCTAGTTTCATTGTCACACATACTGTTACTTCACAGCGGTGGACAATATAAAAGCACTCTGGGCAAAGAAATTCACAAAATTCCGATCCCCGCGGAAAGTTGATATCAACCCAAAAAGCGGCAAGGATTTTACATTTTTCCTCCGCCAGCATTTGTACGGAAATACCTCCGGCTAGAAGGATCTGCATGGACGCAGACAAACGGGTCCTTGATCCCTATCCATAACACCAAGGGTTCAACTCAACTCTCAGTGGATTAGCTTCGAAGACTCCGGAAATGTTCGGATATCCTTCAAAATTTGTCTGTAGACAATTGATAAAAATTAAATCAAGAAATAGCGACGGATTGTCCATATTATATCTGTCCCTTCTTCATAATGAAGTCTCCAATACGGTTGGCGCTCCAACCACCCATTAAGGCTACTCGAAAATGGGCACCATGACCCCAATGTTTTCTTAACCGTCAATATCTGGGAACCAGGCGTCGCAGTAAGGCGTTCTTGACACCCCTGGACGTACTGGGGGAAATAAATTCACAAGTCCGATCCAGGACTAAAGTTGATTTGTCAAAAAAATCAGGCATTTACGTAATAGTTTTCTGTGTAGGGGCAGTTCTTTGACTGCAAACCCAGCATTCTCCAATCTTTCCTATTTTCTGCCTTCCTCTTAGTCTCCGCATATGATCCATATATCTTGATGTCGTCTATCATCCGATATCTTCAGTTCCTTTTCACCCAGTGACCCAATGTTTCTAATATGTTACCTAAAGTTTTTAGTTATATTTCTATTTCTATTCTTTCATTTCTTACAAGATGTCTTCCATCATTTTTATCATGTAGGCTAGTAAGTCTTGTGTTTGCCATAAAGTGCCATCCTTGCTTAGGATGTTTCCATATTAAATCACTGGACACGCATACAAGCACTGTTATATTTTAATTACGAATTCAGTCATGTCTATGAAATAGACCTAGGGCCTACCGGCGGTGTAGATGTAATTTGTTTTGTGGGGAGGGGGGCATAATTTTGTCATGTAGCCCTACAATTTCCATAAAAAATTCGAATTATGGAAACAAATTAAATATATAGCAAGTCCTATTAGACTTTGGACGTAGATTATTTTGAAACATTATTTTAAATCAGTCATGCCGTTTAGCGCACGACGGTGCTTTCCCCTCTGTTCACCCCCTCCACGAAATGTGACGTAAGCAGGGGACCTGCCAGCAGTCGCGGACTATAGCCTGTCAATCACGTCGTGCATCATTGCACCTGGTATAATAACAACCTGTGGCGTTGCTTGAACATGTCCAGTGCTCTGTTTCGCGTCGAGTGGGAGGAAGAATTCTTTTTTGAGCTTCATGAAGATAAACCATGTTTTTAATATGTTCTAAAACGTTGAATGTACTATCAAGGTACAATATCAACATAAATTTCAGGAGTAGCCATTACCAAGAATATGGTACTAGTCTGTCAGGTACACAATGGAAAAGAAAACTCCATGAACTAAACAAGACTTTCTATAGTAGCAAAACACGTGACCAGCAGCAAATTTCACCCGTCAATATTCTGCGTGCTAGCTATAGAGTTGCGAAACTGATAGCTGAAAACACCAAGCCCTTTTCAGATGGAGAATTCGCAAAAGGCTTATTTGAAACCGTAGCAGAGGAGATTTGTCCCATTATGATTAATTCATTTAAAATACTTAGCCTAGGAAGAACGATAGTATAGTGTCCAGAATAGCAGAAATCAACTCCGACATAGAAGACCAATTAAGATATATGATAAAAGGTCTTACGTGGTACGCATTAGCCTTACACGAGTGCACTGATATTAAGCGTACAGCACAATTAGCTATATATTTTAGGTAGACAATGAATTAAATGTATTTGAAGAATTCCTGGATCTAGTACTCATAAAGGGACACACGTCAGGTGAAGATATTTTTGAGGCACTGCACATGGCTGCCTGCAAGTATGAACAATCGTGGGAGAAATTGGTATCATTAACAACGGACGGAGCACCCTCTATGATAGGTCACTCTCGTGGATTATTTCTGAATGAAATAGGGATATCTAGAAATTCTGTCAAAATTGTACACTGTATTATTCACAGAGAAGCACTAGGTTCAAAATCAGCAAATTCAGCGAACGTAATGTCAGTAGTGGTAAAAGCTCTTAATTTAATTAAAGCTAATTCACTGCGGCATCGACAATTTCAAGAATATTTACACGACATATGTTGTGATTATGACGATTTAACTTACTACTCCCAAGTCCGGTGGCTAAGCAGGGGTCATATGCTTCGTCGCTTCTACAATATCCGTGCGGAAGTAGACTCCTTCTTAAAGGGACACAATATTGCCATCCCTGAAATATCCGAAGCGAGTGGAGTTTGGATCTTGCCTTCTTAATGGATTTGTGTGATCATTTAATTCGGTTAAATAGAGCTCTACAAGGGAAAAACCGCTCCATCGTGGATAAGGCAGATGCCAGTAGGTCCTTTATGGGTAAACTGAAGCTATGGTTGCATCAGCTGCAGAAGGCAGAATTACATCATCTTCAATCATTAGTAAACCAAAAGGTTAATTTATTACGAAATACCAACCTGTTCTGGAAATGATTTTTTCTGAGTTTGAAATCAGGTTTCATGACATCAATGAAATGAATGTGGAAATAATAATATTTGAAAATCCATTTGCAGTCAAACCAAAGAAGCTCCACTGAACTGTCAGCTAGAGATCATTGACATGCAGAATAATACACGGATACGAAGCAGTGGAAAACTAGGGATAGAATTATGGAGACTAATTGATAAATATTTGTATCCTAATCTGAAGAATCTCGCCTCTCGTATGTTAGACATGTTTGAAGAAACCCATGTTTGCGAGCAGTTCTTCTCAGTTATGAATAACAATAAGAACAACAGAAGATCGAGGATAAGTGATTCTAACCTAGTTGCAACATTGCGTGTAAGTGTTAGTAAATTACAGCCCGATATTGACCGGCTCGCAGCTGCAAAGACCCCCATATCACCACCGGAGAAAACAGAATAATTGTATTGATATGCTATAGTCTTAATATTGTTGTATTACATTTACGTACTACAAATACACATAAAGTTTGTAAACATTATTACGATTCGTACATGACATTGAGTGTCCGCCACTGAAGCCATTCCTTGTAGCATAGCTCGTCAGATCAGAGCAGGTACGGTACCTGGGAAGTACTGGTGGGGGAAGCCTGGGCATTTCTATTTCCCCTTCATCGACACCACTGTTTTAAATGTTAGCCCCTAATTATTGTGAAGTTGTGTAATAAGTAATCGATTAGAAAATTACCAACTCTGATAAAAAGGAAGTAAACGATAGGCTATGTTTTATATAGGCCTAAAGTTCTTTGGTCGCTACCGTTATATTCTATATTTTGTCTTTTTCCTTTGAAGAAATGTATGATCTTGGAAATTGTTACGCACTGAATATTAACAATACTTAGACTGATAAACAATGAACCAAAACCTGTACTATGAAACAGATTAGGGCTTAATTAAACTAACGCTAAACAAATAGATCAATGAACACATAAAACACGAAACAACACGTTCAGTGCTGACTTGAAACTGATTCTGATTCTAAATTCGTTGTTGTAATGTTTTGAAACAGACAAAAAGAGGATTCGTGTAGTGTGATTGTTACAATTGTTTCTATTTTATTAGTTCAATTCGCTTTAATAGTTCAGTATATTTCACATTGTGTTGAACGTATAAAATACCGGTGCTGGTAACCAGGAATAAGGGTATGACAGTTGGCTCCAACTCCTGAATGAAACTCTGAGAATACAATGCATAACAATAAACACAGAAATCAATTCTGCTATATTCTTTCAGTATTTTTCACATCGTGTTGAACGTATAAAATACCGGTGCTGGTAACCAGGAATAAGGGTATGACAGTTGGCTCCAACTCCTGAATGAAACTCTGAGAATACAATGAATAACAATAAACACAGAAATCATTTCTGCTATAATCTTTCAGTATTTTTCACATCGTGTTGAACGTATAAAATACCGGTGCTGGTAACCAGGAATAAGGGTATGACAGTTGGCTCCAACTCCTGAATGAAACTCCGAGAATACAATGAATAACAATAAACACAGAAATCAATTCTGCTATAATCTTTCAGTATTTTTCACATCGTGTTGAACGTATAAAATACCGGTGATGGTAACCAGGAATAGCATAGGCCAAACGAAAGTTCACCTCGAATTCTCAACATTTTCTCGTATTAAATTTAATAAAAAAATACATATCCGCGTATAAGTTCTAGATCTATTTAAATACTTATATATAGATGCTATAAATATTTTTTTGTAATTTTTATTTTATTCCATTGTTGTTAATTTTTAAAATACATCTCTGTGCATTTACTTTTCTAGGCCCTAGGGGCTAGATGGAACAACACCGAAATACGAGCTTTGCTCATAAGTAGACTTCGTGGAATTGCCACGAGAATTGTAAGGTTTACTACGCGCGCGGTATAGACTGTATGAGAAGGGGGGTGCAACGGATGGAGTATGCCTCTGATGTAAACACTGAGCAGTATACTGCGGTTACAATAAAACCTGTATCCTGCATTCAAGAAATATAATTAATGATCATTGAAGTAAGAAATGTCTAAACATATAAATACACAATTATTTTGTAGTAAGATATATTAACTCTTAAAATTTAATGTAATATACTCACATCATCCTTGAATATGTGCATTGCAGTAAAGAGTTACGTACATTTTGAGCGACTGCAAAGTGAACCTCCTCCGATGGTCACTTAAACAGTTTTTATATTGGGAAAATGTACATTCGACATCACACGATGTCATAGGTGCATATTTGAAGAACGGAAAGTCACTACTTTTTAGTACACCAACTTCAGACGTCTTGGCGTGACCTGATAGTACATCATTTATAATACGAAGTTGTTAATAGGCAGAATTTTTTGCAATAATGTTTCTCAACTTACATTTCACTTTTTCTGAAATTAGTGAATTGTTATTTTGGATAACGGTTTGTGATACTTCATCTACTATATTAAGGGCTTCTGAGAGTTGTAGTTTAGACGATTCTAACAGGGTGATGCTTTTGGACACGATTTTAAAATCAGAATCAATGAACAAATTATCTTCCAATAGCTCTTCAGAAGGCAATGATTTTACAGCTGCAACAGCGGAACTGTCTGTGCTATCCAATTCATCAATTACCTCCATTATTTTGCCGTAATCTTCTGCATAATAATTAACAGCATCCAACCACGTTCCCCAACGGGTCAAGACTGGCTGCGGGGGTAAGGGTATTCCAGGGGTAATTATTTGGAACAGCAACACTCTCACTGTAGCTTGTTTGATTGAATTCTTGTTTGCACTGAACAAATGTTAAGCTTTGACTATTCCAACCACGGTAATAAAAAATCAAGTGCTTACATAGGTACACATTAGCGTAGCTGCTCTATTTGGACCGGTCACATCTCTTAACATGAACTGCTTATACTACGAGACCGGGCGGTCTCTCACCTCCTCTATACTACCGTACATCGGCAACCTGATTGCATGCTGCGTGTGGCAATGCAACGAATTCTATTCATAAGTCTTCCAGTGATCCTAATTGTTTATGTTCCTTATAATTCAGTATATAAAGGCGTACATATCTGTTGTATATACAAAATAACAAATGCTTATATTCACAGTCGAAATTCAGCGCCGCCTGGCATATCCTACAATAATGTAGTCTGCAGCCCTGTATCTAGAACAGGGTTCTGTCACGTGCTGTAATCTACGACAGGGGAGCACAGCTTTACTTGCCTCCCGATGAAGCCATGCTGCGGATTCCATAGCATTTAAAATTCGTCGTCTTCGGCGGGGTTCGAACCCGCATCCTGCTTGTAGCACAGTGACGACGTTCCAGTGTTATTATCTGCAATAAAAGTAACATAGTCCGCCATATTGTTTATTTTCCACGTGTAAGTCTGGCATTGGGCTGCGGAGGAGTCCGCGTATATTCTAGAATGCCATGTCGGCCAAATTGCGCATTTTATCCCTCTTCACTGCATCAGCGTGCGGGATGAGTTGCTCATTTGTCTTGTTTCTGTGCGGGCTGGGGAGTTTCTATATCCCTGGACGGGAGTCGAATGTGGAAATTTTAGCTGAGGCAGATATAGTTGTGTTTTATATTATTACTACAACTTGTTTATAGCCTATGTGAGATGTGAAAGGGAATTGAATACATGTATTTAACATGAATAATAAATAAACAATAAGGCCTACACCTTTGAAACTCTTTCCTATTGTATGTTCGTTAGGAGAAAACAGGGGAAGGGGTGCAATAAGAGAGTATGCTACCGAAGCAATGGTTGTTGTTACACAACTAGACACGCGACTAAGAAAGCAGCGTTGCAACATCTAATAGATTACGTCAGTTAAACGTCCACTTACGGCGGTCTCTGTTGTCCACGTTCATTGGCGGGTTAATAATAATAATAATAATAATAATAATAATAATAATAATAATAATAATAGGGCCTAATAATAATAATAATAATAATAATAATAATACAGCCGTGAGACGATCTTTCAACGTTGAAAACTCTGTAGTCATAAATCGTCTCCCAAAATCCTACCTGTAGTTGCAGTCATTTCCAAATGTATGGGAATCTATCTCTGTGAATTAAATTATAAAATATTAGTATTGAAAACGGAATGTAGATTAGTTACGGAAACATGTATGAGTCATCTGAGGGGGAACGATCTGATCTGAGTTTGTATCTCTGAGTTATGGTGTGGGTTTGACCATTGTTGTTGTTGACATCGAATTCCATATCTGCAATACACATAATTTCCTGGCATTCGCTCTGGACACGATAACAAGTTCTTGACTTGTGGTACCAGTCACGTGATTTATCTCTACTGATATCTTATTAATATTTATTTTAAAATGAAGGTCATTACGTTATCTTAGCGTTACATTGCAACTTTATTTAATAATATTATTAATCATAATAATAATCCTTTCTCCTATTTGCTGTGTTCAAACGCCACTTGTATGATCCAATATTTCATGCTTGTGTAAGCTGTCTGACAGCTTTATCTGGCTGTTTGTTAACCGGTAGATAAGGCACTATATAACTCCTCAGAAGCAGGGCTGCATCACTACTCATTCTCGATTTCAACCAAGTGGTTTTTGGTTCGAACTTCTTCACTTTTCTCGCCGTGTACAAAGTCTGTGGACGATTGTGTTCGGAATTGACCAGAACTCCGTCACTGTTGGTAGCACCGTTCTTCGTTTCGCTCAGTGTTAACATAACTTCATTTTCAATTCACAGGTAAGTTCTGGCTGTGTAACAACAGCTTCTTCTTCTTCTTCTTCTTCTTCTTCATATAGGCTAACAACAGTGTGGAACTGATAAAGAATGGCGGCTGGAATTCCTGCTTCTCCCATTTCTCCAGCTCCGAAAATAGAAGCACCAAGTCACAAAGCCACTCTCGATCTCTAAGCAGGACACTTCGGAAGCATAAAATATTTCAGCTCCGAGAATGTATTTTCTTTTTAATTTCAGTTACCATGGAAACACTGAGCTGTGAACTAAACCTTCTACATATTCATACATTTATTCCTCCAAACATGCTCTACATTCCCGCTATTTGAGCAGTTGAAGAATGACGTCACGGAAGGTAGATGCTAATCGGCTCACTGTATCAGCCGTCTGTTGTGTGTTAATAACCGGCCTGCCTCGGAGTCGAACCCGGTGTGCAGAGAAGGAACCCCTCCGAACATTGCCTCCTCCACCAACGCTGTGTACAGGGAAATTTGTCAGAGGCTGGGCTGCTGGAGGTCGATTAATCAAGATTAAATCTAGCATATTTAGAGTGACGCTTGTCCATAAATATTGAAGAAATGTTTATAGTCTGAAATATTGCATATTTTGTGTAACTGTTTGGCAAAAATCTATTTATTTAGTTAAATATTTGCCTCCATGTCATACGAAAATGAAGCTCATATGAAACCATTTAATGGAAAATTTCATATCCTGAATGCTTTCAAAATTCAATATTGTCCTATTATTTGACTAATTCTGGATCAAACAAATTCAAGAATCCCTCGAGTTTGGAAAAGCATTTCTTAATTTGTTATAACATTTGCAAGACAAATAAGTTCTTAGTCTATGATTGCCACCAAACCAAAAGTGAAAAATTGAAAATGGTGACAGCTTTTGAATATAGAGTTCAGATTTGAGAAGATATATTCTCTAGCGCAGACACATTTATAACATTAATTGTTTTTTTTTAATTTATAATTACTAGCAATTTTTTATTTTCATTTTTAACGTTTTTTTTTCTTTATGTTTCTAAATGGATTTAATAAGACATTTTTGTTTTATTTTGTAAATCTTTTCACGACCCCCTCAGCTCTTTACACGACCCACAGTGTGTCACGACCCCCACTTTGATAACCAGTGTGTGTAGTATTTAGTGTAACTATGCAAGTAATTGTACGTCTGTAAAGAGTTATTTTTTCAGTTTGCATAGCAAGATAAGAAATTAAATGTTTTGCGGAATCCTGTTAACAAATGCAAGTTAATTGAAGCTAAGGAACGGGCATATTTTAAATATTGTTGTACTCAATCTTGAGGCCTTACTCATATTTGTAACATATAATAATTAAATTGATAAGTTGGAACCTCATACGTTACACCATAAGACATCAGCCATGTGTTAACTAAGCCAGGAGATAATGGGGTAGGTTGGCCAGTTCATTTCCCCCTCCATTGCATACATCGCCGACTAGCTACATATTACATTAATCAGACTTCAGATGCACACAAACAATTGTTCTTCCTCTGACACATATCGTCAAGTGAGACGTATTGCCTGATAATAGATGCAGCCTACATATCAGGCAGAACCTCAATCAGAGGTGGTAGTTAAATATATCGTTTTATATTATTTAATATAAACTACTTCATCAACGAATCCCGGCTTCACACCACAAAAAATTGGTCTAAATTGATCATGACCAAGTCTCCAGTATTTTTCTGGTCAGAAATTGTTCACCCTATTTTTCTAACATAAATATTAGCCTACTTAAAGTCGATATGCAATAATGCATTTCGTATTCTCTTCAATTTTTTATAAACGTTTTAAATTGATCGGCAGGGAAGCATAACTTAACATAATAGTTTGTTTTAGTCATCTAGCGTGTTTATGTCACGATGAGTTGGCAATGCTGTCATTAAATCGTGTTGTAGGACGATGTTATGTTTGTGAGAAAACAGTAGGCCATCTCTGCTCCGAACGTAAGAAAAATTGTTCAGTATTTGTAAGGTAGTTAATAAACATCATTAAATACAAGCCTACGGAATAAGAATTTAGATCTGTTTGTGGCTACCCACTTATGCATGGGAAGGAATCTAATCTAACCATGTCACCGTTATATTCTGAAACTAATAGGCTAAAGTACCTAGGCATGCAGATGAGTACAAGTTGTGCACAGCTGAAGCTGTATTTGAGCGAAGGCAAGCTCTTGCAAGGAAGCTGCGTCCTTCACAGCCACAATCCAACTCATTCTTTGCACATTCATTACAGCCTGAAGCCAATATGAACTAGGATTACGTTTCACTGCAAGGTCACAAGAGAATACAAATTATATTTAAGGAAAATTAATGGTTGTTATGGAGTCGTATTTTTTGTTTGGGCTCTGCAGGATGACAAATATTGTTTCAATTGCTGAGCTGAAGGATCTAGTCAAGACCCTGGAGGAGGAAGTCCTGCCACTCGTTGAGGAGGTGAAGAACCTCAATGAGGTGCAGGACGGGATATCCTCAATCGACTTGGGAACAGGGAAGGAGGACAAAGGAGCGGGGAAGAACAAGGAATCTGATGGGATGGGAGTTGTGAACACGAAGGAGAAGGAACTGCTAGGCAAACAGGAAGAACTCAGAAAAATGTACAAACAATTGGAAAAGGTAAGAGATCGTCAGTTGTCTGTAGTTACCATAGCTACAGCTAGAGGAACGTAAATTAATGACGATTATTTTTTGAGCAGTGGTTAAGGTTTCTTTTGACATATTTTTTACGCAGACTATATTCCATTCAGAGAGTGAGTGACCTGAAAGCTGAAGAGAAGGCAAGACCATATCTGTAGCCATTGAATCTTCTAAATCCTCCCACACCACACACGGGACTGATGCCTGATTCGATTTGCGTTATTTCGTGTTCGAATGAAAGTGAGAGATGAAATAAATTTACTAATATACACGCGATTCATTATTAAGTATCAATTCTGTGGTGTTTGGGTAAAGGGACATAAGTCATAAAAATGAGTTCGGAGATAAATGAAAATTAAACTTGGAACGCTTATTACAAATAATTTCCTACACAAATAAAACACATCAACTGCTAGTATTCTTTGATTTTTTCCACACCCACTTGTATAATTTAACTTGTGTGTTCATCTGGGGAACAAAATTCCACCTGGACAAAAAGTGACTTAGGCCTGTACCCCTTTACCCGAAAGCCACAGAATTATTCCATAAAGCTGATCTACTTATTTTTATTACTTATATGAGGCGTGTAGTTGCAAAACCAGATACATCACATTTTTTCGAAAATGAGTTAATGTTATATTTCATATCTTCATAATCTAGGTCAGGAAGCATGGGTAGACATAACGGCTCGGTTAGAAAAGCCAACGTACTATGGTAGGAACGATCATGATTTTAAAATCAAATGTAGGAAACAGAAAACGGATGTAGGTAAATTCTCATTTTTAAATAGAACTATAAATGATTGGAATGACCTACCTGCAGCGGTCTTTGAGGGCTGTCCTTCCTTAAGGAGATTCAAGAATAACTTAAAAAGTTGTGTATAAAGTGCAAATTAAAATTAACGTGACATTTAATATTTAATTTTTTAAGGTGACATGTATTTATTTAGCCTGACGAATTACTTCCTTGGTTTGAATTGTAAATTATTTAAAAATGGCGTGTAAGAGGGCCTTAGATTAGAAATGATTACCAGATGTAGTTCTGTTTATAAGTATGCATAAGGGTGTAATTATTTGTCTTATTTGAACTGTTGTATCAGTGAAGTGAGGTGAGTCAGTGAATAGTTCCGATCAGTGATAATTTATAGCGTCAATGAAATGTGTTCTATAGTGTCAGTGAAATGTGTTACAGAGCTCAGTGAAATTTGTCCTTAAAGTGTCAGTGAAATGCGTCATAGTGCCACTACAGTGAGTGAGATGAGAGTAAAGTGAAAGACTATTGAAACTTATGTAGGGCCTATACATATGTAGGTTGTATTGTAAAATTAGGTTATTTTATGTTTTATTATTAATTGTAACTTAATTATTGTGTTAAACTGTATTGTGTATTTTTATTGTATTGTGTATATAATTGTAATGTGTATTGTATAATTGTATTGTGTATTGTTTATATTGTGTGTATCACTCCCACCGGGTGCTTGCCCACTTGCAGTGTAAATAAATACATAAAAATAAATACATACATAATGATTCTACAACTGCTATAGCACTGTTATGCTCCAAAGCCAGATACATCACATGGATTTGTATGATCAAAGAATAGTATTGGTTGCAAATCCTTGGTTCCTTGCAAACGTTTTTCCTTCATACTGAAAAATTATGTTTTAGTGATATATCTGATTTTGCAACTAAACGCTTCATATGAGTTGATTGTTTTCTGTATTTCTCAAAATAATATTTATATATCATGATAATTTTCATTGGTCTAATTAACGTCAACATAGATGGCAATGGGTCTACTAAAAAAATTTTCGTCGTGCACATCCACGCTATATTTTAAATTGGCTTGGAGTGATTTATTAATGAATGTATTCAAGACTAATTTAGGAATATATTAGACGAATTATTCTCGCACTGAAAACGGATGCTCCCTGGACCAAATCATCCCATTTAATTATCTAAATACAATAGCATTTAAAAACATTTTAAAAGATTTATTCTTGCTCCTTGGACAAAAATGATCCCGTTCTAATTATTTAAATGCAATTGGAAGTAAGAAACGTATTAAAATAATTAATCTTGCACCAAATTCCGATGCGCCCTGGACCAAGTGATGATATTTTAATAACTTCGTAGGTTTTTATGTTATTTTATGAAGTTGTTATGACTGATATCCCCGTTAACTGCTTCTTATTTATAATAGTAGGCATCATACAAGGACTCGCTCTCAAAGGGATGAAGGTCAGTGTTTTGGATGACCCACAAGCCACGAGTCGTGCTAAAGATGTTGCTTTGCTAATTATTCAGTATGCAGTGTTGTGTACTATACGGAACTCTTACTTAATAAATTCGGCCATATAACTTTGGCAATGCTCACATCGTGTCTCTCTTCTTTTACAGAGTGGCGTGTTAAAATGTTGAGTTTATTTTCAAAGATATAAGTACATTTTTCCCGTATGCATGTGGTATGGGAAGGTATCGATGTTTCATCCATACTTTCAAAAGTTCAAAGTCCACCCACGGTGCATTTTTTATACAGGTCACACTCATTTTATAGTGGTTTTCTTTTCATTTGTTTATTGTGTGTGTTATTCCGTATTAGTTCATAATCACACACTTCTTTCTGTCAAACTTTAACCTAGCTGAGTGACAGCTAGTCTGACCCCGCCTTTGTTACAGTTACAGGACGAAAAAATCAAACAGCTGACACAGGAACACGAGAAAGAGAAAAAGTCGTGGCTACAGGAGGAAGAAGTAAGTGATGAGCTGTTACCATGTTACACTTATCAGAGGCATTCCTGAGCTCTATTCATTCAATGAGTAGTTGTGGTTGTGGTGTTGGTGCTTTTAACATTGCATGATGATCAGCATCATCATTATGATTGTTGTCACTTTGCCTTCATGAAATCTTGTGCTTCTACTCAAACTATCACCACGCTGAGCTTCCGCTGAAATAATTTTCTTGTTACAGTTTAAAGACAGAAAGATAGAAAGACTGGAAAATGATTTGATAGAGTACGAGTACCGGCTGCAACAGAAAATAGTAAGTATTGAACAGTTGCCATGGTTACACTTACTAGAGCGATTCCTTGAAATTCAGTCACTAATTAAGTTACATAGTTAAGTACAATTAGTTTTATTGCATAGAAATATGTGACAGAGGTGATCTTATTTGAAATACTGTATAGGCTACCATATCATCATTTTTACCAAAGTCACCATCAGCATCTGTATGGTAATCATCATTGTTACCTGGTTTCTTTTTACAATCTTATGCTTGTAGACAATGTAACTTAACTTCCTCTGAACCAATTCATCTTGATTACAGTGTATAGAGGAAGATGTGGAAAATCTCAGAGAAGAACTGGAAACGGTAAGTGACAAGCTGTTACCATGGTTACAGTTAAGAGAGTGTTTGTGTTGATTTCTTTCACTCACTGAGCACACAGTTTTTCGTGCCAAGTAGATGAACTCTAAGTTCATTTTCCGATCATTATTTCCATAATCGTTGTTGTAGTAGTTTTCCCTGTGAACCCTGTGAATCAATGAGGAAGAAAATGAGGGGGAAAAGCTGAAAGGAACAAGAGTGCTGATCCTTTCTTTTAGCAGTTGTAGCAGAATGTTTGCAGATTTGAGGCGTTCAGAGCTAAAGTGGATCAGATCCATGAGACATAGTTTTGAGATAATAGGACTTAAAGTTAACTTGCTCTAGTGGATTATCTAATTTCACTAGTAATAATTTTATTGCTCCATTCTCAAATTCTAGATTTATAAAATACTAGCCGTACCCGTGCGCTCCGCTGCACCCGTTATAAATAAATATAAAGTAATTACATAATTAAAATAGGACATTTGATCCAGGGAATATTCGTGTTTGATAGAAGGATAAATCCTTTAATATGTTACTTAATTAAAATTATATTTAAATAATTAAAATGGAATCATTTTGGTCCAGAGAGCACTCATTTGGTGCAATGACAATTCCTTTAACATGTTTCTTAATTTTTATTACATGCATCCATAGTTCAATGAACATTGACATCATTTAGATTTAATGTGTATACTTTATTTTACTTGTTATATGTTTCCATTGAATTATGGTAATAACTTAATTTTAACTCTTGTTTTCTATGTATTCAGTAAATGGCGCTTGGCCCACTATAGTTCTGATCCCTTCAAATAACTTAAATAACTTAAATTATATTATATTATATTATATTATATTATATTATATTATATTATATTATATTATATTATATTATATTATATTATATTATATTATATTATATTATATAAAAAGTGTGTTGATAACGGATGTACCCCGATAAGTAAGTTTTCAATTTGTTATGGGGGCTCTTGAATCTCAGGAGGAACAAATTTTATTTTACAACATCACAACATAATCTGCTTGGCTCATTACTCAAATTTTTTGCATTGCATTTAATGCATATGTATTTTATGTATTTTAACTCGATTCAATTGAGCATAGTTAAAATTTGGATTATAAAATAATGAAATGCTAAGCTAACATATTATTACTGCATACTAAATCAATACACTCTCGTTGTTCGTTAATTCTCTGAGATAAACATTATTTTAAGAAATACAGGAAACGAATATACAGAATAGCCTATCAAGTTTTCTGTGCATAAGAAGCTATTTTAATCTTACCTGTCCTCAATTCACTCAGAAGTTACTGTAATAACATTATAGCATTATGTCCATGCAGAGAAACTACACTTTCCAATGGTGAAATAATAATTAATTATACAAATCGGTTAATTTAGTTTCCGATATTGCTTCATACAAACACAGAAACATTTTCTGTAGGCTATGATTCATAGCTTTCGATTGTTGTTGACCAAGGCCCCTTATAGACGAAGTCATTTGTTTATTTCATTACACGGCCTTAGATGGCAGTTATTTTAATTTTTAAACTCATTTATCTCATTAAATATCAGTCCTATCAAAATTTTTCAAAGAATAAAACTTATCTCGGAAATGCTTTTTAAATAAATTTTTGTTATGTAATATTTTTAATAAAAATAAATAATAAGCGAGATATTTCGATCTATTTAATTCAGGCCCCCTTATAACCCCCCTTTTAAATAATGTATTTTGAATGCCATATAGCCTATAATCTAAGTTACAACGAACGTAATTTATATTCCAATTTTCATCGAAATCCGTTCAGCCATTATCGCGTGAAAAGGTAACAAACATACAGACAGACATACAAACAAAAATTTCAAAAAAGCGATTTTCGGTTTCAGGGTGGTTAATTATATACATATGTTAGGACCAATTATTTTTGGAAAATCGAAAATTACCAGAAAATTTTCGGCTACAGATTTATTATTAGTACTAGCCGTACCCGTGCGCTCCGCTGCACCCGTTAGAAATAAATATAAAGTAATTACATAATTAAAATAGGACATTTGATCCAGGGAACGTTCGTGTTTGATAGAAGGATAAATCGTTTAATATGTTACTTAATTTAAATTGCATCCAAACAATTAAAATGCGATCATTTTGGTCCAGAGACACTCATTTGGTGCAATGACAATTCCTTTAACATGTTTCTTAATTGTTATTACATGCAACTATATTTTAATGAAGATTGACATCATTTAGAGTTAATGTGTATATTTTATTTTACTTCTTATAGGTTTCCATTGAATTATGGTAATAACTTAATTTTAACCCTTGTTTTCTACGTATTCACTATGGTTCTGAACCCTTCAAATAACTTAAATTATATTATAAAATATTACATATTATATTATATTATATTATATTATATTATATTATATTATATTATATTATATTATATTATATTATATTATATTATATATATTATATTATATTATATTATATTATATTATATTATATTATATTATATTATATTATATTATATTATATTATATTATATTATATTATATTATATTATATTATATTATATCAGAAGTTACTGTAATAACATTATAGCATTATGTCCATCTAGAGAAACTACACTTTCCAATTGTGAAATAATAATTAATTATACAAATCGGTTAATTTAGCTTCCGATATTACTTCATTCAAACACAGAAACATTCTCTGTAGGCTATGTTTCATAGGTTTCGATTGTTGCTGTCCAAGGCCCCTTAGAGACGAAGTCATTTGTTTTTTAATTCATTACACGGCCTTAGATGGCAGTTATTTTAATTTTAAAACTCATTTATCTCATTAAATATCAGCCCTATTAAAATTTTTCAAGGAATAAAACTTATCGCAAATTATTTTTAAAGAAACTTTTGTTATGTAACATTTTGCACCAAAATCAATAATAAGCGAGATATTTTGATTTATTTAATTCAGGCCCCCTTATAACCCCCCTTTTAAATAATGTATTTTGAATGCCATATAGCCTAAAATCTAAGTTACAACGAACTTAATTTATATTCCAATTTTCATCGAAATCCGTTCAGCCATTATCGCGTGAAAAGGTAACAAACATACAGATAGACAGACAGACAGACATACAAACAAAAATTTCAAAAAAGCGATTTTTTCAGTTTCAGGGTGGTTAATTATATATGTTAGAACCAATTATTTTTGGAAAATCGAAAATTACCAGAAAAATTTCGTCTACAGATTTGTTATTAGTATAGATAGATAAACAATTGTGGTGTTAATTGATGCAACGCTTTGGTGACTTGATCCACTATGCTCAGAACATCGTGAACAAATAATCTGAGCCGAAAGTGACTGGTGTCACCTACCGCGAATGCTTGGAATTAAGACTTGATCCATTACTGCTCAGAAAAAATCCAACTTCAGATAATCCGAAAATGAATTAAACTCAATTTATCCAAATTTGTGACTTGATCCACTTTAGCTCTGAACGCCTCATTTAATGAGGCAACGGAAGTAGTGCAAACAACACATCTCTGAAGGATGTTAAGTCGGCACCTATTTTGTTCCTCATTCGTGCGGCTTGGTTGTAATAGAAGGAAAGAAGTAAATTGATCGAAGCTATGACTTCCTACAACTACTGCTACAGGATCTTTGGAAACGGACAGGGTGCAGGTATTAGGTTCCAGCTCTTGGGCCTTCAAATATTCAGAATTTTAGAATCAAATGGGTAAATATTCTGCTACCCACGCTCGAGAACCGGGTTCACACACTGACAAGTTCATATGGAATTTGTGATTAACAAAATTTGGAAATATAATTAGAAAATACAACCCACCTTCTAAAAATAATAATCACTTTATCATGACTTACAATCATTCATTTTCTGTATACATAGAAAACGAAGTATAACTAGCCTACTTACTATGAACCGATTGTGCAGTTACTTTCCGAAAATCGGACAATGTGAATTCATTTATCCGCACACACTACTGAACATTTAGGACATGCTGAGTGTGAATCTTGGAAAATAATAATAATAATAATAATAATAATAATAATAATAATAATAATAATAATACAATTACGAGTAAAATATAAATAAGAATAATGCTTTATGTATTTTTGTATAATTAAGACCGTAAGCCATTCCATGGTAAGAATAAACATGAGTATATAGTATATACTGGACTTTTTTTAGTATATACTCTTCTTAATAAGAATAAAAACATTTGAGTACCTACTCATTTTTGATTACATACTCATAACATGGAAGCATAGTAGAATATACTCAAGTGTCCATCTTGTACAGAATATATACTCAAGCTTGATAAGAATAAAAGCTTGTATGTTCTCATATTTATAAGTTCGTTCTCATGTTATTCTGAGTATGGTTTGTAGCAGGCTCAATTCTGAATATTTGTTGATTTGTGTTCAGTTTAAAGTTAAATAAAAAAAAATGGCAGAATTTATGAACGATGTAGTACCTCACGGAAAAAATATAGAAAAAGACGTGAACTTCAGAAGTCTTTAACGCTTCACAAAAGTGAATGTGAAAAAAGGTTAAACACGTATTTGTTATTCATAAAAAAAACATAACCTATAAAAATATGAACAGCTATCAAATTACAAGGTTAGATTGTATTGTTAAATATAATTAACAATTACAGTTTATTTTGTAAAATTTGAATTGTAATATATATATATATATATATATATATAAAACTCTCTATAATAAAAAATAGAATTAGCATAACTGGAATTCTACAAATGGATTGTAATCTCTATCCAACATCCTGTAATGACGATTTACCAGTACTATTTTCTTGTTTCCTGTTTATTAATGTCACTTATCTTATTCTCTCTCTCTTTCATGTTTATTTATTTATTCATTTATTTACTTATTTATTTGTTTAATTAATTAATTAGTTTATTTATTTATTTATTTATTTATTTATTTATTTATTTATTTATTTATTTATTTATTTATTTATTTATTTATTTATTTATTTATAAAAAGCAAAACACAAACTACTACAGTATGCGGATAGCATGTGAAAGTCTATAAAAAAAACTGAGCATCACGGTGCAATGTGGTCAAAGAGCATAGGTAACACGAGTACATACTATCTTTTAAACGATCAAGAAGGCTGTAGAGATGAGTATATATTCGGGTTAGGTAGAATGTCTTTATTCTTACGAATATGAGTATATTCTAGTGGTTACGAGTATATAATCACAGGAAGTGCTCATACTCAAAAGTATAAACCTTGAGAAAGTACTTAAGCTTTATTCTTACTACTCATTATCTTTAACTCCACCCAAGGATGGAAAATCTGCAGTCAGCTGGAGGCACTTTAAGAATCGTCTAGAAGCAACTTCGTTATGTTTTCAGACTACGTTGAGCTGTTGCAGGTAAGCCTACCAGCGGCATTTGTATTGCTAGTGATATTACTACCCCTAGTGCTGCCACTTGTACTGCTACTGTGATTGAGTTACTATTGATATTACTACCTTTACCGCTGTTACTACTATTCATATTACTGCCATTACTACTGCTTCTTGTACTGCTACTGTTATTACAACTGATATCAATCATTACTGCTACTGTCAGTTATACTGTTACTACTACTGATATTAGTGTTTCTACTTCTGTCACTCGTACTGTTGCTATTACTATCTACAACTGATATTACTGACATTATTACTACTGCCATCTGTACTGCTACTGTTATTACTACTTTTGTTACTGCCATTTGTACATCCTCGGTTACTGCTACTGATGCTATAGACTACTATTGTTCCTTGTATTGATAGTTACTACTACTGATAATGCTGTCAATAGTATCACTGTCACTTGGTCTACTACTGTTATTACTATTGGTATTACACCCATTAGCGTCGACTGGGTATACTTTACACATTTCTAGAAAAATGGTGTATAACAGTTTTAATAATGGCACACACTTCAGTCTACCACACATACGTGCTGTTGTCACATAGAATCAGTTCCACGGAGTTGCTACACATTGTCTGTAATGTGCTGCCTTCTAAACATTTTTCTAGAAATGTGTAAAGTTACCCCCCTTGTGTAAAGTATACCCGGTTGACTACTGATACTTGTAAGACTCATCATGAAAATCCATGGATCATCACGATATTTTACTTATCATTTTAGGAAGACGTGTAGAAAACCATAGGCAGGATGGTGGTCTCAATTTAGTCTCATCTACATTGACTTCCGGTAAAATTGTGCCTTCCTTGAGAAGTTCTTTGATGTTGATATGAGGATGGAGAACCAAGCCTTGAGTCGAGTTCAGTACCGGAAATCTACGTGATTATAGAATAGGATCCTGCTTACAGGTGGTTAGTCTGCCTGGGTGGTCTGCTGATACAGGTGAACTGGGTTGCGTCTTATGTGAAAACCTCTGTCTAAATATTAAGTAAACGTTGGTAGCTGTTGTCTGTATTCCCAATGCTGTATATCGGGCCATCGGCTTTTCTTTCATGGAACATGTTGCTTCTGGTCGTACTGTGACCTAACTAATCGATCTTTCTCTAATCCAGATTTGTTTTTATTACAGAAACACAAGAAAGAGCTGGCAGAGCTCACACAAGATATAGACGCCGAGAGACGGATGAACCGACGGGAAGCCGAAGTAAGTGTGATCTGTTGCCTCGTCATTCGTCGTCATCATCATCATCATTATCATCATCATCATCATCATCATCATCTCCATCGAAAAGTTGAAGCGTGATTTATATGGCGCTGCTTTCATTTGCTTTGAACAAGCTTCTTTAATGGCCGCCATTTCGCTGACAAATTCTTTCAAAGAAGCTGCTTATGTTTTTCGCTAGTGTCTTATTTTGAATTTTTAGAGATTAAAGTATAGGCTCTCTGACAAGTTGAACGCGTCCGACCTTAACGCCCCCTGAAAGCGGTAGGTTAGTTGATTTTACCAGCAGCAGCTACAAAAGAAGCGGCGTGCCAGGACTTCAGCGAATGAATCAGAGAGCGGCTGGCAAACAGATCAGCTTTCTGCGCATGCGTGAGACTATCAGATAGCGACCTGATTATAAGCCACATTTTGATAAGACGCACGTGCAACGAGATTGTCGTGTCTTTGCTCTTATTAATTCTTATTAATTCAACATTAGTAGAACCTAAATGTCTCACATCTGCTGGTCTAAACATAGCATAAATTTTGGCCCTCGGTTGTACAATGCTTTAACTAAATTACACCCAGAACTTCTAACATGTAACCCACTAACATATAACAAGAAAATTAGAAACGTGTTAATATCTTCAATTTGATTAAATAAATTTATAGCCTAGCCTGTGTATGAATTAATCAACCTATATTATATTTGTATTCTATAATTTTGAAATATATATTAATCCTACTTTTCACGTGCGATATTATTCTTCTCTAGTATTAATATTATATTATATAATTCCATTGCCGATGTAATTATATTTTACTTCCTATTTTATTTTACCTATTTATTTATATTATTATTATTTTTTATTTTAATATTATATCTGAACTGCGACCGAGCACGAGCGCTGCTCATTCGGTCTCAAATTTTGTTAATACTACTGTACCTTCTTTTTATATTGCTTGTATTATTTTATTTGTATTTCTCTTTGTTTGTTTTGTAATTATATTTCTTTATTCTGTATATTTGAATTTGGGACCTCGATTGCTAGTTACATAAAAGCAGAGGTGTCATTTAGGGACAGCAGGGGGAATTATGCCCCCCCCTCAGAGGTTAAGATTAAAAAGTCATTAACTAGTATTACAAAAGAAAAAAACTGTGAGGATTGCACTTTTAATATTAATAAAACAATATTTCACTTTTCTAAACTCTTAAGGAATAAAGAGGAAATCAGCACCGTCTAATTTTTTACAAACTAGCGAATTTTTCAGTCAGAAATTCGCTCCAGGAATGGGTCAAGGCGGCGACAAACGAAGCAAGGGAGTAGCGTTAAGGGCTGCACAGCGTAAATCTCGCTTGTGACACAAAGTCGAGGACTATGACAAGGTTAGAGTGGATTAGGTGATGGGATGGCTAAGGGTACGTACAAGACGGATCCTGGCTGGTAGCTGGTAGTCTGACTGGTTACCTTGCTGGAAGAAATACCTAAATGTTAGGCAATGGGATCGTCCAAGACGAAGAGTGTTCTGTCGATTGCTACCTAGCCTGTTAGCCCGCTGGTAGCTGGCAGAATGGATCTCATTTTTTCCAGCTACCTGCGATCTAAATGCCTTTACTGTGCATCCATCGTGAGAGTCCGTGCACACTTTCCCACGTGCTAAACGCCTACTGCTACTCATTTCGAAGCTTATAATGGATTGTGAAAGATTAATTTCAAATATTTACAATGTTTGGAATCAGGCTCATCCCCACCACAAAACCTAGGCTATATCTTATTGTGAAATAGTGAGATGAAGTAGAATTTTAAATGGATACAAATAAACATAAATGTAGCCGCTTCACATACCATAAAGGCTCTTGGGGGGCGTAGAGATAATGTTCCATGCTTTCTTGACCTCTGCACTACAATGAGGTGGTGTGAAATGTATATCAATAATGAGTAAATTTCGGATTGAAAAATTGATGTTTTACAGTAGGTGACGATTTTAGAAACTTCAGATAACTATCGGTGCTGACTTTTGGCAATTAATGCAGATTATTTTATCAAAGTTCTGTTTGCGTTCGAATAAACTAAATGAGATATAGTGAAAGGGTTTTATTGTGACAGAAAACGCTTTGCAGAAAACTGGAATTATTTACTTTGTTATTTCTGCACTTAAAGTGTCAAAATATCTAAGCTACGTTTAGGAGATCCCGAAGACCAATACAGTCCATCCTGACAATTTTGAAAATTGTTATTTTTGAGACAATTTTGAAAAGCGGAGTAAGTTCAGATACACTGACAAAGAAGCTTCTTTTTGATCACACTGGTTTTCTGCCCAGCGACCAACTAGCCTACGAGCGACGAGCTCAATAACATGCTAGGCTTCGTCTTGTACGTATCCGTAGGGTCGGTTAGGTGAGGGGATAGCTAAGTGACAGGAGGCAGAGGACTGCAGCAAGGTTAGAGAAGGGAAATGGCATTGCTCTCCCACTTACCTGCATTAAAGCTGTAATACAAAATAAGCATCAAAATAGAAATTGAATGCTTAAGTTTTTTATTTTATTTTATTGGGTTATTTTACGACGCTGTATCAACATCTAGGTTATTTAGCGTCTGAATGATATGAAGGTGATAATGCCGGTGAAATGAGTCCGGGGTCCAGCACCGAAAGTTACCCAGCATTTACTCGTATTGGTAATGCTTAAGTACAGTTGTTCTTTGGTGAATTGTCCGAAGTCAGGTCTGAAACTCACAAGTGAAGCCAAGAAGGCACCAGTTATGAGGCAACTAAGCCGGGAGATAATGGGATAGTGTGGCCAGTTCCTTTCCCCCTTCATCACATACATCGCCGACTAGCTACATATTCCACTAGTCAGACTTCAGATGCATACAAACAATTGTTCTTCCTCTGACACATATCGTTAAATCAGATGTACTGCCTGGTAATTATAATAGATGTACATATCAATCATAACCTCAATCAGAGGTTTATGTTTTAGTAAACCAATCAAAAATGGTTGAGCTGTAAAAGTAATTTTGTGTCGCATGACATAACTGCTCACAAGTAGGCCTATATAATTTCCTGAGGATCTTCTTCAGTATTGAAAAATGTCCCGAGTCCTAGGAAGTGAACTCTCTCTAACAGAATGTAATTGGCAATATACCCAGCCTGCTGTGGATTATGTACTGGGGAAGTAGATGATCCGTCTCCTTTTTCTTTTATCTCTAATCGTGAAAATGTTGATTACGTACTGGGAGAACAGGTCTAGATCAGTGGTTCCCAAAGTATGGGTCGCGACGGCCTAGGGTTCAAGTAAAGAGTTGACGGAGGTCGCAAGATGATATATAAAATAAAGCGAAAAAATGCCTCATTAACACACATTTATGTTCTACTTGGAAACATAAACACAACATTGCACGCAACAAAAAAAAAAATATTTCAGTTGTTATAATGTGAAAAATATTGAATGCAATAAGTGTGGCTGTTTTCAGAAAGTAGCTTCTCAAAGACAAAGAGATTTCTCGCTTTTGTTTTGATGGCAGTGATAGACAAGATATTTATTTTGCATAAATGCGAGGTTGTGAATATTACCAAAAATGTACTACCTTCTTTTGCAAGGTCGATGTATTCTTGCATTCTCTTGCTCCAAAACTTTTCGGCGTTCTCTTCTGTAGGCATATTTTCAACATTCCATAATGCAATCATAGTCTTCCGCCCAAGGGCAGGTTTTTCACTGCAAACCCAGCATTCTCCAATATTTCCTATATAAGTTACTACTTTCGTGTTATTCTCCGCAAACGATCCATAAATCTTCATGTCGTCCAAGATCATCTTATATCTTCTTCTCTCACGTATTTTCTCCCGTTCACCATTCCCTCCAGTGCATCCTTCAGTAGGCAGTTTCTTCTCAGCCAGTGACCCAGCCAATTCCTTTTCCTCTTCCTGATCAGTTTCAGCATCATTCTTCCTTCACCCACTTTTTGTAGCACAGCTTCATTTCTTATTCTGTCTGTCCATTTCACACACTCCATTCTTCTCCATATCCACATTTCAAATGCTTCAAGTCGGTTCCTTTCACTTTGTGGTAATGTCCATGTTTCTACCCAGTTCAGTGCCAAATTCTACACAAAGCACCTCTATACTCTCTTTCTTAGTTTTTTTCCAGAGGTCCACAGAAGATGCTTCTTTTTCTATTAAAAGCTTTCTTTGCCATTGCTATCCTCCTTTTGACTTCCTGGCAGCAGCTCATGTTACTACTTATAGTACACCCCAAGTATTTGAAGCTGTCCACTTGTTTTATTGGCTGATTTCGAATTTTCACATTTCATTTGAATGAGTCTTTCCTGTATAGAATATCAGCCAGTTGAATGCAATTCTCTAAAGTCGGTTTCGGTAACCACCTGCGACTCGTTTTTTTTTTCAGTTTGTGCAGTAAGGCACTGAATAATATGTTATTTAAAAAGTGCAAAAGTAATTGTTTGTCCATAAAAAAAACTCAGTATTTGTCGTACCAAACTGTATGTAGTTAAATGTTTTATGAGTTCTTCAATGCACTGCAATTAAATTTACTTTTGTGAAGTAATGTCGACCAGAATTGAAGTTTCCTTATAAATGTGTTGATTTTATCTCTGGCTGTTGTTACGCTTGTCTACATCTTGGCCTTACAATCTACTAGTATTCGATGTGTCTGAGTGTTTGAAAGATGCAGGCTTATCAGCGAAGAACGACAGTATAAGAAGCCAAAGGAAATTGGAAAATAGCTTTGCATATTCCGATTTCTCGTCTTGAAGGTACCGGTACATTGAAAGTTGTGTGATATCCTCTGGTTTTGAGTAAAATTGTCATTTTTTTGGATTCGCTTTTCGAACGGGGTTAAGTAGGTCTACTGGTACGATAATAGGGAGTCACAAACAAAAGTCCTGCCCAAAAATGGTTTATGCCACCGAAACGTTTGGGAACCTTTATTTTAGATTATCTATGGGCCATTTATTTTAGAGTTTACCATGGGGTTTACGTATTGGGAGGGTATTTGGTCCATGGCCCAAGCATCAAAACTCAGATTATACAGGGTGATTCATGAGGATTTACCGTCCCTTACGGAGCTTATTTCCGAAGACATTCTGAGCAAAATAAGTCATATAAACATTTGTCTAATCTCAATATTTTCAGAGTTAGGGGAGAGTCGGGTAGTATCGGACATCGGGTAGTATCGGACAGTGCGTTTCTTTCAGCTACCACCATATGGTAGTACCTGAATGACATGGTTACGTTTCTCTATGCGACATCACAGAAACGTAACCATGTCAATCATGTATTACCATCGTGTGGTAGATGAAAGAAACTCACTGTCCGATATTACCCGATGTCCGATACTACCCGACTCTCCCCTACACTAATTTGAAGTTGTTTGTAAAATAATTACCATTGTTCTAGAGTTTTAAGGATAAAAGAATTTTCCAGATAAAGAATGAATTATTCAGGAGTATCATTTCCTTAATTAGCTAGTATTCCGAAGCTAAAAATGTGTTGTGAATTCTATAGTTGCTTCGTACAGAATTTTTTTTTCCATTAATAACTACAAAATTACATTTTCTTATGCATTTATCACAACAATTCATACAGTGTACATTAAAATGCGTAATGAAACTGTAAAGAATGAAGTTCCTAAAGTCATATGATTCGTAACAATTCTTGTGGTAAGTGCGTAAGAATGATGTCATTTTTAGTTAAACATTGAAAAACAAAATCTGTACAAAGCATCTGACAACACATTGTTAGCTTCATAACACTAGCCAATTAAAGAAATGATACTTCTGAATAGTTCATTCTCTGTTTGTAATATTCTTTTACCCTTAAAACTAAATAAAAAAAAGTTATTTTACGAACAACTTCAAATTAATGCGACTTTGAAAATATTGAGATTAGGACAAATGTTTATATGACAATTTTGCTCAGAATGTCTTCGGAAATAAGCTCCGTGACGGTAAATCTTCGTGAATTACCCTGTAGGCTATACTGGTAGGCTATGTAGTTGATCTATGACCCATTTCTTATGAGTTCATTATGAAAATCCAGATGTTCCGGGAGATAACCGGTTTATTTTAGAATTAATCTTAATTTTTTTTAACATTTAGACATTTCGCTAGCCCGCGCTACGAGCGTGCTAAACTAGCCCCGGTTATCGACTGATTACTTGTACAGGATTCATATCATATCATATCGCTAACACTGGTTTATGAATACGAAAAACGTTAGTTCGCTGATCATCCACCGGAAGCCCGCGCTAAGAATGTCTATGAATATAACCCTTAACGTTTGTAGCTGTTGTCTGTATGCCGGATGATGTACCGTATACCGGGCAATCAGTTTTCTTCCTTCATGAAACCCGCTGTTTCAAGTCAACGTCACCTAACTGAGCTTTCTGTAACCCACAATTGTTTTTATTACAGAAATACGAGAATCAGCTGGCCAACCTCAGACAAGAACTGGAAGCTGAGCGGGAGATGAGGCGCCAGTTGGAAGATGTAAGTGTGAGCTGTTACCATGGTTACAGTTGCGAGGGGGCTTACGAAGCTCCATGCAGTCACTGCATACGCTATGTCTGTGTTCAGTATAGCCCCATATCAAGTAATAATAATAATAACAACCATCATCATCATCATGGTAGTCATGTTTCTAGTCAAGTTATCACACATCCACCTGAGTTCCCTCTGAACCAGATTTGTTCTTAATTATAGAGTAAAGAGGAAGAACTTGGATTACTGAGAACAGAAGTTGAAGCAAAGGACAAGGAATTGAAGGATATGGCAGAGGACCTGCTAGCAGAGCGCCAAAGGGATGCTGTAAGTGTGAGCTGTTGCCATAGCTACAGTTACTTACTAGATGATTATCAGTAACGAAAAAAAACACAAACTGTCACAACTCAGATTGCGACCTGCTGTAGCTGGAGAACAAACAATTTCAGTTTTCACAATACTACTACTACTACTAATACTACTGCTACTACTACTACTGCTACTACTGCTACTGCTGATATTACTATAGTTATCGCTACTGTTACTGACATTACTGTAGTTATCGGTTCTATTACTACTGCTCTTACTACTGTAGTTATCCCTACTGTTACTACTACTGACATTACTGTAGTTATCGGTTCTACTACTACTGCTGATATTACTGTAGTTATCGCTACTGTTACTGACATTACTGTAGTTATCGGTTCTATTACTACTGCTCTTACTACTGTAGTTATCCCTACTGTTACTACTACAGACATTACTGTAGTTATCGGTTCTACTACTACTGCTGATATTACTGTAGTTATCGGTTCTATTACTACTGCTGATATTACTGTAGTTATCGGTTCTACTACTACTGCTGATATTACTATAGTTATCGCTACTGTTACTGACATTACTGTAGTTATCGGTTCTATTGCTACTACTGATACTATTGTAACTGTTACTCCTGCTGATATAACTGTAATTGTCGCTACTGTTATTCTTACTGAAGTTATTGCTGTTATCGCTACTGATATTACTGTAATTATTGATGATATTAAGTTCCTTACTACTGGTAATGTTACTGTAGTTATCGCTACTGTTCCTGATACTAACATTTCTGTAGTTATCGCTATTATTACTAGTGGTGATATTATTGTATCTATTGCTATTTTTTGCTGTTACTGACATTACTGCCATTATCCTTACTATTACTACTACTGCTATAACTAGTTTTTGCTACTATTACTGCTATCAACATGACTGCAGTTATCACTACTAGTGACATTGCTGTATATGTCGCTACTGTTTCTACAAATGTCACACTAATCTATGTTTATCGCTACTGGTACATTTATATAGGCCTACGCATTTTTATAACAGGTTTAATTTGCAGTTTTTTATTGTGTTATTCTGCCCTAGTTTATTATTGGGAACTTATTTCTGTCAAACTGGAACCTAGCTCACTGAAAGCTAGTCTGAACCTGCCTTTGTTACACTTACAGAACAAAGAAATCAAGCAGCTGACACAGGAACACGAGGAGGAGAAAATGTCGTGGCTCCAGGAGGAGGCAGTAAGTGACGAGCTGTTACCATGGCTACACTTATCAGAGGCATTCCCGAGCTCTTTTCGTTCAATGTGTAGGGTCTACTTGTGGTTATAGTTTTGGTGCTTTTAACATTGCATAATCATCATCATTATGATAGTTGTCACTTTGCCTTGATGAAGTCTTGTGTTTTTACTCAAACTATCACCACGCTGAGCTTCCGCTGAAGTAATTTTCTTGTTACAGTTTAAAGACAGAAAGATGGAAAGACTGGAAAATGATTTGATAGAGTACGAGTACAGGCTGCAATGCAAAATAGTAAGTGATGAACTGTTTCCAGAGCTATTCCTTGAGATCCAGTTAGTAATTAAATTACATAGTTAAGTACAATCTTAGTTCTATTGCATAGTAATATATGATAGAGGTGCTCTTGTTTTAAATATAGGCTACTATATCATCATTATTACCAATATCATCATCACCATCTGTATCGTAGTCATCATTGTTTCCTGGTTTCCATTTACTCTCTTAAGCATCCAGGCAATGTAACTTCGCTTCCTCTGAATCAGTTTGTTTTGATTGCAGTGTATAGAGGAAGATCTGGCAAATCTCAGAGATGAACTGGAAGAGAAGCGGCGCCAGCAGGAAGCGGTAAGTGATAAGTTGTTACCATGGTTACAGTTAGAGAGTTTCTGTTGATTCCATTCAGTGACTGCACGCATAGTTTTGTGTGCTGAGTAGATCAACATCTTTTTCATTTTCCGATCATTATTTCCATAATCGTTGTTGTAGTGGTTTTCCCTGTGAACCCTGTGAATCAATGAGGAAGAAAATGAGGGGGAAAATCTAAAAGGAACAAGAGTGCTGGTCCTTGCTCATAGCAGTTGTAGCAGAATGTTTGCAGATTTAATGAATGTCACCAACAACAGAAGAAGTGCAAAAACACATCCCTGAAGAATGTTAAGCCGGCACGAATGTTGTTCTTTACTCGTGCGACTTGGATGTAATAGAAGGGGAGAAGTAAATTGTTCGAAGGTAGGCTATGACTTGCTACAACTACTGCTACAGGATCTTTGAAAACGCACAGATTGTAGGTATTAGGTTCCAGTATGTTGTCTTGAAATGAATTTAGAATTTCAGAGTAAATTGAATAAATACTCTGATACTCAGGCCGGAGAACCGGGTTCTTACTCTTACAACTTCATCTCCAATTTGTGATGAATGAAATTTGGAAATATAATTACAAATTACAGCCTACGCTTTGCTTCCAAAATTGATAAGCAGTTTATCATGACTTACAATTATTGATTTCCTGTATACATAGAATTTCATACTTACTATCAACGCCGATTGTGCAGTTACTTAATAGAAAATTTGCCAGAGTAAATTCCTGGCACTTAATTGAATGATAAATATGGGTACTCCTTTATATATCACAATGTAGCGACAGTAACCGCACTGGCAATATCTGAAAGACGAAAATGGCGATAGCTAAGTGACGGGAGGCCGAGGACAGCGAGAAAGTTTGAGTGGGTTAGGTGAGGGGCTAGCTGAAGTGTGATTTATATGGTGCTGCTTGTATTTGCTTTGAACAAGCTTCCTTATTCGCTGGCCAATTTGTCAGAAAAATTTTCTAATGAAGCTGCTTATTTATTTCACTAGCGTCTTATTTTGAATTCCCATTGACTGAAATACGCTCAATGACAAGTTGAACGTGTCCAACATTAATGCTCAGTGAAAGCGATAAGCCGGTTGATTTTACTAGCAGCTTCCAAAGAAATGGGATGTCAGGACTTCAGGGAATGAATCTCTGAACAACTGGCGAATACATCTGCCTTCAGTGCAGGCATTTGCAGTGGTATGGCCTTTGTCTAACAAGCAAGTGTGGCATGATGTGTTGTCCTTGTCCTGTGCAATTGGGTCTTTCTATACTGGTTCCTTAAAAAGCAAAGTTTATGTCCCCCAAGTTTAACATGAAAAGAAATAGTTCACAAATTTGCTGCTAATGAAAAATATGTCAGAACTGTTATTAAAATATTCCACTCTTATAAACAGTTAAGAAATAAAAGAGGCGATAGGACCGTGTAAATGTTTATGAACTAGCGAATTTTCCAGCCAGATATTCATTCTGGAAAAGCATCAAGGTGCGACAGAAGAAGGTAGGAAGTAGCGTTAAAAGCAGCAACATATAAATCATACTTAAGTGACAGGAGTCCAAGGACAGTGACTAGTATAGAGTTGATTAGATGAGGAAAAAGCTAATCACGAAAATGTGGATTACTTACATGGCGGGCAGGTCTAAACCAGTGGTTCTCAAAGAATGGGTCGCGACGCCTTGGGTTGTCATGTTAAGAGCCAAGGGATGGATTATAAAATAAAATAACAATGGCTTATTAACACACATTTATGTTGTATTTGAGGAAGACATTGTGAAATAATTAACGACGATTTTTAAATGCAACCAAACCTGAACTTTAAATTCCCGAACATAAAAGATTCACGTTCTACCACTTCACATCTCAACGGCTCATTTAATACAATAGAATGAATGAATTTTTTTTGTGAAGTGATGTCAACCAGAAATCAAGTTTCCTTGCAAATCTGTTGCTTCTAGCTTGGGCTGTTATTATTATTATTATTATTATTATTATTATTATTATTATTATTATTATTATTATTATGTTAACATCTTGGCCTTGCAAACCACAATTCAAAGTGTTTGAAAGATATATCAATAAGGAAGGCACGTCTAAGAAGCAAAATGGAATAAATTGGAAAGTATGATAAATTATCGTATTATTATAAATCTAATAAAATCAATCCAAAGCTTATATGAAGAAACCAAAATAGTAATAAAAGCAGATGAAAAAAGTCAGAAGAAATTTTAATAAATCAAGGAGTTAGACAAGGGTGCAGTCTATCGCCCACTCTTTTCAATATATATATATATATATATATATATATATATATATATATATATATATATATATATATAGACGACATTATGAAACAGTGGAAAATGTTAACACTCAAAGGCCTTAGATTGAATAATGACACAAGTATTAACAATTTAATTTTCTCTGACGATTTAATCTTACTACATTATGACGAAGATTTATTGCAATTGGCTGCCCATAAATTAAATGAAATATGTAAAGATTATAATCTCAAAATTTCGATAAATAAAACAAAGGTGAAGGCTTTTAGTGGAAGAAACCCTCTACGCGCAAAAATTATCATTGATGACCAAATGATTGAACAAGTATCCCACTATAAATATTTAGGATGTGGATATGATAAGGATATTGAATATAAAATCAATCAGTTCCAAGCTATTTGTGGCACAATAAATAGAACGTTGAATAATAAAGCCCACAAACAAACAAAATTAAAATTCTATAAAACAATGGCAGTTCCTGCCCTCCTATATGGAAGTGAATCTTGGATTACCACTACTAAACATGAAAGTAATATTCAGGCAGCTGAGATGAAGTTTATAAGGAGAGTAAAGGGGTGTACTAGAATGGACCAGATAAGAAACGAGGATATCCGTGAAGAACTGCAAATCTACTCCATAAATAAAAGATAACTAACAATAAGGAACAATGGAAAGAACATATAGAAAGAATGGCAGAGAGTAGATTACCAAAGAGAATAAAAAACTACTTCTCAAGAGGAAGAAGAGATGTTGGACATCCTCGGAAGAGATGGTCCTATATCTATTAGTGAAGACGGAACAGGCAATTAATGCCTAAACCAGGAAGTGAAGAAGAAGAAGATTAATTATTACTATTATTATTATTAATTGTATATTTTATTAATTGTGTTTATTATTGTCTTTATTGAGTGTAATTTGTTATCATTGCCACCGGGTATATACCCATTGCAGTGTGAATAAATACTTACTGTTACTTACTTACTTACAAATGGCTTTTAAGGAACCCGAAGGTTCATTGCCGCCCTCACATAAGCCCGCCAGCGGTCCCTATCCTATGCAAGATTAATCCAGTCTCTATCATCACACCCCATCTCCCTCAAATCCATTTTAATATTATCCTCCCATCTACGTCTCGGCCTCCCTAAACGTCTTCTTCCCTCCGGTCTCCCAACTAACACTCTATATGCATTTCTGGATTCGCCCATACGTGCTACATGCCCTGCCCATCTCAAACGTCTCGATTTTATGTTCCTAATTATGTCAGGTGAAGAATACAATGCGTGCAGTTCTGTGTTGTGTAACTTTCTCCATTCTCCTGTAACTTCATCCCGCTTAGCCCCAAATATTTTCCTTAGCACCTTATTCTCAAACACCCTGAACCTATGTTCCTCTCTCAGAGTGAGAGTCCAAGTTTCACAACCATACAGAAGAACCGGTAATATAACTGTTTTATAAATTCTAACTTTCAGATTTTTGGACAGCAGACTGGATGATAAGAGCTTCTCAACCGAATAATAACACGCATTTCCCATATTTATTCTGCGTTTAATTTCCTCCCGAGTGTCATTTATATTTGTTACTGTTGCTCCAAGATATTTAAATTTTTCCACCTCTTCGGAGGATAAATCTCCAATTTTTATATTTGCATTTCGTACAATATTCTGGTCACGAGACATAATCATATACTTTGTCTTTTCGGGATTTACTTCCAAACCGATCGCTTTACTTGCTTCAAGTAAAATTTCCGTGTTTTCCCTAATCGTTTGTGTACATACACATATTCTGGTTTTCCATCTCGCAGGTACGATACATTACAAGTTGGCTGTTATAGACTTGTTTTCAGTAAAATCATTTTTTTTTCGATTGTGTAGGGACTTTTTTTGAGGTTCTATCTGAAAGCCTTTATCCAAACATCATACGTTGGTAGCTGTTGTCTCATTTCCTGATGCTGTATACCGGCCATCAGCTTGATTCCTTCATGAAGTCTGTTGCTTCAAGTCAGACTATCACCTAACTAGCTGAGCTGTCTATAATCCAGAATTGTTTATATTACAGAGTTACCAGGATCAGCTGGGGAAGCTGAGACAAGAACTGGAGGCTGAGCGGGAGATGAGGTGTCAGCTGGAAGAAGTAAGTGTGAGCTGTTACCATGGTTACAGTTACGAGGGAGTTTACCAGCTCCACTCAGTCATTGTACATTTTAATAACGATAAAAACAATAGGCCTAATTGTTATAATATTATTATGATTACTATTATAAAATCATCATCCTCATCATCATCATCATCATCATCATCATCATCATAGTCATGTTTCTAGTCCAGTTATCAGCATCTGAGGTTCTTCTCAACAAGATTTGTTTTTAATTACAGAGTAAGGAGGAAGCACTGCGGGCTCTGCGAGAAGAACTGCAAGCGAAGAGGGAGGAACTGAAGAAAATGGCGGACGAACTGCAAGCGGAGCGCCAGAAGACAGCAGTAAGTGTGAGCTGTTGCCATGGTTACAGTTACTGAGCAATGATTGATACAAACTGTTACAACACAGATTGCGACCAGCTGCAGTTGGAGAGAAAACTTAATTTCAGTTTTCAGACTAGAACTGCCACTACCACCATTATTAGTACTGCCATTACTACTGTCACTATTACTGACATTCATGTTGTTATGGCTACTGTCACTACTTCTGACATTACTGCAATTATGGCTACTGTCACTACTACTGACATTACTGTATTTATGGCTACTGTCACTACTACTCACATTACTGTAGTTATGGCTACTGTCACTACTAGACTACTACCATCAGCTTCACTCAGCCTAGTGAACTGTCACCTAGCTGACTGAGCTTCCTCTGACCAGATTGTTTTGTCTGCTGCAGGAGCTCAGAGCTGCGGCTGAGGTCGGGGCCAACCTGGAGCACAAGGACAGCCAAGGCAGGACTGAGCTACATCGGGCAGCGGAGCGGGGGGACACACACAGGGTGCAGCTGCTCCTGGATGCAGGCAGCCTGGTGAACGCCGTGGATCATTATGGCCGCACGCCCTTGTGGCTGGCTGCAGAGCAAGGCCGCCAGGATGCGTGCAGGGCGCTGCTGGCTGCCAGGGCGCGACTGGATGTGAAGGGAGGACGAACTGGCTGCACTGCTCTGCATGTGGCTGCACTCAATGGGCGCCGTGCAGTGTGTGAGCTGCTGCTGGCAGCTGGGGCGCGGCCCAACGAGCCTGATGATACAAACCAGTGGACTGCACTGCACTGGGCAGCATCTAACGGCCACGCCCCATTAGTGCAGCTGCTGTTGCAGCATGGCGCAGAGCGGGGAGCGAGGGATTGGCAGGGACGGACGGCCCTGTACCTGGCGCGTCGGTGGGGGTACACAGAAGTGGCGGCCATGCTGCAGGACTGAGCAGGCGCAATGCTGCCAACACGACAGCAATACCATTATACCACAGTAACCAGCGGGAATGCGTTGTGTTGGCATCACTGCTCTGCGTGTAATGCTGTTACTTCATTGCTCTAGGCTGTCGTTACTCTCGTGTTGTGTGGCTTTGTTGTGGTTGGAGCTTGACACGCCACTGATACCTTGTGAATATTATTATTATTATTAATATTATTATTATTATTATTATTATTATTATTATTATTATTATTATTATTATTACTGTGATCAATAGTGAATTGTCTTTCTTTATTGTTGAAATTGCTGTAGGGTAAACATTGGTAATTTCGTGATAATTTCATGAAAACTAATTTAAAATGCAAATGTGTAAATATATCCTTATTCCGATTTTTTCATCTAAAAGACGATAACTTGCTGTACAAATATGGAGACATAAAAGATTGGAAACGTTTTTGAATATGTGCCATAAACCACTTTTACAACTTAAGCTGAAAGGTTGATTATTTCGTGATAACCTTGGTAATTTCGTGATATCGCATTGATAATTTCGTGAGAGGTAGAAGAATTGTGGAAAAATTCATTAAAGTCAAATGAAATTCTCATTTATTGGTACAAGACTTCAAACATAGTAATTCCGTCTAATATTCATAGCAAGAAAACATAGAAATACATATCAACACATAATAAGAATGAAATCAAAGTAAAAATTGAAACTGAAAAGGGATCTTCTTTGCCCTGAAAGGGTGAACACTTTTATTACGGACTTTACTATATCCTATATTACTAGGGTAACTCCAAAAGTAATGCATAACATTTGTTTAAAAATTATATTTTTATCCTACAGCTTTGCTATTTTCACAGAATGTAGATACATCCTTAAGGAACAAAATGTCACTTTTCCACATAATCCCTGTCCCTTTCAACTGCCTTACGTAACCTAGGAACGAGGGCCTGTAGACCAGCACGGTAAAAGTCTGGACCAACACGTCTGAGCCACTCTTTAGCAGCGTGCAAAAGGGAGTCATCTTCTAACCTCGTTCCGCGAAGGGATCCTTCAGTTTACCAAAGAGATGGTAATCGCACGGTGCCAGTTCAGGACTGTAAGGCGGATGTTTCAGTGTTGTCTATCCGAATTTTCTGATCTGGTCTGTGGTCTTGTGACTGACATATGGCTGTGCGTTGTCGTGTAATAGCTTCTCCCAATGTCGTCGAACACGACTCAGTCGAACTTGAAGTTTCTTGAGAGTTGCAACATACCCGTCAGAATTAATGGTGGTTCCGTGTGGCATGATGTGCATAAGCAAAAGTCCTTCTGAATCGAAAAACACAGTAGCCATAACGTTTCCTGCCGAAGGTGTACTTTTGAATTTCTGTTTCTTTGGTGAATTTGCATGATGCCACTCCATTGTCTGCCTCTGTCTCCGGTCCAAAATGGTGGAGCCATGTTCCATCTTCTGTCACAATTCTTGCAAGTCATCTAGCACTTATCATTGACACTTAGCATGATAACAAATCAAACAGAAGCTACACTGAACCCACTGCGTCTCCGTTTTCTTTTTTGTTATCACATCTTGTCTTCAGATTTCTGAAATTCCTATTGTAATACATTTTATACTATTTTACAAATTGTAACGCTTAATGCTCAACAAAATTTCGCCTCAAACAGCTAAGATTTCTATCAGTAAAACTAAGCCTATATGGCGACTACAGCTGTATCTAAAATTCCAAAAACATTTCCTAAAATTTCATGAAGATGCAATAAATCATTGCACCAAATATCATATGCTTACCTTTAGTAATAAGCCTGTAATGTAATTACAAACATCCACAAAATTTGTATGCCTGAGAAGTCGACGCTAACTTGCTCTCTCCAAACATAAAAGCTCACTGAAGCAACTACAATAGTCACACAAAGCTTAGCTGTATGTTTCTGGAAACCGGACAACATATGCAATCCCTTGGCGGAAATTTGGATCTCGTAACACCATTGGTTAGTTCACAAAAGAGCAAAAAAAAAAAAAGTATCACGAAATAACCACTGCCACGGAATTACCAATATTACCCTACACAATATCCAAATAAAAATATGTTATAATTGTTTATGTTGGTATCACTGTTTGTCTAAAACATACAGGATTGTTATTGTGATACGCCACTGATCCATGAGCATCTCATCTGGACTATTTCAAGTACAGTAAGTATGTCGCCTCGCCCTGTCCGATGACCTTGATACGCCACTGACTGCCATTATTGCTCCTGTTCCCTACACGCACATCAATACTGCGGCTAATTTTTATGCTTATATTTATTCGCCATATGAGAAGAAAAGCATTTCCGTTGGCATCATTGGTCCTGCACGAACTCGACATCCACGCCTGTAAACTTGTCTTGATTACGTCCATAAAGAACGCCACTGATAACTTCAAAGACTCGACCACGGTTTACCGCCCTGTACTTTGTGACCGCCATATTGTGAAAGGGGTAAGCGTGAAGTTAGAATTTATATCTCTTGATATGAGAAGGGGGGCAAACTTGCCTACTAGGCCTAAAATACTCCTATCAATATGCAAAGGCGTTTCCATGTACACCCCTGCCTACGAAACCAAACTTTTACACATTTTATAATACAAATTTTATAATACAGAACACCCCTGAGATATTGTTTGGTATTCAGTGGTCATACATAGCTTACATAATTAACATCAGACGTAATTGAGCCTGATTTATTGTTTCCATTCACCTCCACTGCCGACGTCAGTATGCGGTACTGACATCAGTTTCTTCCGTGTGTGTGGGTTTTTTCCCCCACCCCCACTCTCAATCTGTGTAGCCCTACACAACACGAGAAAATCTGAGAATGAAAAACCACGGTTTTGAAGGAACTTAGTCCTGTAGCTAACAAGTTAGGCCTATTTGCAAAATATTAGACCTATGTTAGACAAAATGTCTACCTATAGTCTGCGTAGCATGCAGTTTTACGTCCTGAAATTCTGGGTGTTTCCTAACTTACTTACTTACTGGCTTTTAAGGAACCCGGAGGTTCATTGCCGCCCTCACATAAGCCCGCCATTGGTCCCGATCCTGAGCAAGATTACTCCAGTCTCTACCATCATATCCCACCTCCCTCAAATCCATTTTAATATCTTCCCATCTACGTCTCGGCCTCCCTAAAGGTCTTTTTCCCTCCGGCCTCCCACCTAACACTCTATACGCATTTCTGGATTCGCCCATACGTGCTACATGCCCTGCCCATCTCAAACGTCTGGATTTAATGTTCCTAATTATGTCAGGTGAAGAATACAATGCGTGCAGTTCTGCGTTGTGTAACTTTCTCCATTCTCCTGTAACTTCATCGCTCTTAGCCCCATATATTTTCTTAAGAACCTTATTCTCGAAACCTCTGTTCCTCTCTCCAAGTTTCACAACCATACTGAGCAACCGGTAAAATAAAGGTTATCCAGTACATTAAATTTTTATCGCAAGTGAATCATAAATCTGTTACTATTGTAAGCTTACTCAATTTCCTAACATCTACAGACTAAACGCCATGTCTCTGTATTTCTGTATGTTGATATTGAATATAGCATGTACATAACTTAGAAAATGGGTGTGCATAATGACAGGAAAACGTGTTTAATTGATTCAGAAAAATAAAATGAATCAATATTTATAATTAACCAAAATTGTATACAATACAAGCAGTGAAGTAATTTGGAAGTAAACATTTACTAAAACCTGCTACTGCAAAGTTGTGAGTCACTTGCTGTATTGACGCATAACACGGTCCACATTATTTTGGGCTGTTATCTGTTGTGTTGTACTCATTTAATTCCCAAAAGCTGCTTAGCAAATGGGAAAAGCCAGCCTTTATGCAATTACCCGCATTACAGCTGTGGTGAAGAAGTTGCCTAATTAAAAGGCGATATTCAAGTACAGTAAGTTAGCGATTCACAGAGTCTGATTGTGACGGTTAACATTGGTGACTGACACACCGTGAACATAGAGGCTCTGGTCCTTACTTCGAATGGTTCGTGTGTACGTCTTCCTCAGTATGCGACGCAAAGAGAAAGTATATGACGTGTAATAATTTTTCCTGAAATATACAGTTTTACCATTCGTAACTCGTCTGTCTGTGTACAGCGATTTCTACTAAACTATTGGACGGATTTTGTTCATATTCAGTATCTACGAGTCAATTTATCAGGGAATGATGTACATGAAATATAATAATTTTAGTACTAGTCTGTCTGTGTACAGCGATTTCTACTAAACTATTGGACGGATTTTGTTCATATTCAGTATCTACGAGTCAATTTATCTTGGAATGATGTGCATAAAAATATAATATACTAATGCAAATTACATGGTATGTAGTAGAGTATTATTGGAATAAAAAATGGGCAATTGTGCTCTAGTTGAAGAATCGTAAAATGGTTTAATTTTTTGTGATTTGGTTTTATATTACATACAATAAACTTACAATGGGACAGATTGCGAATAATAATAATAATAATAATAATAATAATAATAATAATAATAATAATAATAATAATAATAATAATAATAATAATAATAATAATAACTTTATTGAGTTTTTTAATACAAATTTAATTTTTTTATTTTATTATTACCTCTCTCGCAAGAAAGCCAAAGCTTGAGGTCGGGAGTGAAAAGGAAAATTAAAAATATACACATTAACCGCATTATGTTAATAAAAATATATAACCAGAGCTTGTTACAAAATTAAACACTATTAATTACATTACAAAAATGCGAGCAAAATTCTAAAGAATTATGGCCAGTTTGTCCAAGTAATATTTAATTTTGCTTAATGAATGTTAAATTAACAGTATGTTTATTTTTAACGCTTTGTTAATGTATTTTCCATTTGTTCAACATAATTTTGTTAAGATAACCAACACTTAACTATAACGTCTGTTAGCACTATTTTAACTACTCAACAGCAGCTGGTAATGATTCTACACATGTAAGGCAATTTTTGATTGGCTAAAATTAATCTTTAAATTCTATATTATAGAGTGAGTCATGAAACTTGCATAAAATGACAACCTGTTATAGTAGGCCACGCTCCATAAACAAACAGTTGACAAATGAAAGTTGTAGGTGACGTGCTGAATAATAATTACAAAGTAAGGTTATTCCTCATTGCTATTATGGATACGAAATACGAAAGAAATAAAACAACACTGATGTATTTAAACAGTCCAAAGTATTTTTTAAATGCTATATTACCAGTCATATGCTAAACATTCCCCACAGAAAGACACAAAATATTAATTTCGCAACTTCTGTTCGAACAGCTGTGGAGACATCGGCCATATTTAACTAACTGTTAAGCGAGTTAACTGCCCGAAATCCTACATTTAAAATTAACAAACTGTTAACAATCTGTTAAACCAGACTGGTGTTGAAAACATACAGTTTTCTTAATTAACAAACTGTTTAGAGTTTAACAGTCGTTAAATTTTCTAACAATACTTGGAAAAACCGGCCATTAATTTTTTGTTTTTACAAATGTTTGCAAAAATAATTTGTTCACAAAATTATTCTCTAATGTTAGATGAGGATAATTATTAGGCTTAATAAGAGCAGGCTATTGTATAATCTTTCACCGACATTAGAAGTAATATGCCTCAGACGAGATTCGGTATTACACTTAGGTTCCATTAGTGAGAGAGAAATAGCATAGCAGGGTGTCAAGGTTGTCTACTGGTGGTTGTGGCATGCCTGTGCTATTGTAGCTCGCCACTACCCCATCAGCGCAACCCTTGCTCTGAAACTTGAGTAACTACTCCGCCTTCAGTTTTTTTTTTACCATTTATTTGTCACAGATAATAAAATATACATTTACCATATCAAGAAGCATTATACAAAACTAATACAATTTTTTTACTGAACTATTGACTAATTTTAATTTTTAGTTTTGTGAGAACGTTATTTGACAATCCATCTTAGCATTAATAGAATATTCATAAATCATTAATAATTATAATAAATTTCCGACTAAACACATATAATTTCCAAAATATTCTATACAAAAACGTTCACACACTTTTTTTTATATCACAGACTGTTTATGTTTCATGAAGTACTGTTATGGAATTCACTAAAGAAAACAACTATACATATAACAGAAAATTGCTTGATTACGTGACATCACTAATTTAATATGTCCAAAATGAAAACAATGCAATGGACAATAGAAAAGCTAGTATTGAATCTGTTACTATAACTCTATTCACATTTATGAGATACTTTACTATAAACGTTTATGTTAGTGAAATATATTGCACATTTCCCAGAAATGAGTCAATGAAAATGTTGTATGACTTACAAAACATAAGAATTATTTTATCTTTGTACACTCAATACTGCAGTAGCAGAAGCATGTGTTCAGAACATCACAAAATCCTATAGTCTACTGTTGAAAGTAACAGAAAAGGCTACAACTAATATGGTCTTCCTCTGTTTTTTAATGATAATAATTGCACTAATTTATAAGATTAATAAAATATTGTCAAGTTTAAAACAAATTACAATCAAGTGTATGTATTATCCAAAGCCTACCAAAGCGTAGAATTTATTTCCTGAGAGTTATTGTGGCCAATTATTAAAAACATATTTAAACAAAATATATATATTTCTAGGTAACGTTCTACCTTCACAATAAGAATTAAGTTACAAATTTAAAAGTATTTACACTTAGAACCTTACACTGGAAATTAAGTTAGAATATGAAGAAATGTTCTCCTTAGTGTAGGAAGATATACTAATTTACTGAATTACATTTTTTTAAGAATTAATATACATTTCTATTCATAACACTTTATCATATTTACATAATAATCGATTAATTGTGTTTCACATTTCCTATCAATACGCAGACCTAAAAATTATATCCTTCACTTTTTTTTTACACTTAAAATATTGCATACATAATAATTAGCCTATTTTCATTTGTAAACAGACTTGGATAGAGTGTTTTCTTTTAGTTATACCTTCCATTTCAAGACTATAATTTGCAAACAAAATAACTTTCATTCTTTTTATATAGAAACACCGTTTCCCTTGTGTCATTGTTACATAGTGTTCTGGATCACATCTTAGTATTTATTTTAAAATTACGACCTTGAATCAAAAGACATTAAATTGTTACAATTGAAGCAGGTCAAGTTGGTGAACTTTTGATCGAGCGTCACTTTGATATTTATATTTTACTTTAATCTTTTCCGTTTTCAGCATTCCTATATAGTCATTTACAGTTGGTAGTTCTGTTGTTAATTGGTAATGCAGCAAACTTACTGCCAACCACACATGTACGAATACATTACTTTCTGTTGGTGGGTCGATACACAGGAGGACCTGATTCATACCATTCACAGTCTTGATGTCTCCTATACTACACAGTCGTCGTTTAGCTTCTTCCCAAACAAACTTTGCAGGTCCACAGTTCGTTACACGATGTTTTTGTGTATCCAAAAACCCACATTTTTTGCAGGCCGGTGACGCAGTGATATTGTGGCGATATTTCTTCTCTTCCGTTGGGATAATTTCATTGATGTATTCGTATGCTGAAATCTTCCATGTGGTAGGAATGTCCGCTAGGTGAAGGTTATTCCAGATTTTGGGCCATCTCTCATTCGGATATCGTTCCATTATATGTGGTGTCTGATAAGTGTCTTGCAGAATGTGCTGATATATCATTTTTGTTTGTTGCGGGCCATTTACTCCCAAAATATCTGCTGGGCATTTTTCAATCTGTTCCCAAGATTGTTTTAACAAGTGGGGTAATGTGGATGTCCTCTTTCGTAGTAATGGTGTGTGATGTTCCCAGAAATTTATATCTGCCTGGTCCCCTCTTCCTTGTAGTGCTCGCATTACGTTTCGTATAAAAAGTGCTTGACATTTCTATTTTACGGCTGTTAGTTGCAACCCACCCTTCTTTATCGGTAGTTATAATTGCGTTTTTTTAAGCTTACAGAAATGCCCCTTCCATATATAATAGTTTACCGCTTTTTCCATGATGCATGAATATTTGTTAGTCATCGGCAGTACTTGAGCGATATACCATAATTCTGACAGACAAAATACATTGACGTGCCAAATTTTCTGAAACAAATTTAGATTTCTGGTGATATTTTTAAACATTGAGGCTCGGCTGTTGGCAGTGACTTTAGACCAATTGCTTTCCACCATATAGTCAAAAGAGGTGCATACCGTTAGACCTAGTATATTTGTTTTAGCTTTCATTGGGATGTTACTGATTGTTTGTTGTTTAGGCCATTTCCCGACGGGCAATAAAGTTGATTTTTGATAGTTTATTTGCGCGTTTGAGGCCTCACAATAAGTTTGCAAAATATCTGGTAGATATTCACACTCTTCAAATTCACGAAGTAGGAGGACAACGTCGTCTGCATACACTTTTATTGTAAACAATGGTGTTGGTACTCGATTTCTATAGCGCAGTACCTGATTAGCAAGTCGTATAAATGGTTCCATACTGACTGCAAAAAGAAACATAGATAGAGGACACCCTTGTCTGATTGAGGATTTTATTGGAATTCTTTTATTAATAAACCCGTTAACTTGAATTTGAGAATGTGCCTTTGCGTATATCGCTTTAATGGTATTAATTATTTTCTGTGGTATACAGAAGTGCTGCATGACTGCGTATAAATAATTGTGGTTCACTTTGTCGAAAGCTTTCTCAAAATCGAGTGCTACCAGTGCACCACTTTCATTTGGATGTTCTTCATAATATAAAATGGTGTCTCTGATGGCAGTGAGATTGTCTATGATGGACTTATTGGGGATGCCACATGTTTGCCCTGTTTCAAAAATATGTTCAGATATTGGTCGAAAACGATTGGCTAGAACTTTCATCAGTAATTTATAATCGGTGTTCAATAGTGTGACGGGTCTACAATCGGCTGCTGTATTAGGAGATTTCTTCTTCGGGATGAGCGTCACCACACCGTCACTGAACCCATCAATTATATCATGAGTATTAAAAATATAGTTGAACAGTTCCAACAAATATTCTTTCATCACTATCCAATGTGTTTTATAAAACTGATATGTTAGACCATCTGGACCGGGTGCTATGTGTTTAGGCGTTGAGTCTAATGCTTTCCGGATTTCCTCTTCTGTGATTGGATGTTGCAGTTCTTCTTGCTGGATCACACTTAAGTGACGCTTGACATGTTTGAGTATCCTTTGTGTTTGCTGCTGCGATGTATTTGTGTTTTCATACAGAGACGTAAAGTGTTTCTCAAATTCTGCTATACATTCATTGTTTGTGTTGAGGGTTTTCCCAGCCGCCGTCTGAAGATTTCTAATGAATCTGACATATTGTTTCTGCTTTTCTTTTACTAAGTGATAGAGGACACATTTTTCGTCTTCGTTTATTGTTGGAACTTTCGATGGAATTACTACTCCATACATTGTCTTTTCCTGTAAAGTGCATATTGTGCGTTTAACTTGACGGATTTCTTCCCATTTATTACCTTCTGTCTTGTGACGAGAATAAAGTTCATTCAACATCTGATAATAAAATTGAAGTGTAGCTCTACTTTCCTGTGCTCGCAGATATCCCGCAGTCTGATAGAACGACTTGATTCCGGGTTTTATAATACGAGTCCATTTCTGCATAATACTTAGAGGGGAATTTTGTACTCTGCGTTTTATATTTTCAAAATAATCATTAAAGTTCTGCTTCACATCATGCTGTTGAATTAAAGAGTTGTTTAGCTTCCAATAACTGCGTCCGTACAAAGGAGGTATTGTTTCGGTTATTGTTGACAATCGCACACAATCATGGTCGGAGAATGGAGTGGGAATTACTGTCACGTTGTATCTGTCATTTGTATATGCTTCACTGATGTAAAACCGGTCAAGTCGGGACGCACTGTTCTGTCTGTGAAATGTAAACGTTACGTTGTTTCCATGCTTATTTTGCCATGTGTCCACAAGCTCTAAGTCCGTCACCAGTGTTTTTAAAACAGGCGAGGGGTTGTAACTCCCAGATTGGTCCTTGGCTTGTAGTACACAATTCCAGTCTCCTCCGAGAATTAGCTGATTATATCGATGTCGTAAAAAGAAGGGTAAGTCTTTACTGAGGAAGTTCTCTCGTTCATTACGATTATTAGTTCCGGATGGGAGGTACACATTCACTATGTGGGTGTCATTTAAAGTCAAGGAGGTTACTCTACCACTTGGATGTCCTTCTATGTTTTTAACATTAAAACCAGCACGATAGATTATAGCAGTACCTCTATTGTTTTCTCCTGTATGAACTACAAAATCAAATTGTGGTCCTAAAAAACTAAAATTATCCATGTTTACTTCTTGTAACAGTAATACATCTATGTTGTTGTCTCTAATAAATTGACTCAATGCGTTTAGCTTGGATTTACTCTGTATGCAATTTATATTTAACGTAGCATAGTTACTTAAGATTACCATACTGAAAAAGTAAAGAACAGTGATCGCATGTAGAGTATAGTTGCTAGGAAATGTACCACCACGTTTCATGATAAATTTTTTCAAGAAAAAGCTTTATTCTACGAAACACAGCCAAACTTTACGGCAGTGTTATCTCCTGGCTAGAACCCGTTTCAACCGCGTTTTCTTTCTTGGTTCCTTCTTTAGTACGACCGTATATCGCGTAAGGATAGGGTCGCGGGTTGTTCTTAATTTTACCTATTGTACTAGTGTTCTGCGATTCTTTTTCTACGATGTTACTTGCATTTGTTATTTCTCTTTTTCGCAGCCTAGGATCTCGTATAATTTCGTGTTCTACTGTTGACTTCAGTTTTTTGTTGGGAGTTGCATCTACCTGCTGCTCCTGCACTTTGCAGTCCACAGACATTGTTGTATCTTCTTCTGCTGGATGTTTCTTCTGATGTTGAATTTTATCCTCCATGTCTTTGTATTCTGCTTTGTTATCCTGTTCTTCAGGTGTTTGCTCTACCAAGTCCTCCGTTGCCTTCAAATATTTTACGTCATTTGACTTTTCTACAGACTTGATGACGGGTGCAGGAGGCGCCGGATGTGTTTCTTCTAATTCCATTGGGTCGGGCTGTTCGTCATGTATTTGCTCCGTCGTTATAGTAGATTCGCTGTGCTCCGCGGCAGGGGAAGCTGGCGCGGAACACTCGCTAATCCCCGCAACAACGTCACTTAGTAGTTTCCGGGTTTGAACACTCACATTCAATTTGGTTTTTCGTTTAGGGCATTCTTCTTTTAGATGACCTGCCTCGTGGCAGACGAAACACAACTGCGGTTGACCTACGTATGTTATTTGAGCAGGGAAACCAGCTATTTTTATTGATCCAGGAATATGTTGTTTAATTTCCATTTTTACTGCCCTAATTCCGTTGTTGACTGGGAAGGGAAAGGCTGTACTCCACTGTTCGTTTCGTATTGAGGCAATGGTTCCATATCGGTTTAGCACTTGTGTCACTACGGAGATTGGTATTTCCGGGGGGAGGTTAAATACTCGCACTGTGAATGAGAGAAAATCCGCTTTGCTAATTTTAACTTGTGTGTTTTCACCATTCTCATATTTAAAAGGCACTTCCCCTTCATATGTTTGTACTATTCTCTCAAATAAGTTAGGAGAAATTACCTTAAGATAAAGTGATCTTTCCTGCGTGTTGAGCTGTACCACGTCCAACTGATCTGCTGTTATCTTTAACTGTTGTTGTATCCATCTGTGCAGTTCCATTGCTGCAGGTCTCGTTGCCGTTGTCTCAAATTGAACCTTGATGGTGTTGACACTACGAAAGGGCGTCATTCTTGTTGAAATTCACTTAAAGCACCACTATTTATATTAATTAGATGTATAGTGTCTGTTATTAATGTGCCTTATTTGACCGCACTATGTCACTTACACTATGAATAATAAGAAACTTTACGTGCGCGTAATCAACCAGCTCTCGTCACGGTACACAAGCCGGATCGGAAACACACGACCTTCCTCTACCGTGGTCAGAACCACACTGTTTTTTTTTGTACTCATTCACCAATGCCTTGTGCATGAGGCGCTGTTATATATTTTGATTCTGACTGGGAAAAGCTGTTCTACATGAAAATTTTGTTAGGTAGATAAATTAGGTTTTTCTGTGTAATCAAATACTACAAGTAAATAAATATAATATAATATAATATAATATAATATAATATAATATAATATAATATAATATAATATAATATAATATAATATAATATAGTATAATATAATATAGTATAATATAATATAATATAATATAATATAATATAATATAATATAATATAATATAATACGGTGTGGTGTCTACTCCAAAATCGGCGGAAGTCGCTCAACGCTCGTTTCACCCGAATATTCCTTCAGTGGGCGATGGATACTCTACATTGACCTTATTCTGTCTTTCCATTTCACACACTCCATTCTTCTCAATATTCACATTTCAAATGCTTCTAGTCGCTTCTCTTCACTTCGTCGTAATGTCCATGTTCCTGCTCCATACAATACCACACCCCACACAAAGCACTTCATTCGTCTCCTTCTTAGTTCTTTCTCCAGAGGTCCGCAGAAGATGTTCCTTTTTCTATTAAAAGCTTCCTTTGTCATTGCTATTCTACTTTTCACTTCCTGGCAGCAGCTCATGTTACTAATATACTGATGCTGAAAAATTGATATAAGAGGTTTTTACAGAAGTACTCGTTTTCAGCATTGTTGATAACGAAAAACTGTTTTGGGATGCTGTGTTGTTAGTGTATAGGGATATTTACTACACTGTTTGGTGAATTTTATTCATATTCAATATATTATTATTATTATTATTATTATTATTATTATTATTATTATTATTATTACACTGAACAACCAATCTAAATAATTTGTTTTCCAATCTGCAGGAAACAGGTGGTTTTGTACAGAGCTGCACAGCATTCTGTGAGGTAAGTTATCGGGAGGACAAATGGCCAGAACTCGTCACCACAATCTGCTGGGAGTTGAAGTGACGTATGTTACTGAATAATTTAGCAAAGTAGCTACAGTAACTGATAATTTGTTATTATAATATATACTGCTCTCTTAAATTGACTGAGCATATTGGGAATTCAATCAATGGCTTTCCCAAAACGCGCTATGAAGTGTTTCATCTTATAAAACAATTTTTGTCTCTGAAAGGATGCTAAAACAAGCGAAATTCTATTAAACTTTTTTGTTGGAAATGCCTCTGAGAATAACCTCCTGAAATTGACATTACTTACGGTCCACCTTGTATAGTGGTTCATTACAATAATTTTGTTTTTCTTACAGAACTCGAACACAAATTTAATTCTATTAAATTTAGTTTGTTCCAGTATTACCGAAACCTCTCGTTACTGCAGTCCACAGATTTATTTAAAATCGGGTTTTGTGTCTGAAATATCGCCAACAAGTGTTCATTGCTTAAATGAGACCTGCTGTCTGAATTGAAGGGTTCAGAACCATAGTGGGCCAAGCGCCATTTACTGGAGACGTAGAAAACAAGGGTTAAAATGAAGTTATTACCATAATTCAATGGAAACATATAGCAAGTAATATAAAGTATACACATTAAAACTAAATGATATGTCAATCTTCATTCACTTAACTTTAACCCTTGCTTTCTCCGTTTTTTATAAATGGCGCTTGGCCCACTATGGCTCTGAACCCTTCAATTGACACATTTCATTAAAGGAAACTATTTCTTTACATAGATAAGTAGAGCTTCATAGTGTTTGTGGAACGTTTCGACTGACATTTTTTCTTTTCCAAAATTAATCTCTTCCTTGGGACAGATGACTTGAGTTGTCGTTATAAACATTTTTAACGAATTCGTATTTCATGAACATTATGTCCCATGCGACATAACTAGTTACAAGTAGGTTGCTATCAATGGGCCACTTAAAAGAAAGCTTACATAATATCGTCGAATGAAGTAATATTTATTTCCTTTTTCAAGTAAACTTAAATATTGCCTTCTGTATTTCACTACGCTACAAATAGAAGTTATAAGTATTCGATGTTAATGAAATATTTGGAAAATGAAGATAAGCATCATCGACCCAATGAAGGAGACTGGTTTCCTTCATTGGGCCAGGTAGTTTCCATGAATGGGCTGCAGAATAATATTGTTAAATAACAACACACATCTAAATAAATGCCAATACACAATATCTTCGGCATTAATAGGAGTAGTGTGTTGGTAATTGGAACCACAGAACATGAATTCGATCTCAAGCAAGACCACTAGAGCACTTTAAAAATCTTCAGATATTTCATTAACACAAGAAAACGAAATACATCATTGTTAGTTTGTAATCAGGCTAAGACCTTCAGCATTTACATCTCAAATGATTTACGATCTTACAGAAATAAAAAGAAAACACTTTAGGCCCTATTTGTTCTATAGTGTGATTAAACAAAACTAAAACATTTCAAAATAACCATAGTTTAAAGGCTAATCAAACAAAACAACAATTTATATACACCGAAAGAAATCATATCAAAACAATTGAATAACATTATTTAACCCTAAACTCTATCCTTCTTCTCTCGTTGGCTGACCAAATAAAAAACTGAAAAAGTTGAAAAAGAACGTGCAACGAAAACCATGAATTCAGTTTTGTTTATAGCAGTTAAAATGAGATAAAACAAAACTTTTATCAAATATTGTCACACTTTAGTCACAGTTTTCGCAATAGAACACTTTGGCTCCTTTTGTAACACCAGCACAATTCTCATGAACCCACTCGTTACATGACAGACAGTGAATCATATCTTCTTTTATGCCATTGCAACAGATGCCACAATACCATGACTCCTTGTTAGAATTACATCTCGTTGAACCATTTGAAGAAAAGTACAGTTTGGTTTGGGCTGACTTCTCCAGTGCAGAATTTTCAAGACGTCTCCTTTTAGTTGTTTGCTTTTTACCTCTTCCAGTATCTGCTTGTACGGACTACTCGTGATCATTATCATTTTCTCAGCTTTATTTGCATTTCTTTCGAGAGAAATTTTGTTTGATATAGGAGAGATTTCACCCAAGGAAACTTGCCATTTTGGTACCAATGTTGCTGCATCAACTGGAAGGGATTCTACACTATCTTAATTTCCACATGCTATTGCTCCCTTCTTCTGGAATCTTGGTATTAGGCCTATTTGGTTCTGGAATTTCTTCATTGACAAGCTCAACTGTACAAGCTTCCATAACGGGAACATAATTTGTTTCAAACTGCATCGCTGCCACAAAATGCCAATTTTGGATCACATCCCTATTGACTCTTCAAGCTCCTATTTTTTTTTTTCAAATTCATTCACTGCAGTCCCTATTGTTGACGCCAGTCCATACGCTTTACCAGGCAGTCGTGGAATATGAAAATGAGTAACAACTTGAGGTTTGCTTATTCAAATGCTTAAAACACGACACGTACGGTGACTGCAACCTATGAGTAGTGTGTCCTGGAAGTGCCAGCATGATGACTCCATTCTCTCGAGCAATATCTAGAGCATCGAGATTTCTGGTGTGAGTTGAATGTCCATCGGGAAGAAGCAAGACTTCTCTTTCCTTTGAAGGGAGGACAGTGTCGATGAAATGCCTTAACCACCTCACAAATACATCTTTGTTAATGTATCCACTTTCAGGATTATCAGCAAAAATTGTTCCAGGTGGAGCTCCATTTTCTAACCTTTACCCAGAACGCGAACGTTTGTAGATGGTCAGTGGTGGAACATACTGACACACAGCACTTGTGCAGCAAATTGGAGTAGTAGTGGAACCTCTTTCTCCACTGCTCTTTTACCTTTGAAGGCGTGCACCTTTCTAGGTTTCTTTTACACAGTTGATAAACCAATCTCAACAACGTTGAATACTCGCGTTGAATCGAGTTGGTTTACATCAACAATTTTCTGAAAGGTGTCAAAAAAGTGTCTTACGCTTTCTTTATCAAACCCCTTAGCTCGAGCAAAAGAGGTCGACTCTGGGTTGACGAAAGTTAAGTTAAGGACGTCTCCTCTCAAATGCATAATACCATTTCTTTCCGGCCATTCTCCTTTCTTTACTGAATCTATGAAGGATTTCGTTCCTGTCTACTATATCAAATGCTAGCAAGCGCAGTTCTCTGGATGTAATACCAACATAAATTCCTCAGATAATATGAGCAACAAGTTCATTTTCCACTTCTGCGGGAAGGTCAGCTATGCTATCTATAATTTTTTTATGTTCAACAGCAAAATAATTCTTGCCCGCTAAATGTCTTTGTAATGTTACCCTGAGCACACTATATGTTCTGGCAGCCTCATTGGGGATCATCAGTGCGGTTTTCGGCGTAATAGATCGACTATTGATCAGATTTTTTGTATTCGGCAGATAATGGAGAAAAAATGGGAGTATAAGGGTACAGTACATCAGTTATTCATAGATTTCAAAAAGGCATATGACTCGGTTAAGAGGGAAGTATTATATGATATTCTTATTGAATTTGGTATTCCCAAGAAACTAGTTCGATTAATTAAAATGTGTCTCAGTGAAACATACAGCAGAGTCCGTATAGGTCAGTTTCTATCTGATCCTTTTCCAATTCACTGCGGGCTAAAGCAGGGAGATGCACTATCACCTTTACTTTTTAACTTCGCTCTAGAATATGCCATTAGGAAAGTTCAGGATAACAGGCAGGGTTTGGAATTGAACGGGCTACATCAGCTTCTTGTCTATGCAGATGACGTGAATATGTTAGGAGGAAATACACAAACGGTTAGGGAAAACACGGAAATTTTACTTGAAGCAAGTAAAGCGATCGGTTTGGAAGTAAATCCCGAAAAGACAAAGTATATGATTATGTCTCGTGACGGGAATATTGTACGAAATGGAAATATAAATATTGGAGATTTATCCTTCGAAGAGGTGGAAAAATTCAAATATCTTGGAGCAACAGTAACAAATATAAATGACACTCGGGAGGAAATTAAACACAGAATAAATATGGGAAATGCGTGTTATTATTCGGTTGAGAAGCTCTTATCATCCAGTCTGCTGTCCAAAAATCTGAAAGTTAGAATTTATAAAACAGTTATATTACCGGTTCTTCTATATGGCTGTGAAACTTGGACTCTCACTCTGAGAGAGGAACATAGGTTAAGGGTGTTTGAGAATAAGGTGCTTAGGAAAATATTTGGGGCTAAGCTGGATGAAGTTACAGGAGAATGGAGAAAGTTACACAACACAGAACTGGACGCATTGTATTCTTCACCTGACATAATTAGGAACTTGAAATCCAGACGTTTGAGATGGGCAGGGCATGTAGCACGTATGGGCGAATCCAGAAATGCATATAGAGTGTTAGTTGGGAGACCGGAGGGAAAAAGACCTTTAGGGAGGCCGAGACGTAGATGGGAGGATAATATTAAAATGGATTTGAGGGAGGTGGGGTATGATGATAGAGACTGGCTTAATCTTGCACAGGATAGGGACCGATGGCGGGCTTATGTGAGGGCGGCAATGAACCTTCGGGTTCCTTAAAAGCCATTTGTAAGTAAGTAAGTAAGCCTCATTGACACCCATGTCATCATTTCGTACTGCAGCTAAAGCACGACTCATATCATCTTCCTGCCACTGACCATATTTCATTTTTGACAGCATCTAGTAAAGAAAACATATATATTTATAATATATGAATATATAACTAATCATTCGTTTACATTATACACGTATTAAATCAACTAGCACGGCTCTTTGTTATCTAATTTGAAACAGTAGTTACGAAAGTGCGCCCGGGTACGGTTTTCATCATTGGGCCACTAGCCCATTCATAGCAACACGGAGTGGCTCATTGAAGGCAACTAGCATGATCCTGTCTCCTTTCATAGTAACTAAATTTATAATGTAAATATGACTAAATAACGAGAATTCACCGCACTTTCAGACACTGTCTGTAGAAATTGATAAAGTATTAATATTTGACAGAAATGCTTCCTTCATTACATTAGTAAATTAGAAGAATAACGTGAAAATCTTACCTTCTTTCACTGCTGCTCTGCGTCTGCGTCGAGCAACTCGCAACTAATATGGCGACACTTTGGCAACCCGAAGTACACTAAACAGCCACCAGAGTGTGCCTTTTGTCAATACATATGCAGATATCGAGCCGGCCTGGGCCTAGGATTAGTCGCTGTACTGAGAGGCACGGTATGACTAAAACCACTTTTTTCGGTATCAGTAATGCTGCATGCTACTTACTGACGGTTTTGTTTTGTTTTCCTGTCCCACATATCTAGAGTCAATCGCTATACTTTTCCATCCACTATATTGTTACTCATCAGCCTCCATTTAACTCCTAACCTCCTGCCTTTATTGTTTTACCCTCCTCCCCAGCTGTCTGATCAGAACAAATGTAACTTTTCGTTTTGCAAATGTATTTCACAATGTTACATTTGTTGGGATGAAATTTCTGCACATCTGGTGGACTGAATTTTGGTTTTGTTCTTTATTATTTGTATAGCTTAACGAAAATTTTGAATAGCTTAACGAAAATAAGTTTGTAAATTGAACTAATTTGATTCTATATGTTTGTATAGCTTGGCTGATGAATTGTATATGCTTTTAAAATGATTACTAGTCTGTGTAGGTCTACTGATGAATAATTGTATATAGGCCTACTGTAAATTGAATGGTAGTCTGTATAGCTCAATTGATGAATTGTATATGCTGTAAATTGTATATTAGTCTGTATAGCTCAACTGATGAATTATTTATGATTATAAATTGAATTAATCTACGTGATATTAATTGCACAAATTTGTATAGCTTAATGAAAGTATGCTTGTAAATTAAATTATTCTGCTTACTTTGTATTGTATATATTTGTATAGTTTTGGCCGATGAATTGTATATGCTTTAAATTGAATAGTAATCTGTATAGCTCTATTGATAAATTGTTTGTGTTTGTAATTTGAAGTAGTTTGCATGATATGTATTATCAATTTCTGTATATCACAACTGGTTCAATTGTTTATGCCTTAAATTTAATTAACTTACTTGTTTTGTATTATACATATAGCTCAACTGATGAATGATCGTTTGCGTTTGTAAATTTAATAATCTGATTGGCTATGTATTGTATACTTTTAGTAGAGCCATCGATGTAGCTCAGTCGGCAGACTCGCTGGGCTGCTGATCCGGAACTGCGTTCGGGCTTGGGTTGGATCTCCCTTTGGTCTTTGGTTTCTTCCGAGGTTTTCCGCAGAATAGCTCTCTGATATTACTTACGTTCTTCCTGTACATTTTTCAGTCTCGTGTGGAATAATCATAACGTGAAAAACGTACAGTATAATTATTTATAATTTCTCTTAACTGACATGCTGATTGGAATGGTGTGTGTGAAATGCTAAGTAGTGAAATGTATGACTATTTGGAGCAGAAATTATAAATAACTTTTTTAAAGTACGAGATTGTTTCACCGACATATTTTGGAGTGTAATTTGAAACACTGAGATATTATGATGCGATTTCTATTACATGGGGTTGTTATTACAGCATTTGGAATGTAATAATATTAGAACAATATTAAAATATAATTAAATAGTTTTTTAATATTGTAGTAAACTGGGGTAAACTTAATATGCGGGAAAATTTGACCACAAAAAAAGAAAGAAATCATTTCTGATTGTGACCAAGAATAAATTATAAAAATTAAGTTCTTAAGAAACGGGGAAGAAATAATTAACATTAAAAACATATACAGTGCATTTGATATCGTGATTTGAATTTTTTGTGATCAAATTTACCCCATTTGTCAAGTTTACCTCAGTTTACTGTAGTTAGAAATTTAATATAAGTTATTAACTCTATGTATATAACACAGAATCAAATATTGTAAATGAGAAAAATAATAGGCCTATCTCTTATATAGTTATATAATACCGGTACCAGTATATTTTAGTTTTACAGAATGAAATATTAGCAGGATAACACTCTTATCATCTATGCATTTTAAGAATTTAATAAGTAAAAACTAGATTTATTATTTCGCTTTAAGAATGTTTATGTTGGTACACTATACTGATGATATAACAGAAACATTGGTGGGAGTAGAAGAAGGGAATGTTGGCGAAAATGTGAAAATCAGTGGAAATTATCGCAACAAGAAATCTAATCCAGAAATCTGGCTTGATTAAATATTTTTTTTGGGTCAGTCATAAACAGAATTTTTTATGTAGGGAATAGTTTTTGTGAATTTTTTTTATTTTTATATTATTAAATTTGTCTTATTTTGGACAAAGAAAAAGAGAAAATCTTTGACAAAATATGTAAATTTATACTGTATGCTTGTACCTCATGTTCACAGAATTAAATCGAAGTAATTTGTAATAGTTTTTCAACCTCATTCACAAAATTCCATTTTTCTCCATTTTATAAAAAAAAAGTGTTGATTGACACGTTTTTCCGTTCGTGTCCTCAATTTCATTTTTTTTATTACAGGTACTTCTTATTACATAACATGCCTGCTTATTACAACTCTATTTTTACATACTTTGTCGTAAAGTCCATTGTAATGCAGGCAACCAAGCATCGCATCATGGATTTTTACATATGGGGATATTTAAAAGCAATTGTGTATTCAAGATCTACTAAAAACATTGACATTTTTCGCCAGTGTTTTGAAGAAAGACGTCAGCAGATACCACAGACACCAGGAATATGGAAGAGAGTAAAACAATCAATGATGCAGCGCTTAGAAGTCTGTATTAGAACTGATGGTGGTTATTTTGAGCACAGTCTATAAAATTATGCATGAACTTTGTGAACAAAGATGTAAAACTAAGTTGTAATAAGCAAATATGCATGCCTGCGATCTAAAAGTCCGGTACCTCTAATTTAAAAAAAATCAAAGCGCAATTGACTATTCATTACATTACTTTTTCTCTTGCTTTAGGTAATCCATTCACTCCTTAAAGGATATTAGTTAAAGCAACCTTCATACCGGGGTATTTCAGAATTTAATCGAAGAAATGTAAGGGGTTGTGGACAGGTTTTAGATAGGGACCTAGGGTTCTGCGTGTTCAAACTCGCACCTAATTGCGTCAAATATGTTTTGAGCCAGTACACCACTGATTGAACTCTTGGAATAAAAAGAACTACCACAAAGGGACTCGAACTTACTACCTTTTGATGTATTGAACAGTTTCAGTAATGTCTATGACTAATATTCAATGGACTCGTTGTTTAAAATTTCACGAAGAAATTTATTTGATGTATGATAGCTGGCTCCGCTAATTGCATGAAGAACTTTTCTTTGAACGCCAGCGAAGTTTACACATCAATTTTTTATTAAACACTGGAAATGCATAAAATATTCTTTATCTGCTTAGCGTAGTGTAAAAGCTACATTTGGACGTGGGTGACTGAAGAAATGGCACAACTGAACTCATCGGCGAACTGAAATATTGTACACTGACGTTAAAAGATAGCTGATCCTACTAATCGATAGTGATCGATAATTTGTTGGTGTAAATGTGGATTCTTTAGTTATTACTTTTATGAATAGATGGCGAAGATAATAGTCACTGTTGCCAATCGTAGATAAATATACCCGTGTTATAGAATCCAATTTTTCATCCCACTCTGCTGATTGTAAACAGTATTATACTGAGTTTAGCTGGAAACCGTTGATATTGTCTATTATAAGAATAATTTATGCTTAATCTACATAATCATTTTCCCTGACACTTTTTAACGTCTCTCAATAATGGTGCCACCTATTGAGAACAAGCGGAACTCTTTCAAAGTTTGTCAATTTTTCATGTCTTAGTTCTTACTTATCCCGTGGTTAGAAAGTTCTCTTACACGATCATAAAATCGTAGGTCGGGCACCATTGAACGTCAGTGCACCATATATTTCACTAAAGAAAAATTATGACAATATGGTAGGAATCTTCGTTAACCAAGAAAGTAGTAAAGCGAAGTTCATGTTGCACTGACAATATTACTTTGTACGTATTCATATAATTTCAAAATTTTTAAATTAATAGTAATCCTATTTATTTATAAATCTAATATTAATAGTATGAATAGGTTTGTGCACCCCTGAGTGCGTTCAGGAGTTGGGGCTAGTAAATTTCTGTACTATGCGAGAGGGTCGAATGTAAAGGAGTGGATATTAGAATTGGGTCAACTTCCGCTTTAATATTTTATTACGATTATTTGTATGTATATGGAATTTCGAAGACAGACAGATAGAAATGTTAAACAGTTGCATTAGAAATTATTTTCAACAACTTATACACACATTTAAAGCTATTCATCACCCTATATTATACTAAACGTTTGTTAATGTTCCTGAACAGCGATATCTACGTAATTTCCGTCTGCAATTTCATTGGCTGAACCGAATGGCTTGCCGTTACTACATGTTGCTGAACGCTGGACTCCATTTAGTTCAACGTACGTCGTAGAGGAGAGCGGACGGTCCTGGGTTTGGTAAGGTGGCTGTTGAGTTTCGAACTTTTAACAGTGTTTCGTTCAGGTGGAGTTAAAGCATTATTTCAAAGTGAAATCTAATTTTTAATGAAACGAAAATAAATAGAAGACAATTATAGCTGTAACTTTGAATCGCGTCAGATATTTTCTGTTATAATTTAAACAAAGTTCTTGATAGTTGCAGTATCGATAGTTTAACAGAATAAAATATTAGAAATTATATAAGATATGAATAAGTTATTTTAAATATGTTTTTATTTAAAGCAATTTTACATTACAGAAGAATACGTCCGTTTATTGTAGGGAACCACTGGATGCTAGACTGTTCTGGAAAATCGTGTTATCTCGACATCCAATATTTTACTCGGGGACTCCATTTTGTTAAACGACATTTTCTGCAGCCATATCAGTTTTTTTGTATTCAGACTGAAAACAAAGCGACGCTAGTTAAATACGCCATTGAAGAATGGGGTTCCTGAAGAATGTACGTTATAGGCTTGTGTTTCATACTGTTCAGGTAGGATTGTGTTAAATATCTTAGCCTCGAACGTCTTTTTCGACGCATGGAAAGAGGAAGCAAGTAAATTAAATTGATTAAAGAGATTGGTCTTAAATGTTTGAATGTAACTGGAAATTTTATCATGATTTTTAAATGGTTAAAATGTCCACCATTTTGTGCAAATGGTGAAAGTGCAGTAAAATAGTTGGAAAAATGTATGTAGCATACAGAAACTAATTTGGTGAAGGTACTCGGAATGTTAGCCATTTTGTGTTCGTGTGTTGGATAAAATTAACCGTAGTGTGTGGAGGTTTAGTAAGTTGTTAAAAAAAAAGCTTGGTGATGGAGAAATTACAACCTACTGCACTTCTGCCATTATAAGAATTGCGTCTAAATTTTTTTACTTAAGGATGATTCGTATTTTTTTTTTCGTTATTGCTAAATGATAATGCATATAAAATTAAATAGAAATGATAGCCAATCTATTTTTTTAAATTTATGCACTCATCGATTTCTAAATTTGAAATTAAACTTAAACGTTTAATTTCTCAAGTGTTTCAATATTTGTCGTCTGTTCCAGGCAGAAAACCACTGACCTATTCAAAGTACAAATATTGGAGCAAAATTAAATATCTTTAGTCGTACTTTCTACAGAAAATGTTTTAATTACTGCAAAATTATTTGCCAGGACGCATTTGACTACTCTTGGTGTATTTCCTGGATGCAATATTGGAGGTCTCTAAATTCCCCTCGTCTTCGAGAGATGACGGGCAGCTGAAACCAAGATCGTTAGCGATTCATGTACAGCTTTCTCTTCATTATATTGAATGAGGGATAAAATATAGTCGTGGAATAAAATCGATTAGAACGTTTGAAGCACGGCACAGGAATAGCAGTATTCTGATGTGGCCAACCAACGTGTTTAGGCTAATGGAGCTTGAAAGAACTTCACATTGAAATAAAGACTTCAGGAAAAATTCTCAGGCTGAATTCTTGAGGCACATTTCGGTACGCGCCGGCTTCTCCGTTTGAAATAAAAAAAAAATAAAGTACGGGTATCGAACCCCAATTCTCTGGTTCGATTTCTCTGTCGCACCTTCGGCAGCAGGATTCACAAAGGAGTATTTTAACTCTTAAATAAAATTTTCAGGGATCTTAATTTTTTTAGTTGGTTACTTAACGACGCTGTTTCAACTACTAGGTTACTTAGCGTCGATGAGATTGGTGATAGCGAGATGGTATTTGGCGAGATGAGGCAGAGGATACGCCATAGATTACCTGGAATTCACCTTACGGTTGGAGAAAACCTCAGAAAAACCTTAGTTCTAAGCTTTCCCTTCGCCTCATGAGTTCGAGAACAATCGAGACGTTCTGCGTCGTTCTGTATTCCAGAATAGTCTGTAACGTCGAAGTCTTCGTATTTTATAAATAACATCATTGAATATCTTGTCTTGTAAAGAAAGTGGGGTTGTGTCAACGCGTGTACTCTTAAATTTAAATTGGAGAACATTTAATTCTTTATTGATCCATGACATCTTTAACGAAAAGGGTCTGTATACCTGAATGCGTTCAAACGATGGTTTGAGTATATCCGCATTTCCGGGCTTCTGAGGAGTTGGAGTAGCCTGAAGTGACTAGTTGTAATTCGTAGCTACGTTCTCACTACGTGATGAAATTGAGCAATCACATCGTGATAAAAGTGTGTAATCTGGACAAAAACTTGATCCGTGATTACCCGAAAGCCACAGCGTGGTATAGTAGTTACAAAAACATTTAAGAAGTTAACAGGTGGTTCTGCATGTAAACTCTTGTGTGCCTCACTTTTAATTTGTATCCCTTAGTATAAGATTAATTATAGGCTAATAAATAATTGTAAATGAATTTGCTAGTCTGAGATTCAGTTCTTACTAATACTCAGTGCCTACGTGTTTGTTCATAGCACGTACTGCACGTCTACAAGACTCTGGCTGAAGTACGTGGCTTGCCATTAGCGCAGTTGCTGAAATATGTCGGTGCAACGTACCCACTGGAGCAGAGCGTGTGATCCGGAGTTCAGTAAGGTAAGGACTCAAAATCTTTAGGCTTGTTTCTTATGTTTAAATGTAAATTATGATTTTTTCAAGAAGACAGCTGTTCTCTACAGTAATCTCACTAGAGGTTTTGCTTTATGTAGAGAAAATAAAAACTTCGGTGGGATTTAATTGACTATCACACGATTAAAAGAAAGTATATAAAGATTAGAAGAAATAAATTATTCTGATACAATAAATTAATATTAATTGACTTACTAAAATTCTATTTCACAAATGTTAACGGTAAACAAGTGACGATCGCAAAGCATGTTTTACAATAATGTAAAGAATTTGCAGTTTGAAATGTTGGCAAGCAAAGAAACAAATTGTAGGGAGATGATAAAAACAGAAGTATATAAAGATTAGAAGAAATAAAGTAGGCCTACCATAATACAATAAAACATTGACTTACTAAAATACTAGATTGTCTTAAAATGTATTATTATACCATCTCATTATTATAAGTATTCCGCTAGATGGCAGTAGTGTGCTATGAGCTGTCCTCTTGTTACCAGTTGTCAAGTACAGTGAACTGTATGGACAATTACTGATTCAGTTCCATTTTTATTAAAACAGTTGCATCCCACTTCAATTATCAATATATATTAAACAATCTCTGATACGTGACTATCCATAATCTCATACAGCAGAAGCTAGAACTTAACCTAACTAATATAAGCAAGATAAATGATAGAAAAGTTTTAATTAAAAACGAAATACATGAATAATTTTAAATGGTAGAGTTATTGAAAGTACAATGTTGGTAAACAAAGTAACAATGTTAGGGAGCTGATAAAAACAAATGTTAGGGAGGTGATAAAAATTGTAGGTTGAAACAAATGGATACATACCGTTTATTGGTCAAAATTAGTATGAAGAAGTAAAAGTGTAAGTCGGAAGAAATTTCAAAATTATAATGTATATTACAAGGATGTCTGATTTAGAAACTCAGAATCTAACAATTTTTTGGTGAATAATGAGCTAGGTTACACCATATGATAGCACGTCTAAAGTCACCAGGATAGTCTAGAAAATGAGGCCACTCTTAGAAACGGGATGTGAACAATGTCCAAACTATGTCGGCAGCTAGTCCAAATTCTCTTCTGTTCCACAGCATAATTTCGACTAGCAGATTTCTACGCCAATAGTACAAAACATCCTCGTTATTTAGTCCATATTTCAGCGCTACAAACGTAAGGAGGGGATTTGTCATTACACGAATAAGGCTTGCTAAACATTTCACCTTCGCCTCTGAGAAAGGGGCTAAGCACCTCTGGATTTCGGTGCTTGGCCCAGTGACCTCAGAACTAAAAGTTATTGGGTCCTGTCTTTTACCTAAATAATCAGTCACCAAGCCCTCCCCAACTTTATCAAAATCTTCGGTATATTCCTATTACAGATAATGCTTATATTCCTACTCCTTTTGTACCAGTCATTGATTTGCTCTTTTCGTCTTTCAGATGTTGTCTCTATTTCCGCGCCTGTTACGAAGAAGCCCAAAGGGGAACTTCTCAGCTCGCTGATGTAAGTCGTTAGTGATTTATAATGGCGCAGTAGAACTTATCATTCAATAATTTTTCTCGTTCTGTAATCAAATGAACATCAGGCTAAATGTGACATGGATTGGTCTTAACAATAAATAACCAATATCACAATTTGAACATTTGGACTCTATATGATTGAGGTGATATATCATAAAATCGGAAGTATAAAGATCTGTCCAAAATTATTTATTTTTTTTTTTTAGTAAATGTATTTCTACTGACAGAGTTAAGGCCATAAAGCTCTCTCTTCCACTCGGCCAGTATTAGATCAATAGCAATAAAATAGCAGAAATACAGGAACATTATACAATTAATAATAATGATAATAATAATAATAGTAATAATAATAATAATAATAATAATAATAATAAAATGGAAACAAGTTTACGTACATGTAATTCTAAAATTGGAACAATTATAGTAATGTGAATTGAATTAATTGTTACAATAATAACGAAAATTGATACGTTAAAATTAAAAAATTATGTACTTCAAAAAATTATATTTTAGGAAAGCTCACAGTCTAAGCAGTCTATTTGACAACCGGGTTTTGAAATTAGTAAATGTCTGACAGCCCCTTAAGGTATGAGGTAGGGAGTTCCAATGACGAGAAATTGAAACGGTGAATGAAGAAGAGTATCAGGAAGTGTTATGATGAGGTATACCCAATGTACCGGTGATCTGAGATCAAGTATTTAGGTTATGGTTGGAGCATAAATACACAAGACGACATAACTTGGGATTGAGATGCGCAGAATTTTAAATAGAAGAGAAAGACAGTGTAAAGTTCTGCGATCGTTGAGCCGGAGTCAAGATAAAGATTCGAAAAATGTGAAATGGTATCGTCGGACATTGCACACGTAACTTAAACACACATTATGAACACGTTGTAATTTGTTCGAGAGTCAGTTGCTTATGAAACCAGTTCAAATTTAGATTTTTAAGCGTTGACTTGAATTCAGGTAAATGAATTTGCATCTACTAAAAGATTATCGATGATGAATTAGAAAGCAGTGTTGCTATATCTGCATTATTTCTTATAGACTTGGGTTACGATCTCAGAGACGTGCTACTCTGGCTACAGGTACATACGCCACTGACCGCCGGTGTTTACGCCACTGACGACTCGGTTAAGACACAGTTCCTATCTTCGCTATACTCTATACTTTACAGACGCTGACTTCACAGGACAAACGTCTCTGACTGCTGGTAAGTGCGCCAATGGCCGTAGTGACGTGCGCCATCCTTCGGGACGTGCGCCAATGTCCGTCGTGAATATGCGCCCCTGACCCTTTGGCTATGCGCTCTATTCCGCCGGTGTATGCGTCACTGATCACGCGGTTATGAGACACTGACGACAGGTACATACGCCGCTGTCTGCTGACATGGGCCTCTGTCCGTCGGTGTATGGCCACTGACTGACGGCTATGAGCCACTTATTACTGGCTCAAATGCCTTTGACTTTCGGAGACAGGCCCCCTGTCCGCTGGATGCTTACATCGTGGTTTAGCAAACAAGGGCGTCCAACCTTTAAGGTGTGTCACTGTTCGCAGTGTGTTTGTGCCGCTGAGCGGATAAGCGCCACAGATTCCTGTCTTCCCTGTCCTTCAGAGACGTCGAGGTTATGCGCCACTGGCCTCGCGGCTATAATCCTCTTATTCCTTATCCCTGGACAACGCATTACAGACGGGGTTATGCGCTGCAGAATGCCCGGACATGAACCACTGACCTTCAGGACACGCGCCTCTACCCCTCGCCACTCACCTGACAATGACAACGCGACTGTAAGCTACTGATCACACAGTTATGAACCACTGATCTCTGGGGTGGACATCGGTACCGTACATGCGTCGCTGACTTTCTGGTTATGAATAACCGACTTCACAGGACAAACGTCTCTGACTGCTGGTAAGGGCGCCAATGGCCGTAGTGACGTGCGCCATCCTTCGGGACGTGCGCCAATGTCCGTCGTGAATAAGCGCCCCTGACCCTTTGGCTATGCGCCTCTATTCCGCCGGTGTATGCGTCACTGATCACGCGGTTATGAGACACCGACGACAGGTGCATACGCCGATGTCTGCTGACATGGGCCTCTGTCCGCCGGTTTATGCACCACTGACTGACGGCTATGAGCCACTTATTTGTGGTTCATAGTCTTTGACTTTCGTAGACAGGACCCCTGTCCGCTTGGTGCTTACATCGTTATTAGCAAACAAGGGCGTCCAACCTTTAAGGTGTGTCAAGGTTCGCAGTGTGTTTGCGCCGTTAAGCGGTTAAGTGCCACACATCCTGTCTTCCCTGTCCTTCAGAGACGTCGAGGTTATGCGCCACTGACCTTGGGATATGCGCCTCTGTCCCCTGGTACACGCGCCACTGACCTCGCGCCTATCCACTTCTCTTATCCCTAGACAAGGCATCAGGCGTCGGGGTCATGCCTTTGACTACGACCCGCGCACCTCTGACATTGGGACGATGAGGCTAAGCGCCTCTGATGATGGCAATACGCGTCTTTGACGATGGGGATACGAACCTTTGACTTGGGGCTACGGGCCGCTGACCTTGTTCGTAAGCGCCGCTGTATCACGGGCTATGCGGCTGAGACCCGGGACTATGTAGCGCCTCTGGTCACGGTGGATGGCGTTTCGCCTCACAAACACCGGGTAAGCGCGGGGTACCCGGGAGAAGCGCATCTAGCATTCGGAACAAGCGCCTCTGGGTTCAAGGACAAGCCCCTCTGGCTCTGGGTCATCGGCTCCACTCCTGGTTCATACGCCTCCTACTCTTTGCGCGCGCGACTCTGACGTGGTGAACGCAACGCTGACGTGGTGCACGCGACTCTGACGTGGTGCACGACCTCAACTATGCATGTACAAGCCTCGCCCCGCTGACCTTGGGACAACGCGTTTCTGACGATGGTGCTAAGAGCCCCTACACGCCCCCTACGAACAACTGACTTTTGAACTACATGACGTTGCCTTTGCCTTGTAAGTCATTAATGATTTATAACGGAGCAGTAAAACTTATCATTCAATCATTTTTCTCGTTCTGTATCCAAATGAATATCAGGATAAATGTGAGATAAACTGATATTAACAATTTATAACCAATGTCAGATCTTGAACTTTTCGAACCCATAATATGATAGAAGTGAAATAACAGAAAACCCAAAATTATAAAACCAGTTCAAATTGAGATATCTGGTTGTTCACGCGAATTCATGTAAACTGATTAGAATCTACTAAAAGATTGTCGATTATGAATTATGAATCACAGCGTTGTTGTCTACATAATTTTACAGACCTGGCTTGCTTGGGTTACGTTCGACGCTGACCTCGGAGACGTGCTACTCTGACTACAGGTACAGACATAGCCGCTGTCTGCTGACATCTGTTATTACGAGTTTTCTTAACATTTAAAAATGAAATTTACGTGTAAACGTACGCTCTGGGTTACGGTCAAAGACGGCGATAGAGTTGTAACACAATACTTCCTACACAAAATGAACACTGCACATAGTCACTTGTATATCACATGTTACGAGTATAATGGGGGAAAAAGTAAAAGCACTTACAAATAAAAAGAGACGAAAACGACGGAAAAAATCCAGTTACGTTCCTATGAAAATGGGGGCATAAGACTGCACGAACTGAAGAGGGGGAACCCGTGTTTGTGCCCCACGGCCGGGGTTTAAGTACCTGTAATAACCTACTACCCCCAAAAGTTACCCTTTTTAATGCGTTAAAGTCACTTGGGTGGAAGGTCGCGTCCACTTCTGTTCTACTGCTCTAGAATATTTTCAGTTATCTCAAAGTTTGTTTTGATTAGCCGTCACTCTTGGCTAAGTTTTTAATACATAAACCTTCCATTTATAGCGAATAATGAAAACCAAATATGAAATTTAAATATTAATTTTTAATTATTCGTATTTTAATTTCATTTATTATTTAAATATACAGGATACAGAATATGATTACAAGAGTAGAAATAGAAATAAAATATTACAATCAATATAAAAACAGGATTCAATACTATTAACAAAATTTGAGGACCGAATGAGCAGCGCTCGTGTTCGGTTTCAGTTCATATATATTATGAATATAATAGGAGTACAGAAAATAAAATAAGAACTAAAACTAAATTATAGCTACACTGAAATTACATAATATATTTTATTAATATAACAGAAATACAGAAAATAAAATAAAATAGAAACTAAATTAAAATTATAGCTACATTGAAATTACATAATATAATGTTAACTTAGACAAGAATAATATCGTACATGAATAAGTTAGGACAATTTATGAAAAATATATATTCCAAAATTGTAGAATATAAATATAATATTGGCTGATTAATTCATGCACATAGGCTAGAAATTTATTTGATGAAATTGAAAACATTAACACTTTTCTAATTTTCTTGTTACATATTAGAAGCTCTGGGTGTAATTTAGCTGAAGAATTACAGAAGAATTTAAATAAACTTTTGAAAATCAATTGGCCACGTTTCTTTGTCAGTATGACTCAAGGAAAATGCAGAAGAGGTTTATTATTTTATTGTGGGTATAGAGGGAACTTGACGACAAATTTATAGTTCCGTTAATTTTTTAGGCAACTACAAAAAATAAATTGGTCAACACTTCACATTTATCAATGGTAAAAGTGCAGTAGATTAGTCTGTGCATGACAAAGCTTTTCTGGCCAATTAGTGAACAGTGTCTTAATGTTAGTCCATGACTGTGCGGTGTGTCAGTGTTGTAGTTATGGTTGAGCAGTGTTGTTAAAATATTGGTGGTGGAAGTTATTCTAGAAATAGATTTTGAAAATCAGCTGAGTTGTAAATGTGATCCATATTCATGGTCAGGGAAAGGATTTATATGTAAATACATATTTACTTATAAAGCTAATATAATTTATATTTTGCATTATCTTTATGTTTCACAATGTGTAGGGTTGAAAAATCCTACTTTTATTTTCCATATTTTTCCATATTTTAGAGTTTAGTACATATTTTCGTTAATTTCCATATATTTTCCATATTTCATATAAAACAGTCCATATTATATTAGGTTTAACAATAAAACAAAACAAAATTCCATTAACTTTTAAAAATACATTTCAACAATAGAGATTTAAACACATGTTCAGTAATCCCTTTAACATCAGAGTTATTTGAAAATTAGCAGTCCTATCAACAATGGGAAAGTAAGTTACAAAACTGTATTAATTTAATTTAAAATTTTTAACAGACTTCAGTTGTGCAGCTCAACAGTTAAATGCCAGTCAGAGTACACATAGGTTCAGTTTTGTAAATCATACTATAAAGACGGTAAATATGCCAAAAGTACGTCATTCAGTCAATTTAAAATCAAAACTAACAAGTTACATTTCAGAATTTAAAGAAGATGGTTTATCAACTGACAATAAAATATTATTTTGTAATTTGTGTCAGTGTGCAGTATCATCTACACAAAAGTTCCTGGTGCAACAACACATTACAACTAGTAAACATCAGGCCAACAAACAACTAAATTCCAAGCAGAGACAATTGTTTTTAACACAACCAACAACATCGAATGTAAGATCTGAGTTTAACATCGACCTGTGCCGTTCTCTCATCTCTGCTGATATTCCTCTCTACAAACTAAAGAATAAGGTCTTCAGGGAATTCCTTGAAAAATATACTCAACATACAATCCCGGATGAGTCAACACTTAGGAAGACGTATGCTCCATCCATCTACGATGAGACAATACAGAAGATAAGAGATGAAATTAAAGATAGTTCAATTTGGGTTTCCATTGATGAGACTCCCGACAAAGAAGGTAGACTTGTTGGTAATGTAGTTATCGGTTTGTTAAGTGAACAATATTCTGAACGAATTCTTTTACATTGTGATGTTCTAGAAAAGTGCAATAACAAAACTATAGTTAAACTGTTCAACGAAGCTATGGGTATCCTGTGGCCAAAGGGTATTATGTACGATAATGTGTTATTCTTTATTAGCGATGCTGCCCCTTATATGGTCAAAGCTGGACAAGCATTATCTGTTGTATATCCTAAATTGACTCATTTTACTTGTGTGGCGCATGCATTTCATCGTGTGGCAGAAGTGGTCAGAGACAATTTCCCTAAAGTAGATTTGTTGATTTCATCAGTGAAAAAAGTATTTCTCAAAGCTCCCAGTAGAGTTAACGTGTTGAAAGAAATGTACCCTGAAATTCCATTGCCACCAAAGCCAATTTTAACTAGATGGGGTACATGGCTAGAAGCAGTTGAATATTATGCCGAACATATAGACTCTATTAACAATGTTCTCCTTGCATTGGACTCTGAAGATGCAGTCTCAATTGATACTGCGAAAACAGTTACCTGTGACATAAGTGTGAAGAATGACTTAGCTCACATTCAGCATACATTTTCATGCATCATAAAAACGCTCAAAAGTCTCCAAAATAGGCACCTTTCACTATCTGAAAGTTTTGAAATTATAAATAGTACTGTGGAACAACTGAATCGTGGTAGAGGTAAAGTTGCAGATGCAGTAAGAGCTAAGGTGGACACTGTACTTTCAAAAAACCCTGGATATGAAGAACTACAAAAGGTTGTTGCTGTGATGAGTGGTGAATCAACAGTGAAGATTAACTTGGACTTATCCCCAGCAGACATTGTGAAATTGAATTATGTACCAGTTACTTCTTGTGACGTCGAACGCTCTTTTAGTCAGTATAAATCTATCCTCAGAGACAATAGAAGAAGATTCACTTTTCAGCACTTGAAAGAAATGTTTGTAACCTATTGTTATGGTAACAGACAATAAAAATTGTGTTTTGTTGAAACTACATTGGAAGATAAGGTACGTCCATTATATTTTTTGTTTAGTTTGATTAAAATGTACCAATATTTAACGTACATAGTCATTTTTTTATAATTTTAAGTCCATATTTAATTCCATATTTTGGTAAAAATCCATATTTAATTCCATATTTTGGTAAAAATAACTACATATATATTTACATATTTCATATATTTTTAGTCCATATAAATCCGTTCCCTGTTCATGGTAATTAAATGTTTGGTGGTGGTGGTGGAGGAGGGGGAGTAAAATACTTACCATATTGCACTTTTAATATTATGAAATGTGACTTTTAAGTTTTATAGTCCACGTATATGCGACTGTTAAATTTTTTGTTTACGAAAACTTGAGTTTACACTTAATTTTTGCTGGAATGTATTATGCATTTATTCTCACTGCAAATTTGTAAATACCCGGTAGCAGTGGTAACTAATTACATCAATAATGACAATTAATAATAAACACAATTAATACAAAATATAATTAATAACAATTAATACTAATAATAATAATAATAATAACAATAATAATGAGCATCCTAAATTAAATGAAGCACGATCACTTAAAATAACATTTAAAGTAAATGTAATTTGTCTCAACCCTAAGTTCGAATTAAAATCCACGAGTATGATATGTTCATACCTGCACAAGTACCTTTCAGCACTACACTCATTTCGCTGTCATCTCACTCACTGGACTGGAACTACGACAAATTTCACTGCTACTACCCTGATTTCACTAACTTCAAAAAAATTTCTCTGTTCAAATACTTCACACTGCCACTATGAACTATAAAATTCCCTGACACAACACACTTCTTCACTGATATAACACTTCAAATAACAAATCATCAATTACACCCTTTAAGTAGTGTGTATAATATACTACCGTCTATTAGCAAAGTCCATAAGCTTATTTGAAATACACTTTTGGTTATAGTAAAGCCTTTAGTAAGTCTGCAGGTAAAGCATTCCAGTCCCTGATAGTACGATTGAGAAAAGAAAACTTTCCAGTGTCCGTCCTCTGTCTTCTTTCCCTCAATTTGTATGAGTGGTCAGAAATAAACAAAATGTGATTCAAATTATATTCTAAAATAATACATATTATGTAATAAAAATGAATCTTAAATTGAAATTCAAGATTACCGCTAATCAGACGGGAGCTTCCCATTAGAGAACACATTAATGGAAAATGTACAAATTTGGTTTGTGGTCGAGATGGATGACAAGTTTTAATTTCAAAATTTTACATGTTTGGGTAACTTGTACAAATTTGCTGGTCTACATGTTAATTGTCAGGTGTTACTGCTCTTCATTGGTGGTGATACTGCTAGGTACTGTTCCAAAGATTAGACGTGAAGGAAGTTTCGTTTTATATAGTAAAGTAATGAATTTGATATAAAAAAGGAAGTTTTAATTTGGATCTACATATACTTACCTCACAAAGGAGATCATTTTCAGCTCTGTGCTAAGCTGTCACTAAATTTCTCCAAACCTAATAATTTGTTCCGGAAATATTATTTTGACAGCAATACTGTGGAAGGTAACACAAATAATATCCATTGTAATTTGAAGGATTAGTGAAAATAAAACTTACGAGGGTTATTTTTGTGTATTTATATGTATAATAAATAGTTTTAATTAAATCTAGATATGTTTCTGGCATGAATTGTGACAAATTTCTTAATTTTTTTTTTGCCGATGATTGTTGCCGAGAGATTTTTGCAACTGGAAGAAGAGAATCAGCGCCATGGACCAGATTGCGGCGAACATCATTCTTCATCTCGTAGTGGCAATCGGTGAGTTCAGTTAATAGGTCGTATAATTTCTTAAATCGATTATCATCCTTTTGTAAGAAAGAAAACTATTTAAATGTAAAAATTTTAAACTTTGAAGAAAGAATGGTATAATTTAGGTGTTAACATAAATTTGATCTTTATCGTGACAAACTATAACAATTATACTATCAAATAAAACAACGCAAATTTATGAACGTGTGACAGGTCTACTTGTTTTACGAGATTGCCTTGTATCTATTCTGTAGTTAACAATTTATTGCAGGAGAGAATGAGATGAACCCGATTCAGGTTTCAAACTGTTATACAGAAACTGTTAATATTGGTAATCTTAGCTGATGTGCATTTAACCAAAATTATTCTTGTAGAGATATCGAAGTTCAAATTTCTAGCGCTGCTCTGAATTCATAAAATTAGAATTGAGACAAATTACACAAATATAAATAGATTAACAGAAAGCAATAGTTTTCTTATACTCTAAAAACATAGAAGCATGGTCCCCTTCAGATTTGGGATATAAATTTAGAAAACATTTCAAAATATAAAATAAACCTACTTTATTTATGCTAAAAAGAACTCTGTGTGTATCGTGTGGAAATTTCACTTCTTTGAAGAAAGGTCTTGCATTTATATTAACTTAAGTTCTAAGTCAGTACTACAATTACGAAACTTTTAATATATAACTGCCATTTAAATGTTTCAAGACGTGTCATAAAAAGGAATAGTCTGCAGCTTGAAATTCCTCAACTGAACTGTTGAATTTCAGTTACCAAAAGAATTCAAATAATTTTTATAGAAATTATTTATTCTTATATTAGCTTCAGATATTAAAGCATTGTTAATGTGACCACTTGATGTTCGAATTGCATTTGGAAATTCACGAGTCTGAAATCAGCAGTGGACGTAGGTCAGCGAATTTACCACAGACACAGCTAGTTTCCTATTCAATGGTTATCCATATACTTGCCAAACTTTTAACTTGAATTCAAATAATAGTATTCATTCTTTTGTAGCTATTTAAAATATTTTGCATAGAAGATGCACAACATTATACCAATGTACACAAACGTCAGTTGTTAAAAGAGTTCATATTTCCAATTTATTGTAATATTATAGACTTAAATATAATTATTCTGAATGTTTTTTCTTTATTTAATAGCATAATTACATCACTTCCCTTGACAGGAAATTACATTACGTATCATAAAACTAGTTTGGTACCAATCTTTCTTAAAAGAATTGTCAGATTCATATATACTGTAGGTAATAATAATAATAATAATAATAATAATAATAATAATAATAATAATAATAATAATAATAATAATAATAATAATAATAAATGTAAATATAACAAAAAACTTTTCCCTCCAAAAGAAAATCAGCTCACAACTTCATACTTGATTCATACAGGCTGGATGGAAACTTCTGCACCAAAATGAAACTGATAATAGGTCATGAGGAAAGATTTCAAAAATGTAAATAAGGTTTTTCTCTAACATTCACAGTTTTAGAGGAAATCGTAATGTTTCTATGAAGCATTTGACAACATCACGGCTACTGCAATAACTCTAAGCAAGTGCGACCTCCACTCCTTACCTTCCCCTCCCCCTCTGCTGTACTCAGTCGGTGACATATGATGTGCGCTGCGTTGCAAGATTTATTTCAACGATTTTAACTATTCAGTTTAAATTCACGGCTAAACAGTTTGATTTGAGAAAAAAAAGTTTCAAGACATTAATTGTTCAGATTATTTTCACCTATCTGCTTGTACAGCAATCAGCCGTTTCTCTCGGGCCATTACCGCAATAGAGCGCTGCAAACATTGGGCGAAGACTATTTTTTTTCCTGTTTAACGGTGCTTCATCGAAGGGAAAGGGTAATAAAAGATTTATTATATTTAACATGTAGAATCACCTCATTAATTTTTGGTGCAGTGTTTACCATACACCCTGTATATAACTAAAATCAACTGAATTTCAGGTGTAAGTAGTATTCCTGAAACCTACAGATCTAAGTATTGGCAGGGGAAATCACATAATAAATTGGCACTGGCGCATAATGTGTATTCTAGCGGCAGTTGAGTTATAAAATTAAATAACACGAAAAAGATAAGTGGAGAAAAATAAAATCGAACAATTGCTAAATTTTAAATGACTTAGAATACATTGAACATAACTTACAGTATAATAATATAATACAGCCCACAAATGTTTTAATTAGAATGCGTACAGCGTAAATAGCCACAAAATGCAGGTGTGTGAGTTTTCGAGGCAATATAAAGGTCGCGCTGGCGCAATACATTCGTTCACTCTTAATGCATAATTCTGAAATACTTTTATTCTCACTATAACACTTAAGAATCAGGTCGCTACTGTGAACATAAATATTCAACATTTTGACGTTCGTTCAGGTAACTGAGAATGAATTTCATTAGAAATAAGAAACTTACAATGAAATACGTAATAGCACAAAAATGTGGGTGTTCTGCAGATATCTTGTTTTAATTTTGCAATGACATTGTCTCAAACTGTTGTTTCACTCTTTATATTGTGTTCATGTACAGAATTAAAAAATATTCTCCTTGTTACCTCAAATCTAGGCGCCGTGCATGACAGAGCAGAGAAGGTAATCCCTTAACAAGAGGATCTTCAGGAAGATATCTGGAGCCTCATCGAAACGAAGTTAAGTATCAGATAAGAGATTTTATACTTTTCATTGTGGTTGTGTAGACGAATTTTCAGTTGTCATCAGAATTGACATACAATATATTGAAAGTTTCGGACCAGAGAATACCTTTATCAGATTCGTATTGCAAAAGAAATGGTCTCCATTTTGGTTCTGTCCGATATATCAGGCTAGCCGAAACAATTGGATCAAATAGAACAGGTAACTCTTCAGACCTTGGGAGAGACGAACCTGATCCCGGAAAGAGTTGAGCGTAGGATGTTATAAGTATAGCGAAAATTCTTTGAGAGAACTAGATGAATTTTTAGACTATAATAATTATAAAAATTGTGAACGAAATTATCTACCAGGTTCCTGAGTAGTTCAAATATTTTTTAAGAAGTCGAACAATTGGCAGCTTTGATTGTGTAGTTCAGTCTACATAAATAAGAGACTTCATGAATACAATAAGACAGTAAAACATGACTTCCTAAGATAATTCTAGTCAGGCAAAAGTGTTTTGAAATAACGTATACTTTAAATTATTTTATATTTGAAAACAACTTTTTTCAGTTCATCCTAATTTTTTTAATTTACAACAATGGTAACATTTGCATGTGTTAGAAAGAGATAATTCGTAATACTTTTTATTTAGCTAGGCTTCATTTATTTCTGTGTTTTCTCATATTCTTAAGTTAATTCTAAAATTAATGAGTTTGTATATTATTATGTGACGTGAATTTGATTAATTTTCTCCGAATTTCGATACAAAAATAATAATTTATTCCATATGTATTAGAGTAAGAATTTATTCTACATATGTGTGATGTGTGTTATTTAATTAAGTTCTAGTTTTATGTAGTAGTATTATTCATAATTTGATCTTACTGATAACTGAATTAAATCTCACTGTTTGTGTTTTAATATGATAGTTATTTTTAATTATTTGAAATTTTCAGTTTTTAATCGCGGAAAATAAGTTCATAGTAAATCACTGTTTATTATGTTAACGTGAAAATATCATTCCTATATTCTGAAATACATGGTCTATAATTGAATTTTTAGATTCTTTTGACAGTTGAATTCTACTTTTTCTCTTTCAGTTTCTGGGGTACAACCTTGTCTTCATATTTATGTACTGCATTAACTGTGAATTGTTATAATATATTAAATTTAATATAATATAGTATATTATACTTTCTTCTTCTGAATCCAAGTAGCAAATATATATTCATCTTTCCCTTTTGCCTTACCGCGTTGGGTCTGCCTCCATCCATCTTTTCCTTGCCATCATCTCAATATTATCCATATAATCGTCCTTGGTCTTCCCTTTCCTCTTCACCCTTCCTCATTGCCTCCATTACTTTGGTTTTCGCCTCCTCCCATTCGCACCATGTGTCCATACCACTTTAGTTGTTTTCTTCTTAAAGAAAATATAGTTTAATATAATAACCTGAAAGTGATCGTTATGATTTTAAATTGATTACACTGAAATATAGTTCAAATGTTTGTATGGTATTGTGAGAAAAAATATCATAATTTGTGACTTGTAAGCACATTACTTTAAGATTTTCATAATTCTCTATAGAATTTCAATTTTTTAATGTTTTAATTTGCAGGGCTCTGGAGAGATGTTTATAAACAGAACAAATCACCTCATATAATCAATACTTTTTTCCAGCTGGCCCACATGAATAATTATTAAAACAAATTTTATTTGAGTGTTGCATGCTTCTGTTAGTCTTCATTAAGTAGTGGGAACATAAATCTCAAGTTCACGGAAAAATAGAAAATGTTTACATACTTTCAGTACACAAATATTGCCGTAATGCAAATAATATTTAGCCTTCGACTAAATTGTGACACAGATCTTAGAAACGTCATGTACCTTACGTATTGACAACTTTTCTCTTAGGAAATACATTCAAATTCTCTCTGTGAATTATTAATATTCGGATAAATGTGTATTGTCATCTTAAATTCGTTTGAAATCTTTTAGAAAAGGAAAAAAATGTAATTCATGCAACTCAAAAACTGCTGAATTAAAATTTTCATTCGAAAGTTATTCACATGTAAAAATTTTATACGTTATGATATATTATTTAGGACGCTCGTGCCAAAGATAGTATCTAAATTTTGATTGTGATTTCCCAAGAATTGATCGATGTCAATCTTGATATTAAAGATAATGTTACGTTATCTATTTCTCTCTTCTGTGAAACTTGTACCCTTCTTAAAAAATCGTAGGAATGCGAAGTGTGTAGTGAAGTGAAACAGTGAATAGGGTGTGATGCGAAATGGGGGAAGTGAAATAGTGAATAAAAGGCGAAAAGAAATGAAGTGAAGAATGAAGAAACTGAAGAAAGAATTGAGAAAACTGAAGAAAAATTGAGAAAACTGAAGACACAATTGAGAAAATTGACGAAAGAATTGAGAAAACTGAAGAATAGTCGATGAAACAGAAGATATGGAAGAAACTAACCGTAAAGCAAGGATATAAAATCTAAGAAGATGGAAAAAAATAAAATGCAATTAACAAAGCAGCGTAATCTTAAGTGCGAAGAGGGGTACAAAGTTTCTTTTTAAACAGCTAATCGCGGAAATTTGTGGACAGTTCCCTGGGAAGTCACATTCACAATGTGGAACTGAACTAAGTTCCAAAGTTCTTTTGTATGTATTTAACTCGTAGTTTCTTTGCCGGAACATAGGTACCCCTAGCGGAGGTTTCAGTTCCTCCAAGATCGAAGTTCCTTTACACAAACAAAATTCCATTTCCAATCGTGGAGGATATTGATGAAAAATTCAGTTTTTTTTTTTTTTTCATAAAAACCTAATTTAAATGCTGGAACTCACTGATGTTTGAAAACTTATCGGAAAAGATATAGTTTCGCAGAAAGTACTGAGAATCATGTTCCCAATTAAAATACTAAAATTTAACAAATGCTTTGATTTAGAATTACTGTCGAATATTTAAGATACAATTGTCCTTTTCTTACATTTTTAGTATTAAGTTAGATTGGTATTAATCTACAGAATGCAATTCTTAATATTTCCTAAAGGTTTCTTTCTGTAATTTTTATATTGTCTGTATATTTTTGGCTTTATTTAATTGTATTTTTGTGTGTTGATATTAAATTATTAACATTACGGTATATAATTTTATTTATGTAAATGTTATTAATTTGCTTTAATATTAGATCACTCTTAATGTCTGAATTATTTTTTCTTATATTAGTTTTAATGTATAATTATCTCATTACGTAATTGTTTTCAGGATGGAGTACGAGTTAATATCAAGCTATTCCTAACAAAAATTTCTTATTTTATCTTAAAATGTTATTAGTTGACGAATGTTGAAGTTTTTTCACTGAAATGCCACGTTCATTTCTACCTCAACATTTTGTATTATATAAATATGTTCCTAGAAATCTTGCAAATATTAAATCTTAATTTGTATTTACTATTAGCATAACTGTTACTAGGCAACCTAGCCCGTTCACTTCCTCAATCTGAAATCTACGTACGTTTTTTATTATATTTTGTATGCACTTGTTTCAAAGTGATAAATTAAACATTCATAGCACTTCCATAATTATATTCCTGTAGAGGAAATTTTTTTCGTTACTAAACGGATCGCAGTTATGTTTGATTTCTGTAAGTGACTGTCCTCATAGATTTAACAGAACTGAACTCCTGGCCTTTTCTCTGATTCATAATTTAATTTGTGTTGCAGATTCTTCGGCTCGTGATGGAAGCAGTAGGATGCAAATGGTTGTGAATCTCTCATCGCTTCTGCGTAAAGATTAAAACGAAAAAGTAAATCCATAGAACATGAAATGAATGTATGTAGACAGTTTTAAAATATATAACTGTGAATATAGTGGTCAAGACTGTGTTCATTTTTCTCACTAGTTTATATTCCTTTCACCTGAAGTCACATGAGAATCCTATATCTGCCTGAGAATACAGTGTGAGAACTTGGAAAAATCGTGATACGATGTAAGCAGAAATAATGGTACAATAAAGAAAGCGTGGTCTGGAACTTCATCTTTATTCACCACAAATTCCTCTTACACTCTATTGATCTTAAACCTGGTTTGCCTGAAGATACAACACAACTGTTATAACACAGTATTAATCAAAGATTATGAAAAACTTGTCCCTATTATAAAAAAAAATTTAAATATTTCAAATAGGCCTACATCGGACATGATATAGCTACAAAAATTGTAAAATATATCAAGTTTACAAATTCGTAGTATATTATAAAATGTACAAAAGGACATTAGGAGTTTAAATATTATAAATTAGTATATTAAAGGAATAATTATTTTATTTTACCTTCGTGTTAAACGTCAATTTACGTACGAAGTAAATAAATATAAACCACAATAAATACTGTATGTACTTGACGAGAAATTGCTTTCAGAGTGGCGAGGAATACTTCTCGCATTTTTGTACATTTCAGTAGGATTTACTCGATTTGAAATGCATATCTTGCTTAGGAATATCGTTTATACAGGGTGTCTCTAACCTTTAGGGTCAAAATTATGCAGATGATAGAAGACTCAAAACTGAGCATTTTGACATCAGGAACCAGTGGTCGGAAATGGATATTTCGGAGCCACGAGATCTTGAAAGTGTATGTGAGGGACGTTTCTGTAAGCTGCATTAATCTTCATAACAAACAACTGCCTGACGCTTCCATGGTGATATTTGTTACTGCTTACCAAATTTCATGCGTCGTTGTAATGCATGTATTGAAACGGGTGGTCGCCACTTTCAACAACTGCTCCAAACTCTAAGTTGTTGCTGTGAAGTGTATGTTGTTTTGGAAATAAAACATTAAATATCTTGTGGTTTGCAAGAGCATGTTGTAACACTGCCCACTTCATATTCATGATCACCTGGGCAACAGATTCTTACCTGCCTGCCTCATTGTACAACAGACAGCCCTGATCTCAAAGTTCTCTACCATTTGTATAATTTTGATCCTAAAGGTTGGAGACACCCTGTATAACCACTTTCACATGTTAAAATGAACTAAGTTTTAAGTACCTAGTTGACTAGTTTCAGCTTAGGTCAGCCATCATTAGAACTAGACATATGTTAAAATGTAATGCAGAATTTAGTTGTATTCTGTTGGTTTGGTGGGAACACTGTTGGCAGCGAAACCACGTGATTTGTGGTGAAGACTGAGTGGGCAGTTCCTCGAAGTGCTTTGTTCTGTAAACTCTTGACATTGTTGAACTGCTTTTATGATTTTTGTCTAGACATAACTTGAATAGAAATCTGAGTGTAGAAACACGAAATAGAGCTTTCTACTTTGTCAAAATGTAATGCAAATATTGTGGCATAATTATGCTTTGTGAGTAATGAACGTATGAACCAATACAAACTATAATAAAACACACGAAAGTTTCTAATAAAGAATTCATTTCAATATTTTATGCTCGACCATGCCGAAATGTAGTAATTATACACTTGGTAGCAGTCCTTTAATGCATGTCATTAAAGTATTCCTACTCATTAAAGTACAGGTGTTCAGCCAATGACAACTCAGCTTACAGGTGCTCAGCCAATGACAAGTCAGCTTTGTACCGTTATAAAACCGCAAGTATCGATTATTCTCGGATATGCAATCGAAAGAGAATTAGCGAAAAGTCACGGAAGAAGGAAGAAGGTTATGTTCTGTTACTATAATAATTAGCGTTAATTGTAAATAATATTCGAATAAATTCAATTTGTCATCTCGTTTTTCAATGTCGAATTCAATAATCGAGGTTATATCAAGTTTAACGGGATTACATCAAGGTCAATGACATTATTGTTCCTCGGAAAAATCAATACTTTCGCGTCTGCGCACATCTCACAGTTCACGACCTAGAACAAGGTCACTTCCGATCTTGTCAGATACAAATAAAATGTATACGTCTGAATAATTTCAAGTTAGAAATATGGTCGAGCATAAAAAGTCGTATGAAACTCGCCTATAATGGTAATTAAGAAGCTCGTATGAAAATTATGAAACTCGCTTGCGGTCGTTTCATAAACATCCATACTCGCTTCTTAATTATTATCATTATAGGATTGTTGCATAATGTACTATTATAGACAAAGGAATCGATCTTTCTTTCAATCGATATTCCTTACGAAAGTTAGCAGCCTGTAAGAAGTCATAACCTCAGAAACTTAAATTTAACAGTTCAAATAGTTCTTATCAAAATATCCTGACAGTACCTTACCAGCAAACCAACATAGACGAATTCAAGAATACAGCTGAATCGTGCGAGAACTTGCTCGTTGCGGACCTATTGTTTCTCATCCTGCTGGAGCAGTACAAGTTACATTTACTCCGTGATGAAGCGTTCTGTAACAAGTCCCCTTCCATTTTTAACTCCCTGTACATTCCGAAATATACTAACTTACAATTGGGATCATCTTTCTTTCTCTGTTTAACCTTGGGGAGGAACATTTTTTTTGCCGTGTACTAGACGTGTCTCATTGCAAGTCATGGGATCGGACCACCGCAGAGGCAGCACAGGACAATTACAAGACAAACACCCAGTCCCGTGGATTGAAGATAAATTTATCCACGCCAGGAATCAAACCTTGTACCTCTTGCTTGGGAAGCGCGCAGACTATCCAATTAGGATTAGGTTTGAACAAATTTTTAGTTCATGTTATTCCGACATTACAAAACTCCTAAAATTTCTCTCACTGGAACTGTGCTTCTCGTGCTCAACTGTTAGTTACTGCAGGCCATATTACAATATTGGTAATGCCATAGAAATGTAAAGATATTCAACTCTAAATTGACAAGTTGCTCGAGTACTATTTTCCTTTGATGTAGGCTACACACAATGCACTAGCAGCGATGGCAAGTGATCTGCAACAACAAACATTAGTTGCAGCAGCTCGACCCTGGTTCGAATCCCTGTTATATTTCTTGACCCCACTAGCAATCAAGTTGGCATTCTCTCTTGTAAATGTAAAATGAAATGTAAAGTTACTGTGTGTTACATTGTAGACAAAATGTGCCACGTGAAACAATACGGTGTGAATTCTCTCTCAAAATTATTTTCAAGCTTGTGGATTTCGGTTACAAATATAAGACTCAAGTTAAACTTAAACCCAAAACACATTTTCTCCAGTAAGACCATGTTTAAAGTAGTTTGGAAATCGTACCGATAAAATTTTGTATTACTGATGGAGTTTAGCAGAAAATATATATATATATATATATATATATATATATATATATATATATATATATATATTATATTTAATGAGTACTTGAATTTGTGTCTTTCACCCAAGTGTCGTAATCTAGGGGTGGCCGAAGATGGAAGTGTTTTTGTCGCCGTAGGCGTTGGTAGAGGCGATTATACAATTTAACACTGAAATGAATGTACAGGGTGGAAGTGAAATAACCCTGCAGAATTCAGAGCGAATAGATCATGTATGTAACAAAACCAGTAATACCATATTGGTGGAAAGTCCACAGTTTCCTGAGAAAAAAATGTTTTTCCCAAATGTTTCTTTTATTCGGTTACTATTGCAAGTATGATCGTGATTTTTGTCTGTATCGATGAAAAATGTAATGAAGGATCATTTATCCCCCTGGCGTATTTCAATAGAGTGGACGGTTTTGTTGTAAATTTAATTTCAAAGGCACTAGTTTCAAGCCACTCACCATTGCAACACTATAACTAGAAAGAGAGATGGCAGTTCACTAAGGTAGACAGACCTGAGTTAGTTGACCTCTTACATCTGCATTACAAGAGGAGTGGGCAGTGTGTTAGCGGCGATGTTGCCAGACTGCTGAAACTCTCCACTCAATTTTCTAATTAACCGTGCATTTAATCACAAACCGTAATATAGGTTTACTATTCAATCTTTCAATAAATATAACGAATCAAGTTGAAGTAAAGCGCAAAACATATTTTCTCCCTTTGAATCTGCAGGATTATTTCACTTCCACCCTGTATAAATCAGTCTCTTGTCATATAATGTGTAGGAATTGTCTGCCGAAAGAAAATATAACATTGAAACATAATTAAACAATATTGTATCGGATATACTTGTACATGGATTAAGAAGTGGCGTCCTAAGAATAGCTCTTTCGTTGACACCTACATTGCAAGAACGAAAGCGGGTGACGTCACCATAGCACAGAATATCCAGCGCTGCTACTGCAGTTATAGCGCTTCACATTTTGGGCACTTGTCCTGTTCACAGTCGTCTTCTATTCTAATATATTTTGAGTTTTCTTTTTGTTATTCTTGTACAGTTTTTTTGTGGTTGTGGTTAATAAAGCTTTTGTTATGGAAAACTAGTGTTCAACAATTAATTTCTTCACACAAACAAACCTGGGATATCATGTTTACAGAGTGTGACATTTTCAAAGCCGTGCAGTGGAGCATTTTCAGTGTAGCCACCTTTCAAACTATGTATTTGTGTTTTTGGACTCAGTACCTCTTAGCCACACATCTTTTCTGTACCGGAGACTAGTCAATGTTGACAGCGTAGTCTCATGGTAGACACTTCATTCTCTTACTGTCTGTCTGATCGCAAACTACTGCCATACTACACAACACCTCAACAGCTTACCTATACACTTCGCAGCAATTTCAGTACACAGCCAATCCTAATGTCTAGTGCATTAGAACTATCGAACATCATAAAGTTAGAAACTGCAGGCTCCAGAATTAACATGAACTTCGAGTACAATGTGATGCATATCTTCCAGGCGCACAAGTAGCTCGACGACTTCATCTCTTCAAGGAATCAAGGAGGCGATTTCTGAAATCAGGGGTTTCTCCTCATGAGGGCCAGAGAGGACGCTGACAAGGAGTGCTCAGACTACAGCGGCGCAAACCACATCAATAAGAAGAGCAATATAAAAAGAACAATTTCGCAACTGTTATCAACTGAAAATTTCAACACTCAATATTCCGAAAATGCTCACGCTTATTACGGGGATTGTACTCGCCAATACATCATTATTATAATATGTATCACTATAAAATTTAGTTCACTGAAAACAATGCTAAACCAAATTGTAAGTGTATGCAGAGTGCCACAAAAGTCAATTTGCCCTACACATGTTCAATGTATCAACCGTTATTTTTAATATAATTTATATAACGACGTACAAAAGATTTACAAGTACGTGATATGTAAAATTTATCATAATTAATAGTGTAAAATGAATGTTCACGAATGGTAAATCTCCTATTAATGTGATAGCAATATTGAGAGGAAACTAATTTTGGGGAAATTGTGTATATAATTTAACAGGCCAAGTTGTTAGTGTTCTGTAACATTGTGACTTTCTGAACATATTGTGATAAGTGGCTTAATGTAATGTATTGTTCTGAAGTGAAAAAAGAGAACACTGACTGCCAATCTGTGGGGTTTCGTTGTCTTCCTATATTTATTTGTTTTAAGTTTGGTATACGGACACTAATGTAAAATTTGGAATCATATCTCACTTTGTGTGTGTTGTGATTTCTTAACTTAGCTTGGATAGTCAATAATTATTTGAGGTAACCTGTATTAAGTAATACTATCAGAGATACAGGCCGAAATAACGCGGTGCGGAACGAAATTAATTCCAAGGCGTTATATTAATTTGCATAAATCTGAAATGTTTGCGACTGTATATCTACCTACGTGCTACAACTAATACCAAAGATATTACCATAATAATAACATAATTACAAATATTATATTACTACAAATGTTACATTCTTTGCATCCCTGCCTCTTCGCCTCGACGAAAGAGCTCAGCATTTGTTGTCCTGTCATCTGGAATCCTCAGGGGTAGGATCTTCTCTGGTCAGGAAGTATGATCACTTATTTGTCTTCTTGCCCAGCAGCTTCTATCTCGTTGTTTATCAAGGGACAAAAACTCAATAACGTCGCACGTAATTTTCCCACATCATCTACTTCAAAGTCCATTGTTCCTCAATCTGTATGCTTTAGAAACGATTCCTTATGCAGTTTTTTAGTTTTTCTCGACACATTTACATATTTGTCATAAGTCAGTTTACAGCTGATACATCCCGTGCACACTTTCAATTTTCTCACATATTCACCAAAGCTATACGTTACGAAATCCTCCGTATTACCTGGAAAAAGTATTCCTTTGTGGTTTCTTAAAGGGTTGAATTAAAGATATACGTGAAACATTATAATCGTATATTAAAACATCAGAACTGTTCGTCTATGAATCGTATAGTTTGGATGTACGAAGTAACGCGGCAACCTTATAGCTTAGATCTAAACAAAAACCACATTTTACAGAATAAAAAACACATTAGCTACTTAAGCTACGACACCACATCGATTAGCCGCTTCCTAAATCGTACATGGGGCGTGCTGGTGAGTTTGTATCTAAACGTTATCATACATATAGACGCAATTTAAGCTCTGATTTTGTGATTAACTTTTATTCGCGTTATTCGTAATTGTTACGCGAGCTCTGTGGTAAAGTGTTGGGTATATAACACGTAGTTTTTGTATTTTAAGTGTTCGAATCCTACCTAAACCACGAAAGTATATGTTATATTTTATTTATAAGTAACTACAGAAAAGCGCGCGCGCCAAAAAAACAGCCAACCTAATTGTATAGCTCAGGGATAAAATAAATGGTACGAATTCCATAAAGAGAGCCATTAATATGAACCATAGTTTTATTTAAATATTTTATTACATTTCCGGCAATGAATATTTCAATCGACATATTTTATTAATGGAACATCATGTAATTTCATTAATATTATCAATTATATTAATTACACATGTGGAATAAAGATGTCTCGACCCTAGAACGGTGTACCTAGAACACCTAGAACACTGAAAGATCAGCCATTTAACCACATCGGTCCACTGCTTCTTCATTGCTGTATGAGGAACGCTGGTAAGTTTCTACCTAAACGTTATTCTACATGTAGACGCTATCATTCGCTCATTTTGTGATTAACTTTTATTTGGTTACTATTCAACTGTTATGTTAGCCCCGTGGTGAAGTCTGGGGCATGAAATGTAGTGTTTTTCGTATTTTGAAGGTTCGAATCCCATAAAATCCATAAAATGTATATTTTTTTCCTATATTTGTGGTAAGTAACTACAAAAAAGGCCCTAAAACAGTAAATTTTTGGTTGCATATTCGCAATTCAGGGCTAATATAAATAATACTTAATGCATAAAGATGGTTATATTAATTCTAAATTTTTCAGGCATGTATTTTACAATTTTATATACTTGCAACGAGAATGGTTATATTTTATATCAAGTACATCACATAAATCCATTTACATTGTTATATTAATTACATATACGAATTACAGGTGTATTGAACCTGGAACATTTCACCTAGAACACTGAAAGACAAGGCATTTAACCACTTAAACTACAACAGCACATCGACCAACTGCTTTTTCCCTGCTACATGAGGCGTGCTGGTATGTTTCTACCTACACGTTATCATATGTATACACAAGCAACTGTTCGTTCATATTGTCATTAAGATTCATTCGCGTTTTCCGCAGTTGCTTCGATAGCTCCGTGGTAAAGCGTCTGGCTTAGAATGCTGTGTTGTGTGTTCTGAGAGTTCGAAATCTACCTAAACCAAAACAAAAATTTTATTGTTTTATAAATTTTTAAACAATTAATAATAGGAAAGCGCACACGGCGCACGATATGTGTGGAATTTAGATCGCTGACAGGCATCGTCGTTCTTAGCCTAGCGTGTTAAGGCGTGGTTTATTCAGTTCATTCTGAGTTTCACCGGTTCGAAACGTGATAGAAAATAAAAAAAAAAAAGTAATTATTTTTATTAGTTATATATTTAATGAATAATTGAAAATCAATCCCCTCGCAGAATAAGAGCAAAATTTAGACCCGTGTCCAGCATCTTCTTCCTTAGCTAATAACGCTAAGGCCTGGTTTGTTTAGTTTATTCTGAACTTCATTAGTTCGAAACCTAGTATAGAATAAAAAATTGTTTTTTTTATTATTATTTATATATGTATTAAATAATTGGAAAATCAATCGCCTCACAGAATAAGAGCAAAGTTTAGACACTTGACAGCCATCGCCTTTCTTAGCCGAAATCGCTAAGGCATGGCTTGTTCAGTTTGTTGTAAATGTCATCGGTTCGAATCCTGGTACATAAAAAATTGAACTTTTTTTATTACTTATATGTATTAATGAATAATTGAAAATCAATTGCCTCGCACGATAAGAGCAAAATTTAGAGTTGCAACCAGTATCGCCTTCCTTAGCCGAGAACGCTAAGGCATGGTTTGTTAAATATGTTCTGTTTGTTTCTAGTTTCACGGGTTTGAATCCTAGTGAAACCGATAGTAAATATTAATAAACACACTAAAACTTTTATCATCTAGAATTCACACCTCAGTTTCCAGAATCACGCCCCTGCCGGCCGAAGGCCGGCAGGGGCGTGATTTTGGAAACTGAGGTGTGTTTTTAGATAATAAGACACCCAACTGAGTGGGTATGTATACACCTAGTGTGGTGTCTTATTATCTAAAAATCACACCTCAGTTTCAGGAATCACGCCCCTGCCGGCCGAAGGCCGGCAGGGGCGTGATTCCTGAAACTGAGGTGTGGTTTTTAGATAACAAAAGTTTCAGTATGTTATTGGTTTCACTAGGACTCGAACCCGTGAAACTAGAAACAAAGAGAACGTATTTAATAAACCATGCCTTAACGTTCTCGGCTAAGGAAGGCGATATTGGTTGAGGGTCTAACTTTTGTTCTTATCCTGCGAGGCGATTGATTTTCAATTATTCATTAAATATATAAGTAATAAAAAATGTTATTTTAGTTTTTTTTTTTATTTTACACCAGGTTTCGAACCTATGAAATTGAGAATGAAATGAACAACCCATGCCTTAGCGTTCTTAGCTAAGGAAAGCGATGCTGGTTGAGGGTCTAAATTTTGCTCTTATCCTGTGAGGCGATTGATTTTCAATTACACTTTAAATATATAAGTAATAAAAAATTTACTCTATTTTTTTTTTTCAATTCAATGTTTCCAACCGCTACAACACAGGTTGAACTAAACAAGCTATGCCTTAGCGTTCTCGGCTAAGAAAGGCGATGCTGATCGAGGATCTAAATTTTGTTCTTATTCTGCAATGGAATTGGCTTTTTACCATTATTTAAATGTGAATTATGTTGTAAAAAAACGTTCTTTTTCTTAGACGGCACAAGGTTTCGAACCGATGGAAGTACCAGCGAAAGATATGGTCCATGCCTTAACGCGCTTGGCTAAAGCAGACGATGCCGGCTATTGTTCTAAATTTTGCACATATCGTGCAAAGTGAGCGTTCTTCTATTATTAGTTATATAAGAATTTATAAAATTTAATTTGGGTGTAGAAAGGTTTCGAACTTTAACAACACATAACACAGCTTCTATAAACACACACTTTACCACGGAGCTATCGAAGCAACTGTCAAAAGCGCGAATGAATCTTAATGACAATATGAACGAACAGTTGCTTGTATATACATATGATAACGTGTAGGTAGAAACATACCGGCACGCCTCATGTAGCAGTGAAAAAGCAGTTGGTCGATGTGCTGTCGTAGCTTAAGTGGTTAAATGCCTTGTCTTTCAGTGTTCTAGATGAAATGTTCCAGGTTCGATACGCCTCTAATTCACATATGTAATTAATATAATAATATGAATGGATTTATGTGATATTGTTAATATAAAATATAACACTTCTCGTTGCAAGCATATAGAACTGAAAAATACATGCATGAAAAATTTAGAATTAATATAACTGTCTTTATGCATTAAGTATTATTTATTTTAGCCCTGAATTGCGAATATACAACCAAAAATTTGCTTTTTTAGGGCCTTTTTTTTGTAGTTACTTATTACAAACATAGGAAAAAATATATATTTTTGTGGATTTGATGGCATTCGAACATTTAAAATACGAAAACACTACATTTCATGTCCTAGACTTTACCACGGAGCTAACATGACTGTTGAGAAATAGCCTACCCAAATTAAAGTTAATAATATACATAAATTTAATTGATACTGTTGTGTTAAAATATAAAATTAAAGTATTTACTCTATAAAATTATGCGATATTTGTGTGTTGTTTTTAATAAATTTACTGTAATTGCGATTAAGAAATATTATACTGCATTATTTGAAATTTTGTGTTTTTTATTCTGTAAAATGCGGTTTTTGTTTAGGTCTAAGCTATAAGGTTGCCGCGTTACTTCGTACATCCAAACTATACGATTCATAGACAAACAGTTCTGATGTTTTAATATACGATTATAATGCTTCACGTATATCTTTAATTCAACCTTTTAAGAAACCACAAAGGAATACTTTTTCCAGGTAATACGGAGGATTTCGTAAAGTGTAGCTTTGGTGAATATGTGTGAAAATTGAAAGTGTGCACGGGATTTATCAGCTGTAAACTGATATATGAGAAATATGTAAATGTGTCGAGAAAGACTAAAAAAACTGCATAAGGAATCGTTTCTAAAGCATACAGATTGAGGAACAACGGACTTTGAAGGAGGTGATGTGGGAAAATTACGTGCGACGTTATTGGGTTTTTGTCCCTTGATAAACAACGAGATAGAAGCTGCTGGAGAAGAAGACAAATAAGTAGTCATAATTCTGGACCAGAGAAGATCCTAGTCCTGAGGATACCAGATGACAGGACAAGTACGTGAGGTCTATCGTCGGGGCGATAAGAGACGGGATGCAAAAAATGTAAGATTATTAGTAATATAATATTTTTATTATGTTATTATTATGGTAATATCTTTGGTATTAGTTGTAGCACGTAGGTAGATAGACAATCACAAACATTTCAGATTTATGCAAATTAATATAACGCCTTGGAATTAATTTCGTTCCGCACCGTGTTATTTTGGCCTGTATCTCTGATACTATTACGTAATACAGGTTACCTCAAATAATTATTGAATATACAAGCTAAAGTTAAGAAACTACAACACACACAAAGTGAGATATGGTTCCAAATTTTACATTAGTGTCCGTATACCAAACTTAAAACAAAGAAATATAGGAAGACAGCGAAACCCCACAGATTGGCAGTCAGTGTTCTCTCTTTTCACTTCAGAGCAATACATTACATTAAGCCACTTATCCCAATATGTTCAGGAGGCCACAATGTTACGGAACACTAACAACTTGGCCTGTTAAATTATATACAGAATGTCCTCAAAATTAGTTTCCTCTCAATATTGCTATCACATTAATAGGAGATTTACCATTCGTGAACATTCATTTTACAGTATTAATGATGATAAAGTTTACATAACACGTATGTACTTGTAAATCTGTTGTACGTCGTTATATAAATTATATTAAAATAACGGCTGACACATTGAACATCTGTAGGGAAAATTTACTTTTATGACAGCCTGTACACTTACATTTGGTTTTGAATTGCTTTCTTTGAACTAAATTTTATGATTATAAATATTATTATAATGATGTATTGGTGAGTACAATCTCCGTAATAAAAGTGAGCATTTTGGGAATATTACGTGTTGTAATTTTCAGTTGATAACAGTTGCGAAATTGTTCTTTTTATATTGCTCTTCTTGTTGATGTGCTTTGCGCCGCTGTAGTCTGAGCACTCCTTGGCAGCGTCCTCTCTGGCCCTCATGAGGAGAAACCCCTGATTTCAGAAATCGCCTCCTTGATTCCTTGAAGAGATGAAGTCGTCGATCTACTTGTGCGCCTGGAAGATATGCATCACATTGTACTCGGACGAGATTTATGTTCTTTCTGGAGCCTACAGTTTCTAATGTTATGATGGTCAGTAGTTCTAATGCACTAGACATTAGGATTCGCTGTGTAACTGAAATTGCTGCGAAGTGTATAGTTGTGTAGGATGCTGGTAGTCTGAGATCAGACAGACAGAAAGGGAATGAAGTGTCTACCATGAGACTGCGCTGTCAACACTGACTAGCCTCCTGTACAGGAAGAAAGATGTGTGGCTAAGAGGTAGTGCGCCGAAAAACACAAATACATAGATTGAAATATGGGTATACTGAAAATGCTCCACTGCACAGTTTTGAAAATGTCGCACTCTGTAAACATGATATCCCAGGTTTGTTTGTGTAAAAAAAAATTGAACTCTGGTTTTCCATAACAAAAGCTTTATTAACCACAATCACAAAAAAGCTGTACAAGAATAACAAAAAGAAAATACAAAATATATTAGAATAGAAGACGACTGTGAACAGGACAAGGTGCCAAAAACGTGAAGCGCTGTGTCTCGAGTAGCAGCGCTGGATCTTCTGTGCTATGGTGACGTCACCCGCCTGCGTTCTTGCAGTGTAGGTGTCAACTAGGAAGAGCTATTCTTAGGACATCTGTGTACAAGTATATCCGATACAATATTGTTTCATTATGTTTTAATGTTATATTTTCTTTCGGCAGACAATTCCTACATATATTATGTAACAAGAGACTGATTTATATAGGGTGGAAGTGAAATAATCCTGCAGATTGAAAGAGAGAAAATATGTTTTGCTTTTAAGTTTGAGTTGAGTTGTTAAATTTGTAACCGAAGTCCACGAGCTTGAAAATAATTTTGAGAGAGAATTCACAAAGTATTGTTTCATTTGTTACTTTCGTTAACAATGTAATGCACAGTAAATTTACATTTCGTTTTACATTTACAAGGGAGAATGCCACCTTGATTGCCAGTGGGGTCAAGGGATATAACAGGGATTCGAACCAGAGTCGAGCTGCTGCAACTAATGTTTGTTGTTGCAGATCACTTGCCATTGTTTCTAGTGCATTGTAGCCTACATCGAAGGAAAACACAGTACTCGAGCAACTTGTCAATTTAGAGTTGAATATCTTTACATTTCTACGGCATTACCAATATTGTAATATGGCCTGCAGTAACTAACAGTTGGGCACGAGAAGCACAGTTCCAGTGAGAGAAATTTTAGGAGTTTTGTTTTTTGTCGGTGAATAACAACATGAACTGTAAAAATGTGTTCAAATCTGATACTAATGGGATAGTCTGCGCGGTTCCCAAGCAAGAGGTCCAAGGTTTGATTCCCGGCGTGGATAAATTTATCTTCAATCCACGGGACTGGGTGTTCGTCTTGTAATTGTCCTGTGCTGCCTCTGCGGTGATCCGATCCCATGACTTGCAATGAGAGACGTCTAGTATACGGTCAAAAAATGTTCCTCCCCAAGGCTAAACAGAGAAACAAAAATGATCCCAATTGTAAGTTAGTATATTTCGGAATGTACAGAGAGTTAAAAATGGAAGAGGACTTGTTACACAACGCTTCATCACGGAGTAAATGTAACTTGTACTGCTCCAGCAAGATGAGAAACAATAGGTCCGCAACGAGCAAGTTCTCGCACGATTCAGCTCTATTCTTGAATTCGTCTATGTTGGCTTGCTGGTGAGGTACTGTCAGGATATTTTGATAAGAAATATTTGAACTGTCAAGTTTAAGTTTCTGAGGTACAGGCTCGTAACTTACCTAAGGAGTATCGGTTGAAAGTAACACCGATTCCTTTATCTACGAAATATTGAAATGAATTCTTTATTTGAAACTTTCGTGTGTTTTATTATAGTTTGTATTGGTTTATACGTTCATTACTTACAAAGCATAATTATGCCACAATATTTGCATTACATTTTGACAAAGTAGAAAGCTCTATTTCGTGTTTGTACACTCAGATTTCTATTCAACTTATAATTTCTAGAGAAAAAAAACGAAAGCAGTTCAACAATGTCACGAGTTTACAGACCAAAGCACTTCGAGGAACTGCCTACTCAGTCTTCACCACAAATCACGTGGTTTCGCTGCCAACAGTGTTCCCACCAAACCAACACAAGAATACAACGAGATTATGCATTACATTTTAACATATGTCTAGTTCTAAAGATGGCTGACATAAGCTGAAACTAGTCAACTAGGTACTTAAAACTTAGTTCATTTTAACACATAAAAGTGGTTATTCAGGCTGTCTGCAACCTTTAAGGTCAAAATTATACAAATGGTAGAAGACTTTGAGATCAGGGCTGTCTGTTGTACAATGAGGCAGGCAGGTAAGAATCTGTTGCCCAGGTAACATGAATATTAAGTGGACAGTGTTACAACCACATTCTCTTGCAAAGAACAAGATATTTAATGTTTCATTTCCAAAACAACTTAGAGTTTGGAGCAATTGTTGAAAGTGGAGACCACCCGTTTCAATACATGCACTACAACGGCGCATGAAATTTTATAACCAATAACAAATATCACCATGGAAGCGCCAGGCAGTTGTTTGTTATGAAAATTAAAGCAGCTTACAGAAACGTCCCTTACATACACTTTCAAGATCTCGTGGCGCCCGAAATATCCATTTCCGACCACTGGATCCTGATGTCAAAATACTCAGTTTAGAGTTCTCTATCATCTGTATAATTTTGACCCTAAAGGGTAGACACATCCGTATAAACTATATTCGTAGGCAAGATATACATTTTAAATTGAGTAAATCCTACTGAATAATTTCGAGGAAAAATTGTTCCGGAGCCGGGTATCGAACCCGGGACCTTTGGTTTAACGTACCAACGCTCTACCACTGAGCTACCCGGGAACTCTAACCGACACCGATCCAATTTTTCCCTCTATATCCACAGACCTCAAAGTGGGCTGACAACCGTCAAGCAACCAACTTCGAGTGCACACTAACTCCGTGTGACTTAAATTGTGGTTTTCTGTTAACGAACAGTGACGTGTATTATGCAAATCAAGATTTCAGGTATAACTCCCTGTAAAGTTGATTTGAATAATTTCGAGGAAAAATTGTTCCGGAGCCGGGTATCGAACCCGGGACCTTTGGTTTAACGTACCAACGCTCTACCACTGAGCTACCCGGGAACTCTAACCGACACCGATCCAATTTTTTCCCTCTATATCCACAGACCTCAAAGTGGGCTGACAACCGTCACGCAACCAACTTCGAGTGCACACTAACTCCGTGTGACTTAAATTGTGGTTTTCTGTTAACGAACAGTGACGTGTATTATGCAAATCAAGATTTCAGGTATAACTCCCTGTAAAGTTGATTTGAATAATTTCGAGGAAAAATTGTTCCGGAGCCGGGTATCGAACCCGGGACCTTTGGTTTAACGTACCAACGCTCTACCACTGAGCTACCCGGGAACTCTAACCGACACCGATCCAATTTTTCCCTCTATATCCACAGACCTCAAAGTGGGCTGACAACCGTCACGCAACCAACTTCGAGTGCACACTAACTCCGTGTGACTTAAATTGTGGTTTTCTGTTAACGAACAGTGACGTGTATTATGCAAATCAAGATTTCAGGTATAACTCCCTGTAAAGTTGATTTGAATAATTTCGAGGAAAAATTGTTCCGGAGCCGGGTATCGAACCCGGGACCTTTGGTTTAACGTACCAACGCTCTACCACTGAGCTACTCGGGAACTCTAACCGACACCGATCCAAATTTTCCCTCTACATCCACAGACCTCAAAGTGGGCTGACAACCGTCAGGCAACCAACTTCGAGTGCACACTAACTCCATGTGACTTAAATTGCGGTTTTCATGTACATCATTCTTGATTTGCATAATACACGTCACTGTTCGTTAACAGAAAACCGCAATTTAAGTCACACGGAGTTAGTGTGCACTCGAAGTTGGTTGCTTGACGGTTGTCAGCCCACTTTGAGGTCTGTGGATATAGAGGGAAAAATTGGATCGGTGTCGGTTAGAGTTCCCGGGTAGCTCAGTGGTAGAGCGTTGGTACGTTAAACCAAAGGTCCCGGGTTCGATACCCGGCTCCGGAACAATTTTTCCTCGAAATTATTCAAATCAACTTTACAGGGAGTTATACCTGAAATCTTGATTTGCATAATACACGTCACTGTTCGTTAACAGAAAACCACAATTTAAGTCACACGGAGTTAGTGTGCACTCGAAGTTGGTTGCGTGACGGTTGTCAGCCCACTTTGAGGTCTGTGGATATAGAGGGAAAAATTGGATCGGTGTCGGTTAGAGTTCCCGGGTAGCTCAGTGGTAGAGCGTTGGTACGTTAAACCAAAGGTCCCGGGTTCGATACCCGGCTCCGGAACAATTTTTCCTCGAAATTATTCAAATCAACTTTACAGGGAGTTATACCTGAAATCTTGATTTGCATAATACACGTCACTGTTCGTTAACAGAAAACCACAATTTAAGTCACACGGAGTTAGTGTGCACTCGAAGTTGGTTGCGTGACGGTTGTCAGCCCACTTTGAGGTCTGTGGATATAGAGGGAAAAATTGGATCGGTGTCGGTTAGAGTTCCCGGGTAGCTCAGTGGTAGAGCGTTGGTACGTTAAACCAAAGGTCCCGGGTTCGATACCCGGCTCCGGAACAATTTTTCCTCGAAATTATTCAAATCAACTTTACAGGGAGTTATACCTGAAATCTTGATTTGCATAATACACGTCACTGTTCGTTAACAGAAAACCACAATTTAAGTCACACGGAGTTAGTGTGCACTCGAAGTTGGTTGCGTGACGGTTGTCAGCCCACTTTGAGGTCTGTGGATATAGAGGGAAAAATTGGATCGGTGTCGGTTAGAGTTCCCGGGTAGCTCAGTGGTAGAGCGTTGGTACGTTAAACCAAAGGTCCCGGGTTCGATACCCGGCTCCGGAACAATTTTTCCTCGAAATTATTCAAATCAACTTTACAGGGAGTTATACCTGAAATCTTGATTTGCATAATACACGTCACTGTTCGTTAACAGAAAACCACAATTTAAGTCACACGGAGTTAGTGTGCACTCGAAGTTGGTTGCGTGACGGTTGTCAGCCCACTTTGAGGTCTGTGGATATAGAGGGAAAAATTGGATCGGTGTCGGTTAGAGTTCCCGGGTAGCTCAGTGGTAGAGCGTTGGTACGTTAAACTAAAGGTCCCGGGTTCGATACCCGGCTCCGGAACAATTTTTCCTCGAAATTATTCAAATCAACTTTACAGGGAGTTATACCTGAAATCTTGATTTGCAAATCCTACTGAATGTGCAAAAATACCAGAAGCATTCCTCGCCACTCTGAAAGCAATTTCTCGTTAAGTAGGCTACATGTTTATTGTAGATATTTCTTTAATTCATATGTAAATTGACGTTTGTGTTCACGCTAATTTTTAACATGGATGTAAAATAAAATAATTATTCCTTTAATATACTAATTTCTAATATTTAAACTCCTAATGCTCTTTTGTACTTTTTATAATATACTACGAATTTGTAACCTTTATATATTTTACAATTTTTGTAGGTATATTATGTCCGATGAAATTTGAAATATTAAAAAATTTACTATGTAACAGGGACAAGTTTTTCATAATCTCTGATTAATACTGTGTGCTATAACAGTTGTGTTTTATCTTCAGGCAAACCAGGTTTAAGATCAATAGAGTGTAAGAGGAATTTGTGGTGAATAAAGATGAAGTTCCAGACCACGCTTGCTTTATTGTACCATTATTTCTGCTTACATCGTATCAAGGATTTTCCAAGTCCTCACACCGTATTCTCAGGCAGATACAGGATTCTCATGTGACTTCAGGTGAAAGGAATATAAATTAGTGAGAAAAATGAACACAGCCTTCACCACTATATTCACAGTTAAATATTTTAAAGCTGTATGTATACATTCATTTCATGTTCTATGGATTTACTTTTTAGTTTTAATCTTTGCGCAGAAGCGATGAGAGATTCACAACCATTTGCATCCTACTGCATCCATCACGAGCCGAAGTATCTGCAACACAAATTAAATTATGAATCAGAAAAAAAGACGAGCAGTTCAGTTCTGTTAAATCTATGAGGACAGTCTCTTACAAAAATCAAACATAACTGCGATCCGTTTAGTAACGAGGGTTGTCATGGGTAACGAAAAAAATTACCTCTAAAGGAATAAAAATTATTAAAGTGCTATAAATGTTTAATTTATCACTTTGAAACAAGTTCATACATAATATTATAGTACAAAACGTACGTAGATTTCAGATTGAGGAAGTGAACGGGCTAGGTTGCCTAGTAACAGTTGTGGTAATAGTAAATACAAATTAAGATTTAATATTTGCAATATTTCTAGGAACATATTTATATAATACAAAATGTTGAGGTAGAAATGAACGTGGCATTTCAGTGAAAAACATCAACATTCGTCAGCTAATAACATTCCAAGATAAAAGAAGAAATTTGTATTAGGAATAACTTGATATTAACTCGTACTCCATCCTGAAAACAATTACGTAATGAGATAATTATACATGAAAACTAATACAACAAAAAATAATCCAGATATTTAGAGTGACCTATTATTATAGCAAATTAATAACATTTACATAAATTTAATTATATAACGTTAATAACAATTTAATATCAACACAAAAATACAATTAAATAAACCCAAAAATATACAGACAATATAACAATCACAGAAGGAAACCTTTAAGAAAACTTATGAATCTATCACTGGCTCACAGTCCTATAGAGTAATACCAAACTAACTTAATCCTAAAAATGTAAGAAAAGGACTTATATTTTAACTATTCGTCAGTAATTCTAAATCAAAACTTTTGTTAAATTTTAACGTTTTAGTTGGGAACATGATTCTCAGTCATTTCTGTAAAACTATGATTTGTCCGAAAAGTTTTCAAATCTCATTGAGTTCCATCATTTAAATTAAGTTTTTATGAAAAGAGCCTGAATTTTTCATCAATATCCTCCACGACTGGAATTGGAATTTTGTTTATGTAAAGGAACTTCGATCTTTGAGGTACTGAAACCTCCGCTAGGGTTACTTATGTTCCGGCAACGAAATTATGATTTAAATAAGCACAAAAGAACTTTGGAACTTAATTCAGTTCCACACTGTGAATGTGACTTCCCAGAGAACTGTCCACAAATTTCCGCGATTGGTTGTTTAAAAAGAATCCTTGTACCCCTCTTCGCACTTAAGATTACGCTGCTTTGTTAATTGCATTTTATTTTCTTCCATCTTCATAGATTTTTATATCCTTAAGTTACGATTAATTTCTTCGATATCTTTTGTTTCATTGATATTCTTAAGTTTTCTCAATTCTTTCTTCACTTTCTCAATTCTTTCTTCAGTTTTCTCAATTCTTTCTTCATTCTTCACTTCACTTCTTTTAATTTCGTTTCGCCTTTTATTCACTATTTCACTTCCCCCATTTCGCATCACATCCTATTCACTGTTTCACTTCACTACACACTTCGCATTCCTACGATTTTTTAAGAAGGGTACAAGTTTCATAACAGAGAGAATTAAATAGATAACGTAACATTATCTTTAATAGCAAGATTGGCATCGAGCCTTCTTGGGAAATCACAATCGATATTTCGACACAAACTTTGGCATCAGCGTTCTAAGTAATACATGACGACGTACAAAATTTTTACTTATGAATAACTTTCGAATTCAAGTTTAATACAGTAGTTTTTGAGTTACATGAATTATATTTTTCCTTTTCTAAAAGATTTCAAGCAAATTATTATACTGTATTAAAATTTGACAATACACATTTATCCGAATATTAATAATTCACAGAGAGAATTTGAATGTGTTTCGTAAGAGAAAAGTTAACAATATGATATGGTACATGACGATTCTAAGATCTGCATCACAATTTAGTCGAGGGCTAAATATTCTTTGCATTACGGCAATATTTGTGTACTGAAAGTACGTAAACATTTTCTACTTTTTGGCGAACATGAGATTCATGTTCCCATTACTTAATGAACACTAACAGAAGCATGCAACACTCAAGTGAAATTTTTTTAATTAATTATATTCATGTGGGCCAGCTGGAAAAGAAGTGTTGATTATATGAAGCGACTTGTTTTAATTATAAACATCTCTCCAGAACCCTGCAAATTAAAACATTCAAAAATTTGAAATGCTATAAAGAATATGAAAATCTTAACGAATGTGCTTACAAGTCACAAATTATGCATTTTTTCCTTGCAAGACCATACAAACATTAGAACTATATTCCAGTGTAATCAATTGAAAGTCATAACGATCACTTTCAGGTTATCATATTAAAATATATTTTATTTAAGAAGAAAACAACTAAAGTGGTATGGACACATGGTGCGAATGGGAGAAGAACGAAAACCAAACAAGTAGTGGAGGCAATGAGGAAGGGAGAAGAGTGAAGGGAAAACCAACGACGATATGCATGGAGAATATTGAGATGGCAAGGAAAAGAGGGAAAGGAATTGGGAACTGAGAAGAATGGCGAAAGATAGGAAAGAATGGAGGCAGACCCGATGGCGTAAGGCAAAAGGGAAAGAAGTATATATTTGCTACTTGGATATATAATATAATATTATAATTCACAGTTAATGCAGTACATAGAACATATGAAGAAGAGGTTGTACCCGAGGAAACTGGCGTAGAAGCTGAAAGAGAAAATGTAGAATTCAACGAGTCACAGGACCCTAACAATTCAATTATAGACCATGTATTTCAGAATATAGGAATGATGTTTTCACCTTTACATAATGAACAATGATTTATTATGAACTTATTTTCCGCGATTAAAAACTGAAAATTTCAAATAATTAAAAGTAACTACCATATTGAAACACAAACACAGTGAGATTTAATTCAGTTCTCAGTAAGAAAAAATTATGAAGAATACTACGTAAATCTAGAACTTACTTAAATAACATACATCACACATATATAGAATAATACAAATTCTTATTCTAATTAATACATATGGAAGAAATTATTTTTATGTCGAAATTACGAGAGAATTAATCATATTCACGTCACATAATAAAATACAAACTCATTAATTTTAGAATTAACTTCAGAATATGAGAAAACACAAACAAATGAAGTCCAGCTAAATAAAAAAAATATTACGAATTATCTCTTTCTCATACATGCAAATGTTACCATTGTTGTAAATTTAAAGAATTAGGATGAGCTGAAAAAAGTTATTTTCAAATATAAAATAATTTCAAGTAAACGTTATTTCAAAACACTTTTGCCTCACTAGAATTATCTTAGGAAGTCATCTTTTACTATCTTATTGTGTTCATGAAGTCTCTTGTTTATGTAGACTGAACTACACAATCAAAGCTGCGAAATGATAGAGTTCTTAAAAAGTATTTGAACTATTCAGGAGCCTGATAAATAATTTCGTTCACAATTTTTATAATTATTATAGTCTAAAAATTCATCTAGTTCTCTCAAAGAATTTTCGCTATACTCATTGCAGCCTACGTTGCTCAACTACTTTCCGGGATCAGGTTCGTCTCTCCCAAGGTCTGAAGTGTTGCCTGTTCTATTTGATCCAATTGTTTCGGCCAGCCTGATATATCGGAGAGAACCAAAATGGAGTCCATTTCTTTTGGAATACGAATCTGATAAAGGTATTCTCTGGTCCGAAACTTGCAATATATTGTATGTCGATTCTGATGGCAACTGAAAATTCGTCTACATAACCACAATGAAAAGTGTAAAATCTCTTATCCGATACTTAACTTCGTGTCAATGCGGCTCCAGATATCTTCCTGAAGATCCTCTTGTTAAGGGATTACCTTCTCTGCTCTGTAATGCACGGCGCCTAGATTTGAGGTAACAAGGAGAATATTTTAGAATTCTGTACATGAACAAAATATAAAGAGTGAAAGAACAGTTTGAGACAATGTCATTGCAAAATTAAAACAAGATATCTGCAGAACACCCATATGTTTTGTACTATTACGTATTTCACTGTAAGTTTCATATTTCTAATGAAATTCATTCTCAGTTACCTGAACGAACGTAAAAAAGCTGAATATTTACGTTCACAGTAGCGACCTGATTCTTAAGTTTTATAGTGAGAGTAAACGTATTTCAGAATTATGCATTAAGAGTCAACGAATGTATTGTGCCAGCGCCATCTTTATATTGCCCCGAAAACTCACACGCCTGCATTTTGTACGCAATCTGATTAAAACATTCGTGGGCTGTATTATATTATTATACTGTAAGTTATGTTCAATGTATTCTAAGTCATTTAAAATTTACCAATTGTTCGATTTTATTTTTCTCCACTAATCTTTTCGTGTTATTTAATTTTATAACTCAACTGCCACTAGAATACACATTTATTAAAGAATACGGGTTCCCTCCATTATCTAGCATATACGCTAGTGCCAATTAATTTATTATGTGATTTCCCCTGCCAATACTTAAATCTGAGGTTTCAGGAATATTACTAGTTACACCTGAAATTCAGTTCATATTAGTTATATACAGGGTGTATGGTAACCACTGCACCAAAAATTAAACAGCTGATTCTACGTGTTAAATATAACAAAACTTTTATTGTACTTTTCCTTCAATGAAGCACCGTTAAAAAAAGGAAAAAAAAAAATAGTCTTTGCCCAATGTTTGCAGCGCTCTATTGCGGTAATGGCCCGAGAGAAATGGCTGATTGCTATACAAGCAGATAGGTAAAAATAATCTGAACAGTTAATGTCTTGAATTTTCATTTCTCAAATTAAACCATTTAGTCGTGAATTTAAACTCAATAATAATTGAAATCGTTGAAACAAACCTTCCAAAGTAGCGCATATCGCGTCACCGACTTAGAGCAGAGAAGGAGAGGAAGGTAAGGAGTGCAGACCGCGCTTGCTTAGAGTTATTGCAGCAGCCGTGATGTTGCCATATACTTCATAGAAACATTACGATTTCCTCTAAAACAGTGAATGTTAGAGAAAAACCTTATTTACATTTTTGAAATCTCTACCTCACGATCTATTATCACTATCATTTTGGTGCAGAAGTTTCCATCCATCCCGTATAATTAAAGTATAAAGTTGTGAATTAATTTTCTTTAGAGGAAAATATTTTTTGTTACATTTACATCAATTATTATTACGTACAGTATATATGAACCTGACAATTCTTTTAAGAAAGATTGGTAGCCTACCAAACTACACTCAGGGACAAAAAAAAACCGGACACTTTAATATTTGCTGGTATTTTGCAAAACATTATCTTCTCATACAATATTATGGTAGCCATCTGTTATGGAGACGTGTATACATTGTTGATTGTTTTTTGTTTTATAAACAAGCCATTACAACCAAATATGCCAATTTTGCTTTCGGAGTCTCAGCTATAACAATTTTGTCTCAACCATTTTGTGCTTCTTATCGTTATCATTCGTTATTTCTTTATTTTTACATTTTCTGAGTTTAAGTGGGGTTGTAACATTTGTCTTAAAACAAGATGCGACCTGAAGATGTGGCTCGAGCTGTAGCCCTTTACGATCATGGACGCAGTGTACGTTACATTGCAAATGTTATGAATATGCCTAGAAGCACAACCCATGATGCCATAAAACGGTATAGAGAGACCCAGGTTCGGGTCGTCCAAGAGCTACAAATCCAAATGAAGACAGGTATATGATGTTGAGAGTTCTTAGGGAGCGCAACCTGCCAGCTACTAGTGTAGCCCAGCAATTTTTTAACATGCATGGACGCCCAATTTCGGCCAAAACAGTTAGAAGGAGGTTGAAAGCAAGTGGACTGATATCAAGTAGACCTGCAACTGGTCCCAGACTTCTCAGGATACATAGAGTTGAACGACTGCGTTTTGCAAATTATCACAGGGATTGGAGAAATGGACAGTGGAGCTGTGTTCTGTTCACCGATGAGTCCCGTTTCAATCTGTGCTCACCTGATGGACGTGAAAGAGTTTGGAGAAGGAGGGGAGAACGATTTTCACTGTGTTGCATTTCCGAAAATGTGCCATATGGAGGTGGTGGAGTGATGGTTTGGGCAGGAGTGTGTACGGATGCTCGTACAGAGTTGGTTTTTCTTGAAAATGGAAGACTAACAGCTGATAGGTATATAAATGAATGTTTGGCTGATCATATTGTGCCATTTGGCCAATTTGTAGGCGATAATTTTGTTTTAATGCATGATAATGCCCATGCGGTCGGAGATTATCTCCAAGAAGTGGGAATCCATGTTCTTCCATGGCCAGCAAGGAGTGCAGACATGAACCCAACTGAAAACGTGTGGGACATGCTGGGACGGCGTGTTAAGAATAGACGACCGAGACCAGAATCATTACAAGAGTTGAGGAGAGCACTTGGCGAAGAATGGGAACTTATTCCTCAAGAAGACATTGCTAACCAAATTGAGAGCATGCCAAGACGTATGGATGCAGTTATTCAAGCCAGAGGGGGTAATACCCGTTACTAAAAAGAGTTTTTAATGTTTAAGGCACCATAAAATGAAAAAGCAGTTAGACCAAACGATGCCATAGTTATACGCCCTTTGTAATTTTTTGTAAATTTTCTCATCAGAGATTTTTTTTTTCAAATGTTGTCGTATAAGGTGCTAAATGAAACATTATTTTGTTTAAATGGGTTTTGTTTCATTTTGAAATAATTGGCAACAAAATACAAGGAAATATAGAATGTCCGGGTTTTTTTGTCCCCGAGTGTAGTTTTATGATAAGTATTTTGCTGTCAAGAGAAGTGATGTAATTACGTTATTAAATTAATAAAATACATTCAGAATAATTATATTTAAGTCTATAGTATTACAATAAATTGGATATATCATGAACTCTCCTTTTAGCAATTTAAGTTTGTGTACATTGATGTAATGTTGTGCACCTTCTGTGTAACAACGAACTTTATATTTTAAATAGCTACAAAAGAATGAACACTATTATTTGAATTGAAGTTAAAAGCTTGGCAAGTACATGGATAAGCTTTGAAAAGGAAAGTAGCTGGTGCCCGTGGTTAATCCGCTGATCTAAGTCCACTGCTGATTTCAGACTCGTGAATTTCCAGATGTAATTCGAACATCAAGTGGTCACATTAACAAATCTTCAATATCTGGAGCTAACGTACGAATTAATTCCAATAAAAATTATTTGAATTAGTTCCAATAAAATTATTTGAATTCTTTTGGTAACTGAAATTAACAGATCAGTTGAGGAATTTCAAGCTGCAGACTATTCCTTTTTATGACACGCCTTCAAACATTTATATGGCAGTTATGTATTAAAAGTTTCGTAATTGTAGTACTGACTTAGAACTTAAGTTAATATGAATGCAAGACCTTTCTTCAAAGGAATGAAATTTCCACACCAAACACACCGACTTCTTTTTAGCATAAATAGAGTAGGTTTATTTTACATTTTGAAATGTTTTCTGAATTTATATCCCCAATCTGAAGGTATCATGCTTCTCTGTTTCTAGAGTATAAGAAAACTATTGTTTTCTGTTAACCTCTTTTTATTTGTGTAATTTGTTTCAATTCCAATTTTACGAATTCACAGCAGTGCTAGAAATTTGAACTTCTATCTTTCTACAAGAATAATTATGGTTAAATGCACATCAGCTAAGATTACCAATATTAACAGTTTCTGTGTAACTGTTTGAAACCTGAATCGGGTTCATCTCATTCTCTCCTGCTATAAATTGTTAATTAAAGAATAGATGCAAGGCAATCTCGTAAAACAAGCAGACTTATCATTTTCATAAATTTGCGATGTTTTATTTGATAGTGCAATTGTTATAGTGGGTGACTATGAAGATCAAATTTATGTTAACACCTAAATTATATACCATTCCTTTTTCAAAGTTTAAAGTTTTCACATTTAAATAGTTTTTTTCTTACAAAAAGATGGTAATAGATTTAAGAACTTATGCTATTCATAGACATTTTGCAGCACGCGCTACGAGCGTACTAAGCTAGCCTCGGCTATCCACTGGTTACTTGTACAGAATTCAAATCATATCCTATCGCTAACACTGGTTTATGAATACGAAAAACGCTGGTCATCCACCGAAAGCCCGCACTAAAAATGTCTATGAATACGGCCCTATGTGACCTATTAACTGAACTCACCGATTGCCACTACGAGATGAAGAATGATGTTCGCCGCAATCTGGTCCATGGCGCTGTCCCCTTCTTCTAGTTGCAAAAATCTCTCGGCAACAATCATCGGCAAAAAAATTAAGAAATTTGTCACAATTCATGCTAAAAACATATTTAGATTTAATTAAAACTATTTATTATACATATAAATACACAAAAATAACCCTCGTAAGTTTTATTTTCACTAATCCTTCAAATTACAATGGCTATTATTTGTGTTACCTTTCACAGTATTGCTGTCAAAATAATATTTCCGGAACAAATTATTAGGTTTAGAGAAATTTAGTGACAGAACTTAGCACAGAGCTGAAAATGATCTCCTTTGTGAGGTAAGTATATGTAGATCCAAATTAAAACTTCCTTTTTATATCAAATTCATTACTTTACTATATAAAACGAAACTTCCTTCACGTTTAATCTTTGGAACAGTACCTAGCAGTATCACCACCCAGTGAAGAGCAGTAACACCTGACAATTAACATGCAGACCAGCAAATTTGTACAAGTTACCGAAACACACAAAATTTTGAAATTAAACTTGTCATCCATCTCGACCACAAACCAGTTTTGTACATTTTCCATTAATGTGTTCTCTAATGGGAAGCTCCCGTCTGATTAGCGGTAATCTTGAATTTCAATTTAAGATTCATATTTATTACATAATATGTATTATTTTAGAATATAATTTGAGTCAGATTTTGTTTATTTCTGACCACTCATACAAATTGAGGGAAAGAAGGCAGAGGACGGACACTGGAAAGTTTTCTTTTCTCAATCGTACTATCAGGGACTGGAATCTGCTTTACCTGCAGACTTACTAAAGGCTTTACCAACAACCAAAAATGTATTTAAAAATAGGCTCAAGGACTTTGCTAATAGACGGAACTATATTATACACATTATTTAAAGGGTATAATTGATTTGTTATTTGAAGTGTTATATCAGTGAAGAAGTGTGTTGTGTCAGGGAAGTTTTATAGTTCATAGTGGCAATGTGAAGTATTTGAACAGAGAAATGTTTTTGAAGTTAGTGAAATCAGAATAGTATCAGTGAAATATGTTGCAGTTCCAGTGAAGTGAGTGAGTTGACAGCGAAATGAGTGTAGTGCTGAAAGGTAGTTGTGCAGGTATGAACAAATACTCGTGGGTTTTAATTCGAACTTAGGGTTGAGACAAATTACATTTACTTTAAATATTATTTTAAGTGATCGTGCTTCATTTAATTTAGGATGCTCATTATTATTATTATTATTATTATTATTATTATTATTATTATTATTATTATTATTATTATTATTATTATTATTACTATTATTATTAATTTATTAACTGTATTTTTATTAATTGTGTTTATTATTAATTGCCATTATTGATGTAATTAGTTACCACTGCCACAGGGTATTTACCTATTTGCAGTGTGAATAAATACATTCCAGTAGAATTTAAGTGTAAACTCAAGTTTCCGTAAACAAAAAATTTAACAGACGCATATACGTGGGCTACTTATATTTACTTAAAATTTAAAAGTCACATTTCATAATGATAAAAGTGCAGTATGGTAAGTATTTTTCACCACCACCACCACCACCACCACCACCACCACAACATTTAATTATGAAGAACAACATATGGATCACATTTACAACTAAGCTGATTTTCAAAATCTATTTCTAGAACAACTTCCACCACCAATATTTTAACAACACTGCTCAACCATCACTACAACACTGACACACCGCACAGACTTGGACTAACATTAAGACACTGTTCACTAATTGGCCAGAAAAGTTTTGTCATGCACAGACTAATCTACTGCACTTTTATCATTGACAAATCTGAAGTGTTGACCAATTTATTTTTTGTAGTTGTCTAAAAAGTTAACGGAACTATAAATTTGTCGTCAAGTTCCCTCTATACCCACAATAAAATAATAAACCTCTTCTGCATTTTCCTTGAGTCATAATGACAAAGAAACGTGGCCAATTGATTTTCAGAAGTTCATTTAATATTCTTCTGTAATTCTTTAGCTAAATTACACCCAGAACTTCTAACATATAACAAGAAAATTAGAAACGTGTTAATGTTTTCAATTTGATCAAATAAATTTATAGCCTATGTGCATGAATTAAGCAACCAAAATTATATTTATATTCTATAATTTCGGAATATATATTTTTCATAAATTGCCCTACTTTATTCATGTACGATATTATTATTGTCTATGTTAATACCATATTATGCAATTTCATTGTAGCTGTAATTTTAATTTTTGTTCCTATTTTATTTTCTGTATTTCTGTTATATTAATATATTATATTAGGCTTTTATTATGTAATTTAAGTGTAGCTATAATTTTAATTTTAGTTCCTATTTTATTTTATTTTCTATATTCCTCTTATATTAATATATTATATTATATCGTCGCCTGAATGCAAAAACTAGGCAACCTGATTTTTCATATTTTGTGACATCGCCTATTTACTTATTTATTGCACTAAGGAATATGTCTTGTTTTCTTGTACCTATTTGTTATATTGGAAAATAGATGTCGCTGGTATCGTTCGATCAGTTATCTAGATCCTGGATTACATTTTATGCGATTTTTGCTATGCTACGAAAGAGGTAACTAAAAAACGCAAATTTCGAGTTACCTAGTTCTTGCATTCAGGCGACGATATAATTTCACTGTAGCTGTAATTTAGTTTTAGTTCTTATTTCATTTTCTGTACTCCTACTATATAATATATCTGAACTGAAACCGAACACGAGCGCTGCTCATTCGGACCTCAAATTTTGTTAATAGTATTGAATCCTCTTTTTATATTGATTGTAATATTTTATTTCTATTTCTACTGTTGTCATTATACTCTGTATTCTGTATATTTAAATAATTAAATAATAGATTAAATATAAATACGAATAATTAAAAATTAATATTTAAATTTCATATTTGGTTTTCATTATTCGCTATAAATGGAAAGTTTATGTATTAAAAACTTAGCCAAGAGTAACGGTTAATCAAAACAAACATTAAGATAACTGAAAATATTCTAGAGCAGTAGAACAGAAGTGAGAAGTGGACGCGCCCTTCCACCCAAGTGACTTTAATGCATTAAAAAGGGTAACTTTTGGGAGTAGTAGGTTATTACAGGTACTTAAACCCCGGCCGTGGGGGACAAACAAGGGTTCCCCCTCTTCAGTTCGCGCAGTCTTGTGCCCCCATTTTCATAGGAACGTAACTGGATTTTTGCCTTCGTTTTCTTCTCTTTTTGTTTGTAAGTGCTTTTACTTTTTTCCCCATTATACTCGTAATATGTGATATACAAGTGACTATGTGTACTGTTCATTTTGTGTAGGAAGTATTGTGTTACAACTCTATCGCCGTCTTTGACCGTAACCCAGAGCGTACTTTTACACGTAAATTTCATTTTTAAATGTCAAGAACACTCGTAATAACAGATGTCAGCAGACAGCGGCTATGTCTGTACCTGTAGTCAGAGTAGCACGTCCCCAAGGTCAGCGTCGAACGTAACCCAAGCAAGCCAAGTCTATAAAATTATGTACAAACAACAACGCTGTGCTTTATAATTCATAATCGACAATCTTTTAGTAGATTCTAATCCGTTTACATGAATTCGTGTGAACACCCAGATATCTCAATTTGAACTGGTTTTATAATTTTGGGTTTTATGTTATTTCACTTCTATCATATTATGGGTTCTAAAAGTTCAAGATCTGACATTGGTTATAAATTGTTAATACCAGTTTATCTCACATTTATCCTGATATTCATTTGGATACAGAAGGAGAAAAATTATTGAATGATAAGTTTTACTGCTCCGTTATAAATCACTAATGACTTACAAGGCAAAGGCAGCGTCGTGTAGTCCAAAAGTAATTTGATCGTAGGGGGCGTGTAGGGGCTCTTAGCACCATCGTCAGAAACGCGTTGTCCCAAGGTCAGCGGGGCGAGACTTGTACATGCATAGTTGAGGTCGTGCACCTTGTCAGAGTCGCGTGCACCATGTCAGAGTCGCGTGCACCACGTCAGAGTCGCGCGCACAGAGAGTAGGAGGCGTATGAACCAGGAGTGGAGCCGATGACCCAGAGCCAGAGGGGCTTGTCCTTGAACCCAGAGGCGCTTGTTCCGAATGCTAGATGCGCTTCTCCCGGGTACCCCGCGCTTACCCGGTGTTTGTGAGGCGAAACGCCATCCACCGTGACCAGAGGCGCTACATAGTCCCGGGTCTCAGCCGCATAGCCCGTGATACAGCGGCGCTTACGAACAAGGTCAGCGGCCCGTAGCCCCAAGTCAAAGGTTCGTATCCCCATCGTCAAAGACGCGTATTGCCATCAGAGGCGCTTAGCCTCATCGTCCCAACGTCAGAGGTGCGCGGGTCGTAGTCAAAGGCATGACCCCGACGCCTGATGCCTTGTCTAGGGATAGGAGAAGTGGATAGGCGCGAGGTCAGTGGCGCGTGTACCAGGGGACAGAGGCGCATATCCCAAGGTCAGTGGCGCATAACCTCGACGTCTCTGAAGGACAGGGAAGACAGGATGTGTGGCACTTAACCGCTTAACGGCGCAAACACACTGCGAACCTTGACACACCTTAAAGGTTGGACGCCCTTGTTTGCTAATAACGATGTAAGCACCAAGCGGACAGGGGTCCTGTCTACGAAAGTCAAAGACTTTGAACCAGAAATAAGTGGCTCATAGCCGTCAGTCAGTGGTGCATAAACCGGCGGACAGAGACCCATGTCAGCAGACATCGGCGTATGCACCTGTAGTCGGTGTCTCATAACCGCGTGATCAGTGACGCATACACCGGCGGAATAGAGGCGCATAGCCAAAGGGTCAGGGGCGCTTATTCACGACGGACATTGGCGCACTTACCAGCAGTCAGAGACGTTTGTCCTGTGAAGTCAGCGTCTGTAAAGTATAGAGTATAACGAAGACAGGAACTGTGTCTTAACCGAGTCGTCAGTGGCGTATGTACCTGTAGCAAGAGTAGCACGTCTCCGAGATCGTAACCCAAGCCTATGAGAAATAATGTAGATATAGCAACACTGCTTTTTAATTCATCATCGAAAATCTTTTGGTAGATGCAAATTCATTTACCTGAATTCAAGTCAACGCGCAGGTATCTAAATTTGAACTGGTTTCATAAGTAACTAACCCTCGAACATATTACAACGTGTTCATAATGTGTAAGATAAGTGTGCAATGTCCGACGTACCATTTTACCATTTTTCGAATTGTTATCATGGCTCCGGCTCAACGATCGCAGAATTTTACACTGTCTTTCTCTTCTATTTCAAATTCTGCGCACCTCAACCCCAAGTTATCTGTCGTCTCGTCTCACGTATTTATGCTCCAACCATAACCTAAACACACTATCTCAGATCATTGATACATTGGGTATACCTCATCATAACACTTCCTGATACTCTTCTTCATTCACCGTTTCAATTTCTCGTCATTGGAACTCCCTACGTCATACCTTAAGGGGCTGTCAGACATTTACTAATTTCAAAACCCGGTTGTCAAATAGACTGCTTAGACTGTGAGATTTCCTAAAATATAATTTTTTGTAGTATATGATTTCTATTTTTAACATATCAATTTTCTTTATTATTTTAACAATTAATTCAATTCACATTACTAAAATTGTTCCATTCTTAGAATTACATGTAACTATACTTGTTTCCATTTTATTATTATTATTATTATTATTATTATTATTATTATTATTATTATTATTATTATTATTATTATTGTATATTGTTCCTGTATTACTGCTATTTTGTTGCTATTGCTCTAATACAAGCTGAGTGGAAGAGAAGACTTTATGGCCCTATCTCTCCCAGTAAAAATAAATCTATTAAATAAATAATTTTGGATAGAACTTTATACTTCCGATTTTATGACATATCACCTCAATCATATGGGTTCCAAATGTTCAAGTTGTGATATTGGTTATTTATTTTTAAGACCAATCCATCGCACATTTAGCATGATGTTCATTTTCTTTTACAGAACGAGAAAAGTTATTGAATGGTAAGTTCTGCTACGCCATTATAAATCACTAACGACTTACATCAGCGAGGTGAAAAGCTTCCCTTTGGGCTTCTTCGTAATAGGCGCGGAAGTAGAGACAACATCTGAAAGACGAAAAGAGCAAATCAATGACTGGTACAAAAGGAGTAGGAATATAAGCATTATCTGTAATAGGAATATACCGAGCATTTTTTATAAGGTTGGGGAAGGTTTGGTGACTGATTATTTAGGTAAAAGACAGGGCCAGTGACTGAGGTCACTGGGTCAAGCACCAATAGTCAGAGGTGCTTAGCCCCTTTCTCAGAGGCGAAGGTGAACTGTCTAGCAAGCCTTATTCGCGTAATGACAAATCCCCTCCTTACGTTTGTAGCGCTGAAATATGGACTAAATAACGAGGATGTTTTGTACTATTGGCGTAGAAATCTGCTAGTCCAAATTATGCTGTGAAACAGAAGAGAATTTGGACTAGCTGCCGACATAGCTTGGACATTGTTCACATCCCGTTTCTAAGAGTGCCCTCATTTTCTAGACTATCCTGGTGACTTTAGACGTGCTATCATATGGTGTAACCTAGCTCATTATTCACCAAAAAATTGTTAGATTCTGAGTTAATAAATCTGACATATCCTTGCAATATACATTATAATTTTGCAATTTATGCAGACTTACATTTTTACTACGTCATACTAATTTTGACCAATAAACATTATGTATCCATGTGTTTCAACCTGCAATTTTATCACCTCCCTAACATTTGTTTTTATCAGCTCCCTAACATTGTTTCTTTGTTTACCAACATTGTACTTTCAATAACTCTACCCTTTAAAATTATTCATTTTTATTTCGTCTTTAATTAAAACTTTTCTATCATCTTGTTTATATTATTTAGGTTAAGTTCTAGCTTCTGCTGTATGACAATATGGATAGTCACGTATCAGAGATTGTTTTATATTTATTGATAATTGAAGTGGGATGCAACTGTCTTAATAAAAATGGAACTGAATCAGTAATCGTTCAAAGTTCACTGTACTTGACATCTGGTAACAAGAGAACAGCTCATAGCATACTACTGCCATCTAGCGGAAAACTTATAATAATGAGATGTTATAATAATACATTTTAAGACAATTTAATATTTTACTAAATGTTTCATTGTATTAGAGTAGGCCTACTTTATTTCTCCTAATCTTTATATACTTCTGTTTTTATCACCTCCCTACAATTAGTTTCTTTTAATCGTGTGATAGTCAATTAAATCCAACCGAAGTTTTTTTTATTTTCTCTAGATAAAGCAAAACTTCTAGTGAGATTACTGTAGAGAACAGCTGTCTTCATGAAAGATTCATAATTTACATTTAAATACAAGAAACAAGCCTAAAGATATGATCAAGTCCTTACCTTACTGAATTCCGGATCACACGCTCTGCTCCACTGGGTACGTTGCACCGACATATTTCAGAAACTGCGCTAATGGCAGGTCACGTACTTCAGTCAGAGCCTTGTAGACGGAAATTACGTGACGTACGTGCTATGAACAAACACGTAGGCACTGAGTTTTAGTAAGAACTGAATCTCGGACTAGGAAATTCATTTGCAATAATATCATAATCTCACACTAAGTAATATGTCCTACGGAATAATATTTTGGGGAAATTCTGTAGATAGTAAAAATATATTCTTATTACAAAAAAGAGCCATTAGAATAATAGTTGGAGCAAAGGCTAGAGAATAATGTAGATTATTTTTTAAAAAATTAGAGATTCTAACCTTAACAAATCAATACATATACTCTGTAATAAATTTCCTCTTATGTAATAAAGAAAATTTTCCAACTAACTCAGCCATACATAGTATAAATACCCGCAGAAGGAATGATTTTCATACGCCATCATCAAATTTATCATGCTTTCAAAGGCGAGTACGTTACATGGCGATAAAAATGTTCAATAGTCTTGCTGAAGACATTAAGAATCACAGCCAAAACCCTGCATTATTTAAGACAAAACTAAAAAATTACTTAATATCTCACACTTTCTATTCTGTAGATGAATTCTTGACATTTCACAGTACTGTGTAAATATTATAATACTATTAAATGGTAAACATATTACATTGTATAAAATATTATTGTTATTAAGGTATTAATTCTGTACCTATTTCATATTTGCATTTTATATGGATTGCATTTCATTGTTAAACGTAAGAATTGGACATATTCTTTATTCTATGCTGTAAAGCAAATGTAAGAATATTATGGAACGAATAAAAAGAAAATACAAGTTAAAAGTGAGGCACACAAGAGTTTACACACAGAACCACCTGTTAACTTCTTACATGTTTTTGTAACCACTGTACCACGCTGTGGTTTCGGGTGGCCACGGATCAAGTTTTTGTCCAGATTACACACGTTTATCACGTGATTGCTCAATTTCATCACTTAGTGAGAACGTAGCTACGAATTACAACTGGGCACTTTTAGCTACTTAACTCCTCACAAATCCGGAAATGAAACCCATCGTTTGAACGCATTCAGGTATTCAAGCCCTTTCCGTTAAAGATGTCATGGATCAACAAAGAATTAAATGTTCTCTAAATTAAATTTACAAGTACACGCATTGACACAACCCCACTTTCTCTACAAGACAAGATATTCAATGATGTTACTTAGAAAATACGAAGACTTCGACGTTACAGACTATTCTGGGGAACAGAACGACGCAGGGCAATTCTGAACGTCTCGATTGTTCTCGAAGGGGAAGCTTAGAACTAAGATCCGAGAAAAGTTTATTTAAGAGTTAAAATACTCCTTTGTGAATCCTGCTGCCGAAGGTGCGACAAAGTATCCAAACCAGAGAACTGGGGTTTGATACCCACACTGTATTCTTTAATTGCAAATGGAGAAGCGGGCGCGTACTGAAATGTACTACCGTGAATTTTTCCTGAAGTCTTTATTTCAAAATGAAGGTTTTTTAAAGTCCCATTATTCTACAGCACGTTGGTTGGCCATATCAGATTACTGCTATTCCTATGACCTGCTTAAAACATTCTAATCGATTTTATTTTATCTCTCATTCAATATAATGAAGAGAAAGCTCTACATGAATCGCTAACGATCTTGGTTTCAGCTGCCCATCATCTCTCGAAGACGAGGGGAATGTAGAGACGTCCAATATTGCATCCACGAAACACCAAAGTAGTCAAATGCGTCCTGCATAATAATTTTGCAATAATTAAAACATTTTCTGTAGAAAGTACGACTAAAGACCTTTAATTTTGTTCCAATATTTGTACTTCAAATAGGTCAGTGGTTTCCTGCCTGGAATCGACGACAAATATTGAAAAATTCAAGAAATTAAAAATTTAAATTTCATTTCAATTTTAGAAATCGTTGAATACATAACTTTAAAAAGAAGATTGACTATCTTTTATATTTAATTTTATGTGCATTATCATTTATCAAGGAAAAAAATACGAATCATCTTTAAGACAAAAAAATTTGAACGCAACTTTTATAATGGCAGAAGTGCAGTAGGTTGTAATTTCTCCATCACCAAGTTTTTTTTTTTTAACAACTTACTAAACCTCCACATACTACGGCTAATTTTACCCAACACACGAACACAAAATGGCTGACATTCAGAGTACCTCCACCAAATTAGTTTCTACGTGCTACATTCATTTTTCCTACTATTTTACTGCACTTTCACCATTTGCACAAAATGGTGGACATTGTAACCATTTAAGAACCATGATAAAATTTACAATTGCATTCAGACATTCAAGACCAATCTCTTTAATCAATTTAAGTTACTTGCTTCCTCTTTCCATGCGTCGAAAAAGACGTTCGAGGCTAAGATATTTACCAGAATCCTACCCGAACAGTACGAAATACAAGCCTATAACGTACATTCTTTAATAGCGTATTTAACTAACGTCGCTTTGCTTTCAGTCCGAATACAAGAAAACTAATATGGCTGCAGAAAATGTCGTTTAACAAAATGGAGTCCACGAGTAAAATATTGCATGTCGGGGTAAAAAAATTTCCAGAATATTCTAGGGTCTAGTGGTTCTCTAGAATGAAAGCACCTAGTCTTCTGGAATGAGAAATTACTTAAGTGATGAGAAATTACGACATCCGAACTAGCTTATTTATTTGGCAAAGATTTTTAATATTTCCATTCTAAACTATCGTTACTGAGACTATCACGAATTTCATTTAAATTACTGCAAGAAAAAATATCTGACGTGATTCAAAGTTACAGCTCTTATTGCCTTCTATTTATTTTTATTTAATTAAAAATTAGATTTCACTTTGAAATAATGCTTTAACTCCACCTGAATGAAACACAGTCAAAAGTTGGAAATTCGACAGCCACCTTACCAAACCCAGGACCGTCCGCTCTGCTCTACGACGTGAGTTGGACTAAATGGAGTCCAGCGTTCAGCAACACGTAGTAACGGCAAATCATTCGGTTCAGCCAATGAGATTGCAGACGGAAATTACGTAGTTATCGCTGTTCAGGAATATTAACAAGCGTTTAGTAAAATATAGAGTGATGAATAGCTTTAAATGTGTGTATATGTGTTGAAAATAATTTCTAATGCAACTGTTCAACATTTTTGTCTGTCTGCATTCGAAATTCCATATACATACAAATAATCGTAATAAAATATTAAAGCGGAAGTTGACCCAATTCTAATATCCACTCCTTTACATTCGACTCTCTCGCACAGTACAGAAATTTACTAGCCCCCAACTCCTGAACGCACTCAGGGGTGCACAAACCTATTCATACTATTAATATTAGATTTAGAAATAAATAGGATTACTATTAATTTAAAAATTTGAAATTATATGAGTACGTACAAGGTAATAGTGTCAGTGCAACATGAACTTTGCTTTACTACGTTCTTATAGTCCCGACGCTGTTATTTCCGGCGTGACTCCGCCCCTTTGCTTACGTCTTAGAAAGTAAAAGCTCTATAAAGTCTACTAGTAGTAGTAGGTAGGTAGTATCGTTCGCCATTTTTATTCTCACATTGCCGAGCTACCATACAAGGAATCTATTTGCCACACCGTTAAACATTATCATGTCGTAGCTCCTATGATAATAAATCAAACGCAATGTAATTCAGAAAACAATTGAGCGGCAAATAACGTCTTCGTGTGCTTTCTGCGAACGCCAAAAAAGAGCTAAAATGGCTGGCGATTGTATTAAGTATTTATCGAGCCTTAAGAAATGAATTAGCGTATCACAAGATGCACACGTTTAAATGTAGTCGACCTGCAACGCGATTGGCTGCCGGAAATTAGAGCGACGGGACTATAGTTAACAAAGATTGCTACCATATTGTTATAATTTTTCTTTGGTGAAATATATGGTACAATGACGTTCAAAGGTACCCGACCTACGATTTTATGATTGTGTAAGCGAACTTTGTAATCACGAGATAAGTAAGAATCAAAGATATGAAAAATGGACAAACTTTGAAATAATTCCGCTAGTTCTCAATAGGTGGAACCATTATTGGGAGATGTTAAAAAAGTGTCAGTAAAATGATTTTGTAGATTAAGCAAACATTTTTCTTCTAATAGGAAATATCAGCGGTTTGCAGCCCAACACAGTGTTGTTTTACAATCAGTAGAGTGAGATGAAAAATTGAATTCTATAATATTGACTATTATCTTCGCCATCTATTCATAGAAGTAATAACTAAAGAATCCACACTTACACCAACAAATTATCGATCACTATCGATTAGTAGTGTCAGATATCTTTGAACGTCAGTGTACATTTTTTCAGGTTCACTGAAACTGTTTTCAACAACATCTAAAATACTAATATGTCCATTGTGACTTAATATATTATGCTCACTTATTTGCATAGACACATTCCACTTCTGGCGGAAATTTATGATGAAGCAAGCGAGGAAATTATAAATGAAACTACCTTTCATCTCAGACCATAGCCCCCTAGTGTAACAAATTTTCTTACAGTGTTTAGATTGAACAACAGTTATTCTTAAACATCATACAGTACTAGCACATTCTGAGCTCTGATCTTTTTTTTTATCTAGGCCGGTGTTTTTGTTTTCCATTCAGTGTAGAACTCGGTACCGAGATAATAGTCTAATGACTTTTCTCCTAACTGTAATAAATAGTGGAGATCTCTAGAATCACAACCCACAACATCCAAAATCTTGTTTTTTTGGCAATTAAGCAAAAACTTACATCTCACTAATTACCATCTGGCAGAATTATTTTAAATATGCCGTCTATTACTTAACTTACTTACTGGCTTTTAAGGAACCCGGAGGTTCATTGCCGCCCTCACATAAGCCCGCCATTGGTCCCTATCCTGAGCAAGATTAATCCATTCTCTATCATCATATCCCACCTCCCTCAAATCCATTTTAATATTATCTTCCCATCTACGTCTCGGCCTCCCCAAAGGTCTTTTTCCCTCCGGCCTCCCAACTAACATTCTATATGCATTTCTGGATTCGCCCATACGTGCTACATGCCCTGTCCATCTCAAACGTCTGGATTTAATGTTCCTAATTATGTCAGGTTAAGAATACAATGTGTGCAGTTCTGTGTTGTGTAACTTTCTCCATTCTCCTGTAACTTCATCCCTCTTAGCCCCAAATATTTTCCTAAGCACCTTATTCTCAAATACCCTTAATCTATGTTCCTCTCTCAAAGTGAGAGTCCAAGTTTCACAACCATACAGAACAACCGGTAATATAACTGTTTTATAAATTCTAACTTTCAGATTTTTCGACAGCAGACTGGAGGCTGGATGATAAAAGCTTCTCAACCGAAAAATAACAGGCATTTCCCATATTTATTTTGTGTTTAATTTCCTCCCGAGTATCATTTATATTGTTACTGTTGCTCCCAGATATTTGAACTGCTCCACCTCTTCAAAAGATAAATTTCCAATTTTTATATTTCATGCCATCTATTATAATTCTAAATATTAATAACTGTTTTATAGTAAAATAGTTTGTTCTATATAAGTTTATGAATTGTTAAAGAATAAATAATTCTTTGAATATTGTGAGTTTTGTTTACTTCTGTAAAACCAGAAGAAAGGAGGTACTTAAATACAGAAATTGTAAATGAACTTAATGATGTAGAAAAATTCAATGTTTACTGAAAAATCCTCAGCATGATTTTTATCTAGGTTTCTATGGCGACGGACTTAATTGATACTTTTGTTGCCAGATGGTGCAACACATTAATAATGCCGCGACCTCTTGTGGGGGTGTTGAACACTACGTAATGACGTCCCTGTAACGAATTTTTGAGTTACTTTTTCAAAAGTAAAGGCCCATTCACAATGGAAATTAAACATAACCGTAACATAATCACAGAAGTTTGCGCCCAGGCTACCAAATGGGATCATTCACAATGATTCACATAAGCATTGACATAAACATTACCGTAAGACGTTAATAAGGAAGTTTGCAAACTCCAAACTTTCATGCTTATGCTTACGTGATTTGCAAACAGAACACAATCATGGAGCGCTGAAGTATACGACAGAATATGAGGAAATGGCGTCGTTGTTATGTTTCCATGGTTACCAAGTATGTTTGCTGTTATGTTTATGTTCCCATCGTGAATGATCTTGATTTTACCGTAACGTTTATATTCTTAAGTTAACGCTTACGTTATGTTTAATTTTAATAGTGAATGGACTTTAAGCTATAGGCCTAACAGCGAGTAACTAATTATTTCGCATCTCAATTATTTTTTAACGTTACAATTAAGTATTAGTATTTAGTAAGTTATTTATTTAGTTAACTTCATGGAGATGAGGCCATGAGGCCTTCTCTTTCCCTCTACCAGGGAATTACAACTACAATATTAAGAATACAATTAAAAGTACAATTAGGCTACAAGAATTATAAAGTTTACAACTACAATTACAATAAAAATCATAGTACACTGGCGTTCAAAAATATCTGATCCTACTAGTTGAGCTCTGTAGGGCCTGAGCGCTTTACAGCGGAAAGGAAAGAGACAGACGAAAGAGGTAGTATATGCCGCTTGGTCGAGCTATATTCAGGGATGGCCAGCACTGATTCAATGGATAAAGGGAAGAGAACTTATTAAAACTGTATCCATGGTAATTTTTAGTTTTATCTGAGAAGTATAAGTGCATTATAAGTATGTAAGTTTTAATTTTAATGCTCATTTTTCACAAGTTTGCTCTTTTCTTCAAAAGGAATATTTTCTCAACCTTTGTACAGAAAAGTGAACATTTCAGATATGTTTATTTGTTAGTCGTACAGTACTGAAACAATGTTTTCTTAAATCTAATAGGGGGAAGTCTTGCAGTACCGACCGCTTAAGGTTTTTGGGTTATAAATAAACAAATTTAACATTTTGACACACTCTTTTGATATAATGTAAATACAAATATCACTAAACTCAATTATAATTACAAAAAGATTCAGAAATTAATATTAATACAAAACATAAACAAATTAAATGTCCATAAAATCGATACAATCAGAAAATTGGCAGGCACATATTACTTTTGACAAAAATCACATTCATACGTGTCAGATGTCTCAGGAATGCTGGCACAGGCTTCGGCAGCCCACATTTGACATGAAGAACTCTGATCCAATCTTCGTCATGAGTCATGACCAAAGCTCGGAACTTGGGGACTTGTGTCTTTGCACGCGGCTAAGCGACCGGACTTCAATGTCAACAAACTCCCGCTTCCAGCACGGAGTTACTGTCAGGTCTGCTATAAAGGTGGTTCCTGGCTGAACAGCATATTGATAGCATTATGATAGGTTGAAACACCTAATTTTATAGCAGATATTATATATAACAAAATAAACATTAGCAATATGTCAAATTTACTGTTCTGCTCTGTACATTTTCATTACAGTGTATGACTACGAACATTCGAAGATTTTCAAGCTCATAACTTCTTCTCCTGTTAGTTAAACGTGATTTGAAACGAAAAAAAAAAAAAAAAAAAAAAAAAAACTTATTTCCGCGTCACGTAAAGTGACGAGAACAAACTTAAAATTCTGAATGTTTTCACTGTTACTGTTTTCTCTATGACATGATCCATGACTAAGGACAAATCTTCCACCAATTTAAGGTACTGCTATGTCTTTCCAGCCTCTAGTTTGTGTGTGGCACAACTTACAAATCATGCATTCAAAATAATGTATCTCCTTTGAATTTCTCCACGAAATTCTGTATCTAAAATTTAATAAATATATTTTCAAACTTATAGCCTATAATACTCATTTGAATAACACGTATTTTCTAATATCTCAAACAGACCGTTTATCTGTAATTCTCTGAATGTCACTGGCTTCTATATGACACAGTTTCGTCATCCGTCTTGTCGTTCGACGTGACCACTTTCTTCGTACATAGGCCTACGACTGTCCCTGGGCACTTGCAGCTTGAGCTTTGTGTACGTTATACCTGTAACTTAGGCGTACCCAAGCGCACGATACACAAGTCCCCAAGTTCCGAGCTTTGGTCATGACATTCCCCGCAAAACTGCTTGTAGTTTCCTCCTTTTCGTCATTTTTCTTAGTTGTCTTTCTTGAGTTTTTGGGGAAGAATTATCCTAATAGGGGGCGTTCCCCACGCACTAGGCTCTTGACTCCTCTCTTCAACTTTTCATTATTTTTCCCTTCTAATTATGTCTTGTAAGGACTGGATGTCAAAACTACACTTTTTTTTTCTTCCCAGATTTTCGGCGTCGACTCACTTCTCGCTTCTTTCTGGCATCCGGAATTGGGCTGAGCTGCTGAATTGCTTCCTTTCCAACAGTGGTATCATTAGGCCTATCAGAATACTGAGCATGCGCAGTGCGTTATAACTCGAACTTGGGATACTGAGCATGCGCAGTGTGTTATAACTGTAACTTGGAATACTGAGCATGCGCAGTGTGTTATAACTGTAACTTGGAATACTGAGCATGCGCAGTGCGTTATAACTGTAACTTGGAATACTGAGCATGCGCAGTGCGTTATAACTGTAACTTGGAATACTGAGCATGCGCAGTGCGTTATAACTCGAACATGGAATACTGAGCATGCGCAGTGCGTTATAACTGTAACTTGGGATACTGAGCATGCGCAGTGCGTTATAACTCTAAATTGGAATACTGAGCATGCGCAGTGTGTTATAACTGTAACTTGGAATACTGAGCATGCGCAGTGTGTTATAACTGTAACTTGGAATACTGAGCATGCGCAGTGCGTTATAACTGTAACTTGGAATACTGAGCATGCGCAGTGTGTTATAACTGTAACTTGGAATACTGAGCATGCGCAGTGTGTTATAACTGTAACTTGGAATACTGAGCATGCGCAGTGCGTTATAACTGTAACTTGGAATACTGAGCATGCGCAGTGCGTTATAACTCTAAATTGGAATACTGTGCATGCGCAGTGTGTTATAACTGTAACTTGGAATACTGAGCATGCGCAGTGCGTTATAACTGTAACTTGGAATACTGAGCATGCGCAGTGTGTTATAACTGTAACTTGGAATACTGAGCATGCGCAGTGTGTTATAACTTAACTTGGAATACTGAGCATGCGCAGTGCGTTATAACTGTAACTTGGAATACTGAGCATGCGCAGTGTGTTATAACTCTAAATTGGAATACTGTGCATGCGCAGTGCGTTATAACTGTAACTTGGAATACTGAGCATGCGCAGTGTGTTATAACTGTAACTTGGAATACTGAGCATGCGCAGTGTGTTATAACTGTAACTTGGAATACTGAGCATGCGCAGTGCGTTATAACTGTAACTTGGAATACTGAGCATGCGCAGTGTGTTATAACTGTAACTTGGAATACTGAGCATGCGCAGTGTGTTATAACTGTAACTTGGAATACTGAGCATGCGCAGTGTGTTATAACTGTAACTTGGAATACTGAGCATGCGCAGTGCGTTATAACTGTAACTTGGAATACTGAGCATGCGCAGTGTGTTATAACTGTAACTTAGAATACTGAGCATGCGCAGTGTGTTATAACTGTAACTTGGAATACTGAGCATGCGCAGTGTGTTATAACTGTAACTTGGAATACTGAGCATGCGCAGTGCGTTATAACTGTAACTTGGAATACTGAGCATGCGCAGTGCGTTATAACTGTAACTTGGAATACTGAGCATGCGCAGTGTGTTATAACTGTAACTTGGAATACTGAGCATGCGCAGTGCGTTATAACTGTAACTTGGAATACTGAGCATGCGCAGTGTGTTATAACTGTAACTTGGAATACTGAGCATGCGCAGTGTGTTATAACTGTAACTTGGAATACTGAGCATGCGCAGTGCGTTATAACTGTAACTTGGAATACTGAGCATGCGCAGTGTGTTATAACTGTAACTTGGAATACTGAGCATGCGCAGTGCGTTATAACTGTAACTTGGAATACTGAGCATGCGCAGTGTGTTATAACTGTAACTTGGAATACTGAGCATGCGCAGTGCGTTATAACTGTAACTTGGAATACTGAGCATGCGCAGTGCGTTATAACTGTAACTTGGAATACTGAGCATGCGCAGTGCGTTATAACTGTAACTTGGAATACTGAGCATGGGCAGTGCGTTATAACTGTAACTTGGAATACTGAGCATGCGCGGTGTGTTATAACTGTAACTTGGAATACTGAGCATGCGCAGTGTGTTATAACTGTAACTTGGGATACTGAGCATGCGCAGTGTGTTATAACTGTAACTTGGAATACTGAGCATGCGCAGTGTGTTATAACTGTAACTTGGAATACTGAGCATGCGCAGTGTGTTATAACTGTAACTTGGAATACTGAGCATGCGCAGTGCGATATAACTGTAACTTGGAATACTGAGCATGCGCAGTGCGTTATAACTGTAACTTGGAATACTGAGCATGCGCAGTGTGTTATAACTGTAACTTGGAATACTGAGCATGCGCAGTGTGTTATAACTGTAACTTGGAATACTGAGCATGCGCAGTGTGTTATAACTGTAACTTGGAATACTGAGCATGCGCAGTGCGTTATAACTGTAACTTGGAATACTGAGCATGCGCAGTGTGTTATAACTGTAACTTGGAATACTGAGCATGCGCAGTGTGTTATAACTGTAACTTGGAATACTGAGCATGCGCAGTGTGTTATAACTGTAACTTGGAATACTGAGTATGCGCAGTGCGTTATAACTGTAACTTGGAATACTGAGCATGCGCAGTGCGTTATAACTGTAACTTGGAATACTGAGCATGCGCAGTGCGTTATACCTCGAACTTGGAATACTGAGCATGCGCAGTGCGTTATACCTCGAACTTGATATACTGAGCAAGCGCTGTGCGTTATATTTTACCAGAACTCAATATGGCAGTAATAATTTCAACTGAATTAAGATCACAGACAAGGTACAGCAAATGACGAACATTTTTCCCTTTATATTAATTTTACTATTCACTACGACTAAGATGTACAGTAAGTTACGTAATGTCGACCACATCCAGTTGGTGATGCTCGCTCGCTATACTGTAGATAGTACAAATAATTCGTACTGAAAAATAACAGATAGCGCTGTAACCTGTATAGTCGACATCTAGCAGCCTGCTGTGTCTATGCGAGAGCGGGAGAGAGGAGTCGGCTACATGACGCTACTCCCCGGTAACCATGACAACAGCACTTCAACCAATAAGATAGCTGGTTAGAAGAGTGTTTAAACTTGATAGAACGCGCGAGGGGAGCCGATTTGGAGACGTCCTACCCACCGCTGACAACTGTACTGCTTATAGTCACGGCTGGTTTCGGCTGTATTGGGAAGCTCTCTCTCTCTCTTTCTCTCTTAGTAGTTTTAGAAAATTGAGTCACGTGTTGTTAGTTTTCTTTCCTTCGTAAAAGTTTTCATTTATGTTGTTAGATTTTCTCTTGTTTGCGGGTGTTCTTGTTATTTTATTATTTTGTGTTACGAAATGTATTTACTTATGCAATATTTTAAATATATCGAGAGTTTAGAAACAAATGCAGATTTGTCTCTAGCTTCTTCTAGTAGCAGTTATTCAGTATGTTGTTACCTATTTGATCGGTTTGCGAAGAAAGAGGAACGTCCAGTTAATTTGCTGTAAAAATTACACTATGTAATAGTAATGAGCAAGCCCCGGATTCTTAGGTTCGAATCAATTTTGTTTCTATCTCGTTACTCTCGAAATATTGCTTTTCTTATTCGTTTTATGTAGCAAAGAGTAACATTCTTAAATTCAATATGACCTAAAAAGACCTAATTCGTAGGTTAGGACTTAAAGTGTCCTAAAGAGAGACAATCTTTACCAAGCCGTTGTAATATATTAATAGTATGTCGTTTATTTCCCCCCCCCCGTAAAATCATATAAATTCCTAAACATAAGATTTAAAATCCTAAAACATAAATTGTAAAACCTAATTTTAATTTCTTAAAACCTATAAATTCGACACTTGGTAATGAGATACGTCACAGGCCTTATATTTTTATATTCTCATCATTCACGTCTTGGCCTCCCCAACTTTCAAACCCACCGTCCACTACTGCTTTTTTCTATAAAATATTTACGGAATTCTTCATACTGATTATGCCTATGAGGAAATTCAAGGTCATGAAATTACACAAGCAACCCTTGAAAGTAATTCGTAGTCACCAGCAACATGGTTTAGCCCTTACTATTTATTCCAGCCTCTCATCTGAACATCTTTCGTTGGTCTTCGTCTTCCTCTCTCCGCTTGTGGTCTTATGCAGACGTGGTACGCTACGACTGAAAATAAGGAAGCCACAACCACTGGAAGGAGCTGGTGGAAGGACGGTGTGTTGGGCTGTGCAGTGGCGGAATGTAGACTGTAGGCTGTTCTGTTTATAAGTATGTTTTAAATAATAAACATGTTCAACACAATTTATAGCATCATTCGTCGTTACAGAGTTCGTAAATAGCCTACGGGAAATGGATTCCCATACGGAATTCATATGGGACAATTTATCCGATCTCAAATATTGGACACCCCATACCACACAGGACACCTGGCAACGTTACTTGTAACTCACATCAGGGACGACCTTAATCAGCTGCCAACCATAATGGGCATTCAGGAGTTCTCTAAAAGTTATAACATAAGTAACCGAAATCTTTAGTCAGATATCATAGAACAGAAGATGCAGGCGTACCACATTGCAAACTGGAAGTTTATCTCGAAAATATACGTAGGCTATAGGCAGGTGCCATGTCTAACATAGGCCTAATATTTTGCGAATAGGCCTAACGTGTTGCAGAACTAAGTTTCTTCAAGAGCGTCATTTTTCAATCCCAGATTATTCTCGTGTTATATAGGACTACACCGTTTGAGAGTGGAAGTTGAGGGGGGGGGGCACACAAGGAAGAAACATGTCCGTACCGCATACTGACGTCGGCAGTAGACGAACGCAAAGCATAAATCAGGGTCAATTAGACTGATGTTAATTATGTAGGCTATGTATGATCGCTGAATACAAAAAAATATCTCAGGGGTGTTCTATGGCCTCTGTATTATAAATGTAAATATATATGTAAATGTTTGATTTCATAGACAGGGGTGTACCAGTACAGGGAAACGCCTTCGCCTATTGATACGGCTAGGCTATGTTAAGTCTAAGTTTTCTCTTCTCATAATAGGAGATATAAATTCTAACCTCACGCTTACCCCTTTCACAATATGACGGTCACAAAGTACAGGGCGGTAAACCGTGTTCGAGTCTTTGAAGTTATCAGTGGCGTACTTTATGGACGTAACTAATACAAGCTTCTAGGCCTGGATGTCGAGTTCGTGCAGGAACAGTGATGCCAACGGAAATGCTTTTTTTCTCATATTGCGAATAAATATAGGCATACAAATTAGCCGCAGTATTGATGTGCGTGTGAGGAACAGAAGCAGCAACGGAGGTCAGTGGCGTATCAAGGTCAACGGACAGGGCGAGGTGACATACTTACTGTGCTTGAAATAGTTCAGTTCAGATGCTGATGGATCAGTGGCGTATCACAATAACAACACTCCTGTATGCTTTAGACAAACAGTGATACCAACATAAACAATTTTAACATACTTTTATTTGGATATTGTGTACAGCAATTTGAACAATAATCATAAAGACAATTGACTATTGATTACAGTAATAATAATAATAATAATAATAATAATAATAATAATAATAATAATAAGGTATCAGTGGCGTATCAAGCTCCAACCACAACAAAGCCACACAACACGAGAGTAACGACAGCCTAGAGCAATGAAGTAAAAGCATTACACGCAGAGCAGTGATGCCAACACAACACATTCCCGCTGGTTACTGTGGTATAATGGTATTGCTGTCGTGTTGGCAGCACTGCGCCTGCTCAGCCCTGCAGCATGGCCGCCACTTCTGTGCGCCGGTTCTCACGCGCCAGGTGCAGGGCCGTCCGTCCGTGCCAATCCCTCGCCCCCCGCTCAGCGCCATGCTGCAACAGCAGCTGCACCACTGGGGCGCGGCCACACAATGCTGCACAGTGCAGTGCAGTCCACTGGTCTGCATCATCAGGCTCGTTGGGCCGCGCCCCAGCTGCCAGCAGCAGCTCACACACTGCAGGGTGCCCCCAGTATGCAGCCACATGCAGAGCAGTGCGGCCAAATGGTCCTCCCTTCACATCCGGCTGCGCCCCGGCAGCCAGCAGCGCCCTGCACGCATCCTGGTGGCCTTCACATGCAGCCAGCCGCAAGGGCGTGCGGCCATAATGATCCTCGGTGTTCACCAGGCTGCCTGCATCCAGGAGCAGCTGCACCCTGTGTGTGTCCCCCCGCTCCGCTGCCCGGTGTAGCTCAGTCCTGCCTTGGCTGTCCTGCTCCAGGTCGGGCCCGACCTCAGCCACACATCTGTGCTTCTGCACCAGACAAAACAATCTGGTCAGAGGAAGCTCAGCCAGCTAGGTGACAGTTCACTAGACTGAGTGAAGCTGATGGCAGTAGTAGTGACAGTAGCCATAACTACAGTAATGTCAGTTGTAGTGACAGTAGCCATAACTACAGTAATGTCAGTAGCAGTGACTAGTCATAACTACAGTAATGTCAGTAGTAGTGACAGTACTCATAACTACATTGATGTCAGTAGTAGTGACAGTAGTCATAACTACAGTAATGTCAGTAGTAGTGACAGTAGTCATAACTACAGTGATGTCAGTATTAGTGGCAGTAGCCATAACTACAGTAATGTCAGTAGTAGTGACAGTAGTCATAACTACAGTGATGTCAGTATTAGTGGCAGTAGCCATAACTACAGTAATTTTCGAGTGTTCTCAAACAGTTGTTAATGTAATTCCAGATCCAAATTAAAGCCTGTTGAAACACGTAAAGCACACGGACAGCAAAGCTGAAATTCACATCGTAACTTAAGCTGAGATGCGAACTACGTTCTCTTGTTTATTACATCTATAAGTTGTAAATCAGGACTCACTTTAAATCAGTTTCTTACCTCAGTCCTAACACATCGTCCTCCACGGGAGACCCAACCGCACATGTCTCGCGTCGCCACTCACCTAAACAGAGCTCAGCTTCCAACCACCACAGACAGAGGGCTGTTGTGTGTTGGACATAGTTCAGCCAATCAGAATGTACCTACACTAAGATATTTTTTTCTTTTGGTCTTGTTTACTAATTGTAGCTACAAAGTACAGTTTTAGACAAGAATAATCACACTCTGATATACTGTAATTCAGAATTATTTTACGTTCGCTCGGAGAAAAACCAGGGGGTGGGGGCTGAAAGCAGAAGGCCACACAAGTTACCGCTATTCCCTTCGTCCCGCGCAGAGGTTAACACCACATAGTTGCCAGTTCTGTAACGACTTGGAGTGCACGTAGTTTGCATTATCTGTTTAGTTTTCTTAGTGTTCACTGAAATTAGTGAAATATGTGGCACCATGGGAGTCTGTTGCAGAGAGTGAACAACATAGCGATGACAATCATTGTTACAAGAGGTCAGTCATTAGACAGACAAGCTGCACATATTATAAAGGCAAGGAGAAGGCGAATGTGATTCACCAATTGATAAAACTGTTCGCGCTACAGATGTTTCAAGATCATTAGTGAGGAAAATAATTTATATCAATATAACCAAGTATAGCACTCCAAAAAAAGTTCAGACTGCATTACAAACAGTTACGAAATTCAAGAAACTTCATGATTTCGGACGTGATATAATACGACGCACCATTTATGAATGTTACAACAACCACATATCCCCTACATTGGACATCATTTTATGTGCAGTGCAAGAAAAGACACAAGGCACAGATTGCGAATTGCTGTATCGATAAAAAAAATGACTCAATTGTTATAGGTTATACTACTATGAAATATGTGAAATTTACAAATTTATTATGTTAACTGTGTAGGAGAAAAAAAAACTGTTATTATATGACTGAAATAAATATACTTCTTTCATATTTAGAAAATGGGTCTGAGAGACCCAACCCGTGCAGTTACGTAACTTTTCATGACGCGTTCACTGGCGGGTTAATAATAATAATAATAATAATAATAATAATAATAATAATAATAATAATAGGCTAATAGATAAATGTTATCAGTGAATATAAACATAGATGGTTTTTAGGTTCTTTTACGACGCTTTATCAACAACTTAGGTAATTTAGCGTCTGAATGAGATGAAGGTGATAATGCCGGTGAAAAGCGCCTAGGGTCCAGCACTGAAAGTTACCCAGCATTTACTCATATTGGGTTGAGGGAAAAACCCAGAAAAAAGCTCAACCAGGTAACTTGCCCCGACCGGGAATAGAACGTGGTTTCGCGGCCAGACCGAAGTTACTCCACACGTGTGGACAACAGAGATATGTAAGTGGACGTTTAACTGACGTACTCTATTAGATGTTGCAACGCTGCTTCCTTAGTCGCGTGTCTAGTTGTGTAACAACAAGCACTGCTTCGGTAGCATACTCTCTTATTGCACCCCTTCCCCTGTTTTTCTCTGAACGAACATACAATAGGAAACAGTTTGAAAGCTGTAGGCCTTATTGTTTATATATTATTAATCCTAAATACATGTCTTCAATTGCCTTTCACATCCCGCATAGGCTTATAAACAAGTTGTAGTAATATAAAACACAACTATATCTGTCTCAGCTAAAATTTCCACATTCGACTCCCGTCCAGGGATCTAGAAACTTCCCAGCCCGCACAGAAACAAGACAAATGAGCAACTCATCCCGCACGCTGATGCAGTGAAGAGGAATAAAATGCGCAATTTAGCCAACATGGCATTCTAGAATGTACGCGGACTCCTCCGCAGTTGTGTCAGCCCGAAGCCAGACTTACACGTGGAAAATAAACAATATGGCGGAAATTGTTACTTTTATTGCAGATAATAACACTGGAATGTCGCACTGTGCTACAAGCTGGATGCGGGTTCGAACCCCGCCGAAGACGACGAATTTTAAATGCTATGGAATCCACAGCATGGCTTCATCGGGAGGCAAGTAAAGCTGTGCTGCCCCGTCGTAGATTACAGCATGTGACAGAACCCTGCTCTAGATAGGCCTACAAGGCTGCAGACTACATTATTGTAGGACAGGGACCGTCAAGTGACTACACTCTCGTGCGTACGTACAAACCCTCAAGCCCTGACGTACGGCTGCGGGCAAGGGTAGCTGCTTCCACAGTGGCGGAGCTAAGAACTTGTATGTGAACCAAATTTGTGATAAGAATGTAAATTAATTTCAGCTTTTAATTGAAGCACGCTTTCACTGTTAATTGCATTGTACTGAAAAACAGTACTCTATACAATTTTGTACAGTTAACTATATACGAAACAAATTTTTGCATGTTTGCACAATAATGAAACAAAACAAAATATACACTTTTATACAGATTAATATACTGTTTGTCTTCTTCTCATTGCTATACAATTCAATTAACAAAATAAAACAACAGTACAAACGTTGTTATTCAAATACAATTCTCTAATAATAGTACTTTTTCTTAAACATCAGAGATCCGCTGCGATTTTTGCAGTTTTCTGTTAGTAAGCAGCTATTTAATTCTCGGAGCTATTGTTTTAGTACCAGCCAATAGCAAACATGCTTTCAATTGTTCATCACTTAGTTGTTTCTGTGACGTGACTTTGTAAACTTCATTAAACAAAACAGTGTTTCGCATACGTAGGTTGTCCCGAACATTTACAACGTTCTTGCAGCAAGATTGTACTGTTTAGGAAACCTTTCTCGTGGAAAACAAGTATAGAAATGGTTAATACTTTTTGTTTTGATACTTATCCTTTAGCTCAATATCGCTTTGTAAATCAAGTATTTCTAATTGTAGTTCAGCAGGAATATCCAGGACACTCACTGAAAAAGATATCTTAAATTGTTGTTCAAGATCTCTAATATTCTCAAATCTACGTTCGAAACTTCGCACAATTGTTGCATTATTCTTATGTATTCTTTCATGTCCAAGGCTTCGAACAGGTTTCCCATGTACATCCATAAATAAGGCAGTTTCATTTCTAAGTGCGAGAAAACGTTCCAGAATTTTTCGACTTCACACCTTACCTCGGTATGGTAGAGTAAATCCCCATACTGTTAATACCATCAAGCAGAGCCCTGAACTCCCTGTGATTGAGTCCTTTTGACCTTATGAAATTAATTGTTCGCATAACAACATCCATTACATTGCTAAGGTTCATGTTTTAGCACATAAATATTCCTGGTGCAAAATGCAGTGCACCGGTGCCCCCAAGCGACCTCGATAGGTTCCACCACTGATAGACTGCAGTGTACAAGTGTACTGCCCGCAGTGGAAGCCGTAAGTAGGCCTGTACGCCTTCTCGCGATCTTGACTCGACTTGGCGGAGCCTGTTGTAGGATATACCAGGCGACGCTGAATTTCGACTGTGAATGTAAGCATTTGTTATTTTGTATATACAACAGATATATATATATATGCCTTTATATACTGAATTATAAGGAACATAATTAGGAACACTGGAAGACCCTGTGAGCAAAGCACGTTTTTCGGTGTTGTTCCATCTAGGCCCTACATCGGAAAAAACTAATAAAAATGAAATAAATAATAATTAAAAAAAACTTTATAGCGTCTATATATAATTATTTCAATAGATCTAGAACTTATACGCAATGTGTATTTTTTATTAAATTTAATAAGAGAAAATGTTCAGAATTCGAGGTGAATTTTCGTTTGGCCTATGCTATTCCTGCTTACCAGCACCGGTATTTTATACGTTTAACACGATGTGAAAAATACTGAAAGATTATAGCAGAATTGATTTCTGTGTTTATTGTTATTCATTGTATTCTCGGAGTTTCATTCAGGAGTTGGAGCCAACTCTCATACCCTTATTCCAGGTTACCAGCACCGGTATTTTATACGTTTAATACAATGTGAAAAATACTGAAAGATTATAGCAGAATTGATTTCTGTGTTTAATGTTATTCATTGTATTCTCGGAGTTTCATTCAGGAGTTGGAGCCAACTGTCATACCCTTATTCCTGGTTACCAGCACCGGTATTTTATACGTTCAACACAATGTGAAAAATACTGAAAGATTATAGCAGAATTGAAGTAATAAAATAGGAACAATTGTAACACTCACACCACACGAATGCAATTTTTGTCTGTTTCAAAACAGTACAACAACATATTATTTAGAATCAGTTTCAAGTCAGCGCTGAACGTGTTGTTCCGTGTTTTATGTGTTCAGTATTCTATGTGTTTAGCGTTAATTTAATTAGATCCTTATCTGTTTCATAGTACAGGTTTTAGTTTATTGTTTATCAATCGAAGTATTGTTAATATTAAGTTATTTGGTATAAGAGGTGCGTCACAATTTCCAAGATCGTACATTTCTTCAAAAGAAGAAGACAAATAGAACATAACGGTAGCGACCAAAGAACTTTAGGCCTATATAAAACATAGCCTATCGTTTACTTCCTTTTTATCAAAGTTGGGCATTTTCTAATCGATTACCGATTACACAACTTCACAAAAATTAGAGGCTAATATATAAAATAATGTTTCAAAATAGTATACATCCAAAGTCTAATAGGATTAGCTATGTATTTAATTTGTATCCATAATTCAAATTTTTTATGAAAATTGTAGGTCTACATCACAAAATTATGCCACCCCCCCCCACATTACAAATTGCATCTACCCTGCCGATAGACCCTAGGTCTAGTTCAAAGACATGACTGAATTCGTAACTAAAAAATAACAGTGCTTGTATGCGTGTCCAGTGATTTAATATGGAAACATCCTAAGCAAGGATGGCACTTTAAGGCAAAAACAAGACTTGCTAGCCTATATGATAAAAATGATTGAAGACATCTCGTAACAAATGAAAGAATAGAAACAGAAATATAACCAAAAACTTTAGATAACATTTTAGAAACACTGGGTTACTGGCTGAAAAGAAACTGCGTACTGGAGGATGCACTGGAAGAAATCGTGAGCGGGAGAAAAGGTTTGGGGCAGAAACAGATATCAGATGATAGACGACATTAAGATATATGGATCATATGCGGAGACTATAAGGAAGACAGAAAATAAGAGAGATTGGAGAATGCTGGGTTTGCAGTCAAAGAACTGCCCTACACAGAAAACTATTACCTAAATGCCTGATTTTTTTTGACAAATCAACTTTAGTCCTGGATCGGACTTGTGAATTTATTTCCCCCAGTACGTCCAGGGGTGTCAAGAACGCCTTCTGCGACGCCTGGTTCCCAGATATTGACGGTTAAGAAAACATTGGGGTCATAGTGCCCATTTTTGAGTAGCCCTATTGGGTGGTTGGAGCCAACCGTATTGGAGGCTTCATTATGAAGAAGAGACACAGAAAATATGAACAATCCGTCGCTATTTCTTGATTTATTTCGATAAATTCTCTCCAGACAAATCTTGAAGGATATCCGAACATTTCCGGAGTCTTCGAAGCTAATCCACTGAGAGTTGAGGAGAACCCTCGGTGTTATGGGTAGCGATCAAGGACCCGTTATTGTCTGCGTCCAGGCAGAACCTTCTAGCCGGATGAATTTCCGTACAAATGCTGGCGGAGGAGAAATGTAAAATCCTTGCTGTTTTTGGGTGGATATCAACTTTTCTCAGGGATCGGAATTTTGTGAATTTCTTTGCCCGGAGTGCGTTTTTATTGTACACCGCTGTAATGTAACAGTATATGTGACAATGAAACTAGCAGGCACGAGTTCAAATCCAGTATTTGACAAGTTACCTGGTTGAGGTTCTTTCCAGCGTTTTCTTCAATTCGTTAAGAACAAACCATCGTTGATTTTATGAGCTCTGCTATGTGGCAGTACAGAAAATAATTTTTCTGGATGAAGAAATATTAATTAAATGTCAACAGGCCTACACTGATCCTTTATCATGTCATTTACGTTCACCATGGATACCAACGTTTTCTACCAAATTATTTCATATTCTTATCTAGTCCCATTGATTTTTAATTAATTTTTCTTCCTCCTGAAATATTATGTTGTGTCTGTCACATAGCAGGTTTGATAAAATCCACGACGAAATGCTGGGTAACGTTCGGCGTGCATCTGGTTGGCATTATCACCTTCATCTCATTCAGACGCTAGGTAACCATAGCAGTTGTAAACCGCCGTAAAATAAACCGATTAATATAGTCAACTACTGCAGTGTATTTTTTTTTTTTTTTGTTAAACGCGATTTCTTCGAACTTTTTTTTTCAAATCAGTTAATGTGCCCTCTTCCTCAACACATTATGCACACCTGCGTGAAATGTTTACCCCATAATTCAGTTAACACTTCCGTGTTGTAGATTCACCTTTGTTCAATTTTCTTATGCCCTAAATTGTTAAACTTATTTAAAGAAAGAGTTCTAAAATAAAAAAAAATCATATTTTTCTATTCAATATTTACAAACCTAAACAACTTTCCACTTACCAACTCCAATCCTTCAAGGAATTGTTCGTTCGTTTAAGATTTAAACTTCACCTGGCACCGCATAATCATCCTGGCCACCATACCCTACTATCTCCTGGCTTATTTTCCTCATGAGTGATGTTTTATTGCTGTCACTCATGAGGTTCAAACTTCTCTTCGAACTGCTGACTAAACATACATAGGCCTGGGCTAACGTAACTCCGCCTTGCAAGGATACATCCTGCCTTCACCTGCGTAAGATGGGTTATCTAACTTTAGGCGCCCTGAACACTTCCGCTCTGAATGACGTTTGTACTAGATCAGGACGCGGGGCTGACTGTCAGACACATGAAAACGGTTTCACGTAGCAACCAGGCCAGCCGTAAGGGGAATGCACGACTGAAGCATTTCTGTTCAGCAAAACAATTTTTTTTGTCTCAAAAAGAAAAATATGATACTGATAGTAATTTTTAAGTAGGCTATGCTTGAGAATAAGGTCCTTATGAACAAATTTGGGGACAACAGGGAGCAATAAAGTTACAGGAGAATACAGAAAGTTACACAAAGCAGAAATGCGTGCATTGTATTCTTCACACAAAATAATTAGGAGTATTAAATACAGCCGTTAGACAGGGCAGAGCATGTAGCACGTACCATGGCCTATGGGTGAATACTGAAACGCGTACAAGTTAGTGTGTTAGTGAGGAGAACCGAGCCAGGGGGAGAAAGATTTTTGGGGAGGACGAGACGTAATAGGGAGGATAATATTAAAATGGGAGGCTTATGTGAGGTCTGCAATGATCCTCCGAGTTCTCTAAAATCCATTTGTAAGTACACTCTGTTGTCGGTGGCTTTAATTCTCTACAGAACTAGTTTCCCTAATTTTTTAACGGAGTTCTTCATTCTGATTATGCGGCATCTCAACGTCACGGAATTGCGGAAGCTCTCTTCTGAACATCTTTCGTTGGTCTTCGTCTTCCTCTCTCCGCTTGTGGTCTTATGCAGACGTGGTACGCTACGACTGAAAATAAGGAAGCCACAACCACTGGAAGGAGCTGGTGGAAGGACTGTGTGTTGGGCTGTGCAGTGGCGGACTCTAGTCTGAAGACACTTCTGTTGATAAGTGTCTCTTAAATAACAAATATGTTCAACACGATTTAAAGCATTATCCGTCGTTATAACATTCGTAAATAGGGGATTCTCCAATCTCAAATATTGGACACTATACGATACAGGACACCTGGCAACATTACTTACTTGTAACTGACATCAGGAACGACCTTAATCAGCTGCCAACCTTAATGAGAATTCAGAAGTTCTGTAAAGTCATAAGCAAGTAACCGAACTCTTTAGTGAAACGTCATGGAACAGAAGTTGCAGGCCTACCAAATTACAAAGTGAAAGTGGAACTGGAAAATATACGTAGGCTAGGCTCTAGGTAGGCACTTTGTGTAACATAGGCCTAATATTTTGCGAGGAGGCCTAACTTGTTAGCTACAGGACTAAGTTCCTTCAAGACCGTGCTTTTCACTCTTAGATTCATTCTCGTGTTATGTAGGGCTACACCGGCTGAGAGTGGGGGTGGTGAAAAAACCCACACACACGGAAGGAACTGATGTCCGTATCGCATACTGACGTCGGCAGTGGAGGTGAATGGAAACAATAAATCAGGCTCAATTATGTCTGATGTTAATTACGTAAGCTATGTATGATCACTGAATACCAAACAATATCTCATGGGTGTTCAATGTTCTGCATTATGAATGTAAATGTTTGATTCTGTACACAGGGGTGTACAGGGAAACGCCTTCGCCTATTGATAGGGCTATGTTAGGCCTAGTAGATAAGATTTCGTCTTCCCATATCAGGAGATATAAATTCTGGTTAACTTCACGCTTACCCTTTTCATAATATGGCGGTCAGAAAATAGACGGCGGTAAACCGTGTTTGAGTCTTTGAAGTTATCAGTGGCGTACTTTATGGACGCAATTAATACAAGTTTACAGGCGTGGATGTGGAGTTCGTGCAGGCACAGTGATGCCAACAGAAATGCTTTTCTTCTCATATTGCAAATAAATATAGGCCTAAAAATTAGCCGCAGTATTGATGTGCGTGTGAGGAACATGAGCAGTAACGGCAATCAGTGGCGTATCAAGATCATCGGACAGGGCGAGGCGACATACTTACTGTGCTTGAAATAGTTCAGTTCACATGCTGAAGGATCAGTGGCGTATCACAATAACAACAATCCTGTATGTTTTAGACAAACAGTGATACCAACATAAAAACTTTTAACGTATTTTATTTGGATATTGTGTACAGCAATTTGAACAATAATTATAAAGACAATTGACTATTGATGACAATAATAGACTAATAATAATAATAATAATAATAATAATAATAATAATAATAATAATATTCACAAGGTATCAGTGGCGTGTCAAGCTCCAACCACAACAAAGCCTCACAACACGAGAGTAACGACAGCCTAGAGCAATGAAGTAACAGCATTACACGCAGAGTAGTGATGCCAACACAACACATTCCCGCTGGTTACTGTGGTTTAATGGTATTGCTGTCGTGTTGGCAGCACTGCGCCTGCTCAGCCCTGCAGCATGGCCGCCACTTCTGCGTGCCTGTTCTGACGCGCCAGGTCCAGGGCCGTCCGTCCGTGCTTACCCCTCGCCCCCCGCTGAGCGCCATGCTGCAATAGCAGCTGCACCACTGGGGCGTGGCCACGACGTGCTGCACGGTGCAGTGCAGTCCACTGGTCTGCATCAGGCTCGTTGGGCCGCGCCCCGGCAGCCAGCAGCGCCCTGCACGCATCCTGGCGGCCTTGCTCTGCAGCCAGCCACAAGGGCGTGCGGCCATAATGATCCTCGGCGTTCACCTGGCTGCCTGCATCCAGGAGCAGCTGCACCATGAGTGTCTCCCCCCGCTCTGCTGCCCGGTGTAGCTCAGTCCTGCCTTGGCTGTCCTTCTGCTCCAGGTTGGCCAAGATCTCAGCCGCAGATCTGAGCTCCTGCAGCAGACAAAACAATCTGGTCAGAGGAAGCTCAGTCAGCTAGGTGACAGTTCACTAGGAGGCTGAGTGAAGCTGATGGCAGTAGTAGTGACAGACATAACTACAATAATGTCAGTAGTACTACCCTATTAGTAGTAGTAGCAGTAGTGATAGTGGTGGCAGTTCTAGTGTGAAAACTCAAATTAAGTCTGCTCTCCAACTGCAGCTGGTCGCAATCTCTGTTGTAACAGTTTGTATCAATCATTGCTCATAACTGTAACCATGGCAACAGCTCACACTTACTGCTGTCTTCTGGCGCTCCGTTTGCAACTCGTCCGCCATTTTCTTCAGTTCCTCCCCCTTCGCTTGCAGTTCTTCTCGCAGAGCCCGCAGTGCTTCCTCCTTACTCTGCAATTAAAAACAAATCTGGTTGAGAAGAACCTCAGATATCGATACATGGACTAGAAACATGACTATAATGATGATGACGATGATTTTATAATACTAATAATATTATAACTAATATTCCTTTTATCATTATTAAAATGTGCAAAGACTGAATGGAGCTCGTAAACTCCCTCGTAAAAGTTTAAAGGTAAAAGAGAAGATGGAATCAATACAATGAAAGAACTTAAATGGGAAACAGTGAAAGATACAAATTGGAATCCACGAGAATTTTCAATGTGGACGAAAGTGGCTTCTCCACAGTACAGAAGAAGACACAGAAAATCGTAGCGAGGAAAGGCAAGAAAGAAGTGGGTGTGATATCGAGCGGTAAAAGGAGTGAATGCAACGATGTGCCAGTGCATCTGGTCAAAATGTTCCTTCCATGATTATGATCTGTCTGTTGGTGCTCCACAAGTCATTTTTATTACAGTTTCAGAAACTGGCTACATCAACTATGAATTGTTCGTCAAATGGATGCAACAATTCATTTCCTCCGTCCATCCTACCAAAGAAAGGCCAGTATTGCTATTGCTTGATGGACACACCATCCTCAGCAAGAACTTTGATGCCCTGATGTATGTGGTACAATTTAGGAAACCAGTTGCCTAATTTGTACTCATTGCAGACATTTAGAAAACTGAACGTCATGACTTTATGGTAACTTGAAGTAAACTTTTCTTTTTAGGAAAATCCTCCCCTCATACCAGGAATTAAGATGTCGCTATTGAAATGATTCAACATTTCTCAGTTAAAATTGGAAAAAATAAAATGTGTAAAATGGTACAAATAAGGCAACTCTGCCCTATAATTGTGTTGGGTATTGTATAATTGTATTGTAAATTGTAATTTTATTGTGTATTGTTTATATTGTGTATACCACTGCCACTGGGTGCTGACCACTTGCAGTATAAATAAATACATACGTACAAACTGTAACCATGGTAACAGCTCACACTTACTTCTTCCAGCTGGAGCCTCATCTCCCGCCCAGCCTCCAGTTCTTGTCTCAGCTTCCCCAGCTGATCCTGGTAACTCTGTAACATAAACAATTCTGGATTAGAGAAAGCTCAGCTGGTTAGGTGATAGTCTGACTTGAAGCAACAGGTTCATGAAAGAATCAAGCTGATGGCCGGTATACAGCATCAGGAAATGACACAACAGCTACCAATGTTTGGATAAAGGCTTTCAGATAAAACTTCTCATCAGTCTATTATTTTCCCTAAAGAGTTAAATAAATATGACAAGTCCTCAAATAAACCGAACATCTGCAGGAAGTTGATCTTCATTTTCATGATGAAGTTTTAAGAAATGGGCCACAGAACAACCCGTAATTTGTATTTTCATGGTAAGCCCTAAAATAAATGGGCCATGGATCACCTAACTACCAGAACATAATTCAGTCTTTCATAAGCCCTAAAACAGATGCGCCATTGGTCATCTAGACCAGCGTGCATCAAACGATGTGAAGATGCTGCCCATTTTTTTGGGGAGACTTTTCATTGCAACCTCCTCTTCCCTCACTACCGTATATGTACCTCCCTAAAAAAAAAGCAACAAAAAAAATCCCTAGACAATTGAAAAAAATATGATTTTACTGAAAACCACTCAATAGTGGCCACTTTGTATAGTATCGTACCTGCGAGATGAGAAACCAGAATATGCTAACCTACTTTCCAATGTAGGCTATTCCATTTTGCTTCTTAGACGTGCCTTCCTTATTGAGCTATCTTTCAAACACTTTCACTAAGTTTTCGTCAAATACGACATAAATGTATGTTAATAAGCCATTGTTGTTTTATTTTATGATCCATCCCTCTGCCCTTTACATGACAACCCAAGGCGTCGCGACCCATACTTTGAGACCCACTGGTCTAGACCTGCCCGCCCTGATATGTAATCCACATTTTCATGATTACATTTCTCCTCATAAAATCAACTCTAAACTAGTCACTGTCCTTGCACTCCTGTTACTTAAGTATGATTTATATGTTGTTGCTTTTAAAGCTACTTCCTACCTTCTTCTGTCGCACCTTGATGCTTTACCAGAATGAATATCTGGCTGGAAAATACACTAGATCATAAACATTTACACGGTCCTATCTCCTCTTTTATTTCTTAACTGTTTAGAACAGTGGAATATCTTAATAACAGTTCTCACATACTTTTCTCTAGCAGGAATTGTCAACTATTTCTTTTCATGTTAAACTTGGGGGACATAAACTTTGCTTTTTAAGGAACCAGTATAGAAAGACCCAATTGCACAGGACAAGGACAACACATCATGCCACACTTGCTTGTTAGACAAAGGCCATACCACTGCAAATGCCTGCACTGAAGGCAGATGTATTCGCCAGTTGTTCAGAGATTCATTCCCTGAAGTCCTGACATCCCATTTCTTTGGAAGCCGCTAGTAAAATCAACCGGCTTATCGCTTTCACTGAGCATTAATGTTGCACACGTTCAACTTGTCATTGAGTGTGTTTCAGTCAATGGGAATTCGAAATAAGACGCTAGTGAAATAAATAAGCAGCTTCATTAGAAAATATAGCCAGCAAATTGGCCGGAGAATAAGGAAGTTTGTTCAAAGCAAATACAAGCAGTGCCATATAAATCACACTTCAGCTAGCCCCTCACCTAACCCACTCAAACCTCCTCACTGTCCTCGGCCTCCTGTCACTTAGCTATCGCCATTTTCGTCTTTCAGGTATTGCCACTAATATTACTGTCACTACATTGTGATATATAATGGAGTACCCATATTTATCACTCAATTAAGTGCCTATTTGAACACACCTTAGCGTCTGCATGTCTGCCTATTTTAAAGTTTTTCGTGCTATTGCTCCAACCTTTAATGTACCCTCAACTGCCCAATTACTGTATCTGTAACCATGGTAACAGCTCATCACTTACTTTTTCCTGCTGGAGCCGCAATTGGTGCTCTCTTTCATATTTCTTCCTGAGTTCTGCTTTCTCCTGTAACCACAAAGGAATCAGGTTCAGACGTAGCCCAGTCAGTAAGGTGGCAGTACGATGAGAAACAGAATAACTCACAACCAACTACTGAATGTATTGCACTAAACAACACGACATTTCTAATTCTATCTTTCGCATTATATACATGGCTACAAATTTGTCTTAAATATTTTTGAATTTTCGTCGTCACCCATTTTCTGAATGTCTGGTAGTAGCAAATAGTTCTGTGGAATAAAACCTTAACTGTGATCTAATATAAGTTGTTCAGTAGTAACTGTAAATATGGCAACAGCGGATCTCTTACCCTTTCTGATTCTTCTTTCAGTTTTTCCAGTTCAGTCTGTGTTTCTCTTAATTCCCTCTCTCTCAGCTTCAAATTCTTCTTCAGCTCCTCAATGTTGTTGCTGCTCCCTACTTTTTCCTCTTCCTTCTTTGCCTCCAGGCCATGCAGGGACCGCGAGTCCAACCTCTCCTTGAGGACCCTCACCTCCTCTATGAGAGGAAGCAGCAGACGAACCTGTCCCTCCAGGGTCTTCACTCGCTGCTTGAGGTCGGGGATAGGATTCGGTTTAGCCATCCTGCACACCAGAAAACAAGAAAACAGTGAAACCTACAAATAACTTACTATTCACAAGTCACTTCCGTTAACACGTACTCCAATGATCTTACAGAAACTGTAATGAATGAGTACAATGCAGCTTTCAGAGTTATTTGTGTCCATCAAGTAATTCACCTTGCTCAAATATGTTAGCAATTCCTTAAAAATTCGTTCTCAAAATATTGTACTAGAATAATAATACAGCTTCACTGACTGACAAATGTCAAGGGGTTTCCTCAGAATATCACAGAAGTGGAGAAGATTAGATACATTTCCACTTTTAGATGAATTGCTTCTAAGTTACTTTAACGTTTATTGCTGATTTTCTTATGTTTGCAATTCAGTACAAACTTGACATAATTATAGAGAGTTGCAACAAATTTCATGTCCGCGGAAAACAACAGTTGCTCATTTACACATGTTGGAATCTCAGCAGAGTTAGAACAATCCCATAATCAGCACGGGCTGACGTTGCTAGCATGTTACATTTAATCTAAGAAATTGCAGACTTTGTTAATAAGTACATAAATCCTAATGATTGATTTGTGGTTGTAAGACTCACAGTTTTTAAGATCAATTTCGTTATTTTTGGATTTGTTTCGTTTTTAGGTTAATTTTTTTCAATTTTGGTAGTACATTCTTGGCCATTTTTTCGACTTTTGATATTATTTATAATTTTTTGTTTCACTTAACTTTAATATAATTGAATTTTATTTTATTTTGTAGTTCACTTGCCGTCCTCATTTACAGCAAAGGTAGGATGGAATATAATTTTCATGGAAGAGCAATTCAAGAATGGACAGTAAGCTTGAATCCTTGTAGAGTCCCAAGGCTTTAGAGAGAGAAAGCTGCAGAAACTAGTCAGCTGTTCCTCACTTTACAAATAGAATAACAACCTTCATAAAGTTTTAGGATTTTCCGGGATTCAGTCAGATGTGACACTAAATTCTGTACAGATAACGATACTCTCCATCGCATGATGAGTTTTATTTCCACACTCCTCATCCTAGCAGCAAATAGCAAACTTGCTATCGAGAATGAAGTTAAAAAGAAATCATCAGCACAGTCAGTAACATTACCACAAACTGTAACAAGTCACAGTAACTCATCAGAATTTTTCAAAGAATTGTGCGATGTTCTAGATTCATTGGATATTCCTATCTGGAAACTAAATAACACAAAACTGACGGTAATTGTGCAATGCAACAGCGGACAATCAATTCTTAGTAATTTATATGTCATCTTCATCATCCATAACATAGTCCGATTGTTCATGGTACAGCATGCTGAACTTGTACAAGAGCACAGCCATTCGGCTACCCAATCATCCACAGAATAGAAATGATAACCACAATAAACCTCAGCCTGCAGTGAGAGAGAGAGAGAGAGAGAGAGAGAGAGAGAGAGAAAATACTTAAGAAATTATATTCTGCAGTGATGCGAATGCAATGCAAGATGAGACGACAAATTGAAATACAGTGTAATTTTATGTTATTTTCTATTTAGTGTGTGTTAGTAAAATGTGTTCTACCTGAGAATATTGGCAACTTACATTAGCCAAGTATAAAATATCGGCAGGCGCCTTTTGATAAATCCATCTTATTTTTCATGGCGTTAGGCCTATATGGAATTCTTTTTTCTTTTTTAATTTGAAAGTTACACTAAATAAGTTACAATTTTTCTTTTGCTTCATTGGCTTCTGTCAGATGTATATAGTGATAAACACGTGGTTTAGTTTGCAGCCACAAATACTTTCAAGATGAAAATAGTACCTACAACACTTACCTGTATATTGTAATGCATTGTTCTAGCTTTCCCCCTACTATTTCTTACAAATGTAACATTTGAGAGGTCCAGGATACAACAATACGAAAAATGACCACTTTCCTAGTAATTCGTCCTTGACCTCTCGCATATTAGCCCATATTGGTAATTATAATAAGGGGGGGGGGCTGAAACACTGCATTACAATATACAGATAGGCAGAGGTGATAGCCTATGCAAAATGTTTAACAACCAGTTCTCTCATGTGTACCTATGTTAAACATATACGGTATATGTCCATGGTAATTGCAAATATTACCTAGAAATAATTTAACAATCAGTTCGTCCTTCCCGGTGCGAACCGGCCGAATATCACCAGTGCAAATAGGCCTAAGTCTGAAACTAATTTATGTTGAAATTGACCTATTTGTGTCTGCAAACTTAAAGCACGTGCTTATTACTATACAGCGTGAATCAAAAGTCGGGAACCATATAAATATCTTCCATATGATTGATTTTCGATTACTATTGGTGTTACCAGTAGTTTTAAGACCAAATGCTTTACCAGTGACACATTCAATTCTAGCCTTCAGCTATCTCAAAAGCCGCCATTTTGGATGCAACTTTGAAATTTTAAATGGCAAAGGGGTCATGTAGGTGCTCAAAATGATGTGACAATTTTCTGGAAAAATCAATGCTGCACTCTGTTTTGAGATATCTCTAATCGTTTGCAAGTTACTTAAAGATAACTGTCATAATGACACAAACGTTAGTTACTGCATCTACAGATATTTTGTAACATGGTACCAGGGGCGGCTTTTATTAAGGGGCACATGGGCACGTGCCCTCCCAGTGATATTTATTATCGTATTATGACTATATTATAATACAATTTAATTGCATTATGAAATAATAACTTAAAGAGTTTCACATTTTCATTGCTACTAATGTTTTCAGAATGTGTAGTAGTCTATGAAACCCAAGTTTTCTGAACAGGTAATAAAATGGGCTCTCTCTTCTCGTGCCCAGCGATGGACGAGGAAGGGATGGGGGTGAGAGTTGTAGGAAGGCGGAGCTCTTTGCCTCAGACCGTGTGCTTTGGGCACTGTATTTGCCGTGCCCACCAAGCCTCTTCAGCTTAGGAACAGTCCATTTAGCTGCGTGCCATTTTTAGGGGTGTTGACACTTGCTGTATAGCAGACGACATTTTACAACTAAACTTGACATGAAAAACGTTAAATGTACGTTTACTAATTTAGAAGCTCGACTCATTGCATAAATCACGTGTGTATGTGTATGTATATATATATATATATATATATATATATATATATATATATATACATATACAGGGACATCACTTTATTTTTACCAACATTTTTAACATTAACCTGGCTATACTCGGAAACACTGTTGCCCCCTTCCATTACAGGAGTTTGATGTTACTAGTGCAATATGTAAACAAATCATTTTACTAGGTATAGGAGGAGAGAAAACTAGTGTATCCATTTATGTTGTAGGGAAATACGATATTACGATTTTCAGTTTGATCATCACTTTTACGGAATTTATCAAAATACAGTAGAGTAGTAACATTTTTTTTTTTTAACTCAACTTTTCAGGCGGCAATGTTCGTTATGTAATGTCTCCTTTATTTAGCATATTAATTATTGATGTTATCATACAATATAGAGAGTGCATTTAAATTGAGGGGGTCATAAGTAAAGGGCTGTAAGTTCCCTTAAGTTATTTTTGAGAAAATGGGATTTAAATATTTAAGCTTTCGTAAAATCGGTGAAATGTTTTATTTAAATTTTAATGTGTGATGCGATTAAAACATCCGTTTGCCACTAAAATTTTAGATACTTTAGCTTACACTGGATGCACTTAACTCATGTTATTACAAATGTCACTAGCATTCCTTTGCTTCTAGCCACCTCAATTCAAAAAAAGCTAATCTGAATTTTTAAACAAGTTGCTGAAAATGGTTGCCGTTCATTACAATGCAGGCTTCAATTCAGTACGCATAATATTAAAAACACTAGTGGCTTGTGCAGCAAATGCTGCTGCAAACTAAGTTCGTTAGACGTTCAAATAAAAATTTTTCAGATTTATTTTCAATGAAGAATACTTGTCTTTTTAATAGTTATTTGCTTCCATAATAATGAAACATACTCCTTCTGAATGGATTTTTTTAGGCCAAATACTTTCTCTTGAACCTATCCAACTTCAGTTTTTGAGTTTCAACGCGAAAACGCAAGTATCAATGTCAGGACGATAGCAGTAGCTATTTCAGGTCATTGTGGATTGTAGGCAAAAGTTAAAAAAATGTCAGGTTTGCTAAGCTTTCGAACAATAGCATTTTCGTATAGCTGCTGCATGTAGAACTTGAAATGTAAAGCGTAAAATCATTTTATCCTACTAAGAGATCTTGCTGAAATGATGTGAGACTACAACATTTTCTAGGCCTCTTATTTTATCAGTAAGTAATACCTTTTTATATATTTTCCTTAGGAACTGTAATTTTTTGCGCTCTCTCGAGCCAATACTGAAGATAATGACACATCAATATCTACACTACACCGCCATTAAGCATATGAAAAAGACCCAACCCGACTTGGTTAATAAGTATAAAAATATTTGATTTTTAATAACAATATTATTATCTTAAGTTTTGTAGTTATATATAGCAGCCACTCAGTAAATTATAGAAATGAAGATCTAAATTAAAATATTCTCTACATTTACTTACATAACCTCAAAACGTTTCACTTTCATGTCATCAATATAGCATCAATATTATGTACAATTAATGAAAAATAGATGCATCATGATATTAACTATAATAATATTTAATTTCTAATGATAATAATGTCATCAAACCACCTCAATTTCGTAGATTTGAATATCCAATACACAGGTGTACTCAGAAAATTATTATACACTGCAGAATCAGTTTTTAATAACAAATTGAATTAAGCTCTAAATATATCGGCAATCCTGCAGGCCATGGCCTTCGTGTAATAGCCTATTGTTTATTGTAGTGTGTGTTTTGTTCTGAAATTCAATCAAGTCGGCCGTGATTCGATAAAATTAGTTCTCAAAACTGACAACAGATCGATTTTGGAAAATAGGAAAATCATGTAGGAAAATTGACATTTCACTGAAAACTACTACTTTTCCGAAAAACTTTGGGTTCCAAGCTTCAAAATGAGGGCCATTTATTAAAATCCGTTCAGCCGTTTTCCCGTAATTTCCATTACCATTTCAAATTGTATATATAGATTTTGAAGCATATTCTCTGAAATTGAATTTATCGTTTCTTGAATATAATTTTTTAGTACGATATTATTAATATAGGTTCTTTCTTATATAGAAAACGCAATCATATTTCTGAAACACACTATACACTGCAGTGTTTACTTCACTGCTTGAAGACTTCGAATGCAACAGCGGCCGTAAGTTTGTGTGTCTGACGGGAGCAAGGACATTAGTGAAGGGGTGAGAGTGAAGTACATTCTGAAATGCAGGTACAATAAAAATGCAAGTAAAAATAAAATGATGTCCCTGTATGTATATATATATATATATATATATATATATATTATATATATTCATTTGTCACAGTTATGTTGTTAATGCTCCCTGTAAACGTTTATGCTTCCATCGTATCCAAAAAAAGAAAGTTTACATTACACTATATGAAGTTGGCAGTTCTCAAAAAGCTCTGTCACTGTCAATAGAGAATCTTGGCGGGCGCTTTGCCGCCTTCAGTGCACACTGCAGTTTTCAACTGAGTTCCCCAAGTCCAGTGCTGCGGTAGTAAGAAGGCAGGCAGTTCCGTGATCTGTGAGTACGAGCGAGTGAGAATCAGCGCATTTCTGTGAATTACACTTGGAATTCCATTTAACTTTCCTCTGGGCATAGCAGTGCTCTCAATTGAGAGGAAGATGGCACATTCTATTCCGAACTTCAACAATAGAGTTAGGCCTATAGACGTTTTTGCTCGCAGAAAGAACCGAAAAATGGAGCTCATCTACAAAAATTAGAAAGGTTAGTGCACATAAATTGGTTTTATATGTTTTTAATTTTCAGGGTTCATCATTAAGGTTGTGCCCCACTTGACAGAATGGCCTTCGGCGGCCACTGCATGGTACAGTACTAAGGAGGCTTTGGAAAAGGAATTTTTATCCAATTCCTCTAATTAACTTTTCCTGCTTTACTGTTTGGTTAACCTGTGGCAGTTTGAATGCATTGTTGTGGTTATTTGAAGCTTTCCTGTAACAAATTTCTTGATTTTCGTGATGGCATTATCTAAAGAGGGAAGAATTGGTATCGTTCTTCATTCTGGTGGGTTCAGCCACAGAAATGCTGCAGCAGACCCACATTCTGGTCTGTGTTCAAATATAACGATAAGCAGAAAGCAATGAAGGAGCGGCCAGAGAGAATGATTGTTGCAATGCTCTGTGACTGCGTAACGCACAGGAACGCCGTGCAGTGGGCAGTCAAACAGCACGACGATACTGGATTCTGAAAGCTTTCGTGACGAAATTTTGTATTAAAAGCTTTCGAATGAGCTTCACTTTCATATGACATGGAGACAAGTATTTAACAAAAGAAATAGATTCGTCCCAGACAGTTAAGTTACACAAAATATGCCAAATTTCTGGCTACCAACATTCTTCAATATTTATGGCCACGCGTCACTCTAAATATGCTAGACTTAAACTTGAAATGGATAAGCTGGCTTAATCGAACTCCAGCAGCCCAGCCTCTGACACATTTCCCTGTACACAGAGGTGGTGGAGGGGGCAATGTTGGAGGGGGTTCCTTCTCTGCACACCGGGTTCGACTCCGAGGCAGGTCGGCTATTAACACGCAACAGATGGCTAATACAATGAGCCGCTTAGCATCTGCCTTCCGTGACGTCATTCTTCAACTGCTCAAATAGCGGGAATAAATGTAAAAATATGTAAAAGTTTTAGTTCACAGCTCAGTGTTTCCATGGTAACTGAAACTAAAAGGAAAATACGTACATTCTCGGAGCTGAAATATTTTATGCTTCCGAAGTGTCCTGCTTAGAGATGGAGAGTGGCTTTGTGACTTGGAGTTTCTGTTTGCGGAGCAAGAGAAATGGGAGAAGCAGGAATTCCAGCCGCCATTCTTTATCAGTTCCACACTGTTGTTAGTCTATATGATGAAGAAGAAGAAGAAGAAGAAGAAGAAGGTGTTGTTACACAGTCAGAACTTACCTTGTGAATTGAAAATGAAGTTATGTTAACACTGAGCGAAACGAAGAACGGTGCTACCAACAGTGACGGAGTTCTGGTCAATTCCCAACACAATCGTCCACAGACTTTGTACACGGAGAGAAAAGTGAAGAAGTTCGAACCAAAAACCACTTGTTTGAAAACGAGAATGAGTAGTGACGCAGCCCTGCTTCTGAGGAGTTATATAGTGCCTTATCTACCGGTTAACAAACACCCAGATAAAGCTGTCAGACAGCTTACACAAGCAAGGAAGAAGAGATAATACTAGTGGTACTTGAAGACAGCCAATAGGAGAAAGGATTGTTATTATTATTGAATAAAGTTGCAGTGTAACGATAAGATAACGCAATGACTTTCATCTTAAAATAAATATTAATAAGATATCAGTAGAGATAAATCACGTGACTGGTACCGCAAGTCAAGAGCTTGTTATCGTGTCCAGAGGTTGCACAAGAATCCACTCACCGTGTGATAAAGGTTCTGTCTTTCGTAATTTATTACTGGACGAAATGTAATTTCTGTGATGACATTTTCCTTCACTCCTATTAGATTTAATAGATTAAAACTCAAACAACGAAAGCAAGGAAATTATGTTTATGTTTATATGAAATCCGATGTCAACAACAACAATGGCCAAAGCCCACACACCACAACTCAGATATAACACTCCTTCCCTCTCGGATGATTCATACATGTTTTCGTAACTGATCTACATTCCGTCGTTTAATATTAATATTTTATAATTTAATTCATAGATAGATTCCCATACATTTAGAAATGACTGCAGCTACAGGTAGGATTTCAGGAGAAGATTTTTGACTAAACACAATTTCCAACGTTAAAAGATTGTCTCACGGCAGAATTATTATTAGACTATCATTATTATTATTATTATTAATTATTAATTATATATTTATTATTATTACTATTAGACCTATTACTGTATTATTATTATTATTATTATTATTATTATTATTATTATCTAAATTAGAATATGCATCTGTTGCGTGGAACTCTATTACTTCTACTGATTCGGCTAAACTAGAAAATATCCAAAAAAAATTCATTTCTCTTTGTGTGTTCAGATTTGTACCCAACTCCTCTACTTTAAATTATGAACTATCTAGTAAATATTTTAACTGTACCAGTCTGTATTCGAGACGTCAGGATATTGATTACACTTTCTTTAATAATGGTATTAATTGTGTCATTGATTGTGATTCTTTTATATATAACACCTGTCTTAGAATTCCCGTGGAAGGTTTTCGTGGTCAAAGAATTTTCTTCACTATATTATTTAAATCCCTTTCTCCAATAGCCAGGTGTATTAAAAGTGCTAATTTGCAAGATCACATTTGATTTTACTTATGCATGATATATCCTTAGTTGTTATTTAATATCTTTTATTATTTGTTCGATACTGTCATTTATTTTGTTGCATTTGGTGAATGATTAATGTTGATTTCATCTCACTGCCATTTTCTGTCATTCATTCTCATTATGATTTGTTCTGTTTTTTTTTTATTTTGTGCTAAACTGTAATTGGCTTTTGTGCTGTTGTTTTCCATATTAATATTCGAGACAGACAGACAGACAGACAGACAGACAGACAGACAGACAGACAGACAGACAGATAGATAGATAGATAGATAGATAGATAGATAGATAGATAGATAGATAGATAGATAAATTATTAATATTATTGAATAATTTCAAGGAAAAATTGTTCCGGGGCCGTGTATCGATCCCGGGACACTTCGCTTAGCGCGCGAATGCTCTACCGACTGAGCTACCCCAGGAACTATACACGACACCGTTACAGTTTTTCCTTTTATATCCACACAACTCACATGAGCTGACACGACGCCAGAACTCAACTGTGAGTGCACACAATACTGTTTGACTTTAAATAGTGGCTTCCTGTTAACGTACCTCCAGTAACGAATGTATTATACAAATCTGGCTTTCAGGTAGTAAGGGTCCCGGGATCGATATCCGGCCCCGGAACAATTTTTCCTTGAAATTATTCAAACCTGCTTTACAGGGAGCCACTACCTGAAAGCCAGATTTGTATATTAATATTATTATTACTATTACTGTTACTATTACTATTACTATTATTATTATTATTATTATTATTATTATTATTATTATTATTATTATTATTATGGAAACCATTTGGTGTGATCTGATCCTTCCCATAAGCAGCTCCCCTGGTGTAGATCCATTGACATTCGTGGCAGTGTGTTGCCTCAGCAAGAATCTTGATAATCCAGCTTCCCAGTGCCTGGTCGATGTTCCAGTCGATATCATATGCATGTAATGGAAGACACCAGCGTAACAATCCAGGCGATACTATTGTTGCAGTTGGACGGTCTGGCCAAATAATCCTAACAATGGTTTATACTCACTGATTATAGTCAATCGACAATCATAAAGAAAATTATGGATTTTTTTAACATCCGCAATGATCGCTAATGTCTCCCGATCGATCCATGCACAGCGTCGCTCCTGACTAGTCAATGTTCTTGAATAATATGCGGTAGGTTTCTCGCATCCTTTTCCTTATGTCACAAAACTGCGCCAATTCCACAGGGAGATGCATCACAAACTAGAACCAATGGCTAAGAAGATCGTAATGAACAAGGACTTGTTTAGATGACAACAACTCATTAACTTCGACATTTCCCCCGTTAAAGTAAGTACAGTGCATATCCCTTTCAGTTCTTCAGTAAAAAATCTTGGCATTCACATGGATAATAATCTCAACTGGGACATGCAAATCACAGAAACCTGCAGAGAAGTATATTCTATTATCCATGTGCTAAAAAGGATAAATGTTCATCGCCCCTCTTGCTTAAAAAAGTCCCTTGTGCAGACACTTGCATTTCCCTATTTCGACTATGCGGACATTTTACTGACTGACCTCTCCAGCGACAACAAAATGAAACTTCAACGTGCTCATAATTTGTGTGTACGTTTTGTAAGCAATGTTCGTAAATATGATCATATTACCCCATCCCTGGAAGCAATAGGTTGGCTTAAACTAGATAAGAAAAGAAATTTACATTCACTTCTCTTTCTCTTCGAAATCTTGAACTCTTCTATTCCTTCGTACCTGTCGTCTCGCTTCACTTACCTTTCTTCCCACCATAATCTGAACACACGCTCTCGTCATGAAACAATACTAACAATACCATCCCATCGCACCTCCTCATACTCATCTTCTTTCACAATAGCCCTGCCAAGACTCTGGAATTCGCTACCTGCTAGCATCAGGGACTGTCGAAATAAAATTGAATTCAAACGAAAACTTACTAGGCACTTGGTCAGTAATTGATTACTTGTAAATAGTTTCTTTAATCTATCACAAAATATTTCAATATTCAGTAATTTCATCACTATACAATTTTGTTATTCTAGATTTAATTTGTAATTCAGTAAATATAAAATATTCTTTGTTTCTCTATGATAAATTATCTAGCTTTAATTATTCAGGTAATCTTTTCGTACTTTGATTTTATTGTAATTGTAAATTTAATACTAACTGTAATATTATTTGTAATTGTAATTGTAAATTTAATACTAATTGTAATTTTATTGTTGATATTGTAGTTGGAATCTCCTGGTAGAGGGGCAGAGAAGGCCTGACGGCCTTATCTCTACCAGGTTAAATAAATAAATACTACTACTACTACTACTAACTTTTCAAAAGATTCTTGATGATTGGATATCCACTGACATCTAGTAGCCTTATCTAGGAGTCTATGCAACGGTTCAGCAACAGATGCTTTATTGGAAACAAACTGATGACAGAAATTAAGCATTTCCAAGATAGTTCAAGCTTTGGGACATTTCTAGGTTTATGCGCTTTTTTAACCGACTCTACTTTTTATTCAGTCACAGAAGTGCCTTCTTTAGTAATCTTGAATCCTAAAAATGCCACTTTATTTTTCTACAACGAATTGACATTGTTCTTTACGTAAGTGAAGACCATTTCACATAAGCGTGTTTATTTAGAATTTCAAAAGGTGAATTGGCACAGACAAAAATCTCGTCAAAAAGCGTAAGAATTCAGTATCGTCATATAAAATGTATTGTCTCAGATCTTGAAATAGCCCGGGTGCAATGAAAACGCCGAATTCTAACCTATCAACTTTAAATGCAAAAAGATGCGTATTTATACTTTGAGCTTTCGCTGTAATTTCATCGACCGACAATGTAAATATGCATTTGCATATGCATGTTTGTAAATATGTCATACAGCCGAAAAGCACAAAGCAAGACGAAACGTCGGCCGCGTTCTCGCAGCGGTCCGCACTAATAACAGCCAATCGGCGCACAGCTCCTCGGCTGACTCCCTCTGGCACTATAAATTAAGGAGCTGGGTACCCTAGCGCTCCTTCCCTGGGGCGGCGAAACCCGAAGTGAGACAAGTGGCCAAGAGGCTTGGAGCTCACATATTCAGTTTTTCACAGCCCCAACTCCCCCCTTGCAAAGACGTGTTTTCACGTACCTTTAAAATTTCTCCTCCCACTTCCCCCCTCTTTCATTCATTCATTCACCCTCAGATATCATTTAACCCTGAAGATGAGGAAGATGAACATCCTCGAAACGTCGGTGGATCACCAACTTATGACCTGGCTGGAAGCCCGAGAAAATTTCGAATTATGCATTTGCTATTCCATTCGTGAAAAAAAAAAAAAATTACCGCCACTTAAAGTGGATAGCAAATGATTTGTATTAGGATTCTGTAGTGAATGAGGAAGTGATGCTTTGTTAAGAGTCTATTTATAATCACCACATTATCCCACCCCATCATCTGGCTTCAACACGGACGACTGGAGTGGACCATCAGCACATCCTACTGGTTCAATTATTTGCAATTTGAGCAGCGATCTAACTCTGTATCAACTTTCTCCTTTAGTCCAAAGGGGGCAGCACGTGCTTTGTGACGAATAGGGGTAAATAATGGATCAACTGGAAGTGAAACAGCAGGTCCGGTGTAACTACCAAGACTGACATGGGATAATTGACTGTAAACTACTAAAAATGATGAAATATCTGTATCAATCACATTTATTGCAATGGTGCAGATAACCAAAGGTTCAGACCGTTTTAAACTAGAAGGTTGGTAGCTGATCTTTCAGTACAATTGCTGTGAGTTCAACAGAGTATTTGCCATAACTAACTGGCATTCTGCAACTCCCTACAACAGGAATTGGTTCTGCTGGTAATCACGAAGCTCTGTCATAAAACGTTCTAACTTAAGGGTACCAGCTGAATTAATCTTATCAGAAACATGCTTGGTAATTATTGTCTATCTTAGGTTTTTCACGTTCTTCCCAACTGTAAGGCGAATGACGACAATCACGTGGCAGATCCTGAGCCACGTCTCGTCAGATTGAATTTCGCTAAACAACATAGTAGGTAGTTGCTACAGCGTCATTAAATAACCAACTAAAATATCTCTTTCTTGTTTTTTTTCATAACACAACTCAGGAAGTGTTAAGGATGATCTGCTATTTGCTGCCCTTACGTCCATATGCCACAGCAGAAGTGAACGATCATCCAACCAGAATTGAGTTATTGTACGGTTAGCACAATGATGCATCCAGCCGCTATAGCTGGTTTTGTAATGTAAACTTCCTTAGTAGATTATAGTCTATTACAGATCGTTCATTGTAGGGTATAAGCTTATTGCTTGTAGTGTTAAGATGCGTTAAGTTTATATTCGCAAACGCCATTCGACTTAAATTTGTTTATTTTTTTTAAATAGAAATTAAAATTCTACGTCTATTTAGCTATTATATCAAATTTCATCGCAAGCTATAACGCACTTTAATTTTCGAGTGTCCTCAAACATTAGTTAATGTAATTCCAGATCCAAATTAAAGCCTGTTGAAACACGTAAAGCACACGGACAGCAAAGCTGAAATTCACATCGTAACTTGAGCTGAGATGCGAACTACGTTCCCTTGTTTATTACATCTATAAGTTGTAAATCAGGACTCACTTTAAATCAGTTTCTTACTTCAGTCGTAACACATCGTCCTCCACGGGTTTGCAAACTACTTGGCTTGTATGATTTAAAGATAACGATATCTTGAATTGTGACTCACCGCATCGAACGCAGGACCCAACCGCACATGTCTCGCGTCAGCACTCACCTAAACACAGCAAAGGCTCCAACCACCACAGACAGACAGCTGTTGTGTGTGGGACACAGTTCAGCCAATCAGAATGTACCTAACCTAAGATTTTTTTCTTTAGGTCTTGTTTACTAATTCTAGGCTACAAAGTACAGTTTCAGACAAAAATAAACACACTTTGATGTACTGTAATTCAGAATCATTGTACGTTGGCTCGGAGGAAAACCAGGGGGTGCGGGGGGGCTGAAAGCAGAAGGCCTCACAAGTTACCGCTGTTTCCTTCGTCCCGCGCAGAGGTAAACACCACATAGTTGCCAGTTCTGTAACGACTTGCAGTGCACGTAGTTTGCATTATCTGTTTAGTGTTCACTGAAATTAGTGAAATATGTGGCACCATGGGAGTCTGTTGCAGAGAGTGAACAACATAGTGATGACAATCATTGTTACAAGAGGGCAGTCATTAGACAAGACAAGCTGCACATATTATAAAGGCAAGGAGAAGGCGAATGTGATTCACCAATTGATAAAACTGTTCGCGCTACAGATGTTTCAAGATCATTACTGAGGGAAATAATTTATATCAATATAACCAAGTATAACACTCCTAAAAAAAGAAATTCAGACTGTATTACAAACAGTTACGTAATCCAAGAAACTTATTGATTTCGCACGTGATATATTACGACGCACCATTATGAATGTTACAACAACCACATACCCCCTACATTGGACATCATTTTATGTGCAGTCCAAGAAATGACACAAGGCACAGATTGCGAATTGCTGTATTGATAAATAAATATATGACTGAATTGTTCTAGGTTATACAATTATGAAATATGTGAAATTTACAAATTTATTATGTTAACTGTGTAGGAGAAAAAAAAACTGTTATTATATGACTGAAATAAATGCACTTTTTCATATTTAGAAAATGGGTCTGAGAGACACAACCCGTGCAGTTACGTAACTTTTCATGACACGTTCACTGGCGGGTTAATAATAATATAATAATAATAATAATAATAATAATATAGTAATAATAATAATAACAGGCTCACAAGAATGACAAATTTTATTAGTGAAAATAAACATAAGTTAGATGGTTTTTAGATTAGTTTACGACACTTATCAACAACTTAAGATAATTTAGCGTCTGAATGAGATGAAGGTGATAATGCCGGTGAAATGAGTACGGGGTCCTGCACCGAAAGGCACCCAGCATTTGCTCATATTTGGTTGAGGTAAAACCTCGGAAAAAACCCCATCCAGGTAACTTGCCCCGCCTGGGAATCGAATCTGTTTTCGCAGCGAGACGCGCTAGACACAGGTGTGGACAACAGAGACAGTAAGTGGGACGTTTAACTGACGTACTCTATTAGATGTTGCAACGCTGCTTCCTTAGTCGCGTGTCTAGTTGTGTAACAACAACCACTGCTTCGGTAGCATACTCTCTTATTGCAACCATCCCCTGTTTTTCTCTGAACGAACATTCAATAGGAAAGAGTTTCAAAGGTGTAGGCCTTATTTTTATTTATTATTAATGTTAAATACATGTCTTCAATTGCCTTTCACATCCCATACAGGCCTATAAACAAGTTGTAGTAATATAAAACACAACTATATCTGTCTCAGCTAAAATTTCCAAATTCGACTCCCGTCCAGGGATCTAGAAACTTCCCAGCCCGCACAGAAACAAGACAAATGAGCAACTCATCCCGCACGCTGATGCAGTGAAGAGGGATAAAATGCGCAATTTAGCCAACATGGCATTCTAGAATGTACGCGGACTCCTCCGCAGTTGTGTCAGCCTAAAGCCAGACTTACACGTGGAAAATAAACAATATGGCGGAAATTGTTACTTTTACTGCAGATAATAACACTGGAATGTCGCACTGTGCTACAAGCTGGATGCGGGTTCGAACCCCGCCGAAGACGACGAATTTTTAAATGCTATGGAATCCGCAGCATGGCTTCATCGGGAGGCAAGTAAAGCTGTGCTCCCCCCTCGTAGATTACAGCACGTGACAGAACCCTGCTCTAGATAGGCCTACAAGGCTGCAGACTACATTATTGTAGGACAGGGACCGTCAAGTGACTACACTCTCGTGCGTACGTACAAACCCTCAAGCCCTGACGTACGGCTGCGGGCAAGGGTAGCTGCTTCCACAGTGGCGGAGCTAAGAACTTGTATGTGAACCAAATTTGTGATAAGAATGTAGGCCTAAATTAATTTCAGCTTTTAATTGAAGCACGCTTTCACTGTTAATTGCACTATACTGAAAGACAGTAGACTACTGTATACAATTTTGTACAGTTAACTATATACGAAACAAATTTTTGCATGTTTGCACAATAATGAAACAAAACAAAATATACACTTTTATACAGATTAATATACTGTTTGTCTTCTTCTCATTGCTATACAATTCAATTAACAAAATAAAACAACAGTACAAACGTTGTTATTCAAATACAATTCTCTAATAATAGTACTTTTTCTTAAACATCAGAGATCCGCTGCGGTTTTTGCAGTTTTCTGTTAGTAAGGAGCTATTTAATTCTCGGAGCTATTGTTTTAGTACCAGCCAATAGCAAACATGCTTTCAATTGTTCATCACTTAGTTGTTTCTGTGACGTGACTTTGTAAACTTCATTAAACAAAACAGTGTTTCGCATACGTAGGTTGTCCCGAACATTTACAACGTTCTTGCAGCAAGATTGTACTGTTTAGGAAACCTTTCTCTTGGAAAACAAGTATAGAAATGGTTAATACTTTTTGTTTTGATACTTATCCTTTAGCTCAATATCGCTTTGTAAATCAAGTATTTCTAATTGTAGTTCAGCAGTAATATCCAGGACACTCACTGAAAAAGATATTGCAAATATCTTAAATTGTTGTTCAAGATCTCTAATATTCTCAAATCTACGTTCGAAACTTCGCACAATTGTTGCATTATTCTTATATATTCTTTCATGTCCAAGGCTTCTAACAGGTTTCCCATGTACATCCATAAATAAGGCAGTTTCATTTCTAAGTGCGAGAAAACGTTCCAGAATTTTTCGACTTCACACTTTACCTCGGTATGGTAGAGTAAATCCCCATACTGTTAATGCCATCAAGCAGAGCCCTGAAGTCCCTGTGATTGAGTCCTTTTGACCTTATGAAATTAATTGTTCGCATAACAACATCCATTACATCGCTAAGGTTCATGTTTTAGCACATAAATATTCCTGGTGCAAAATGCAGTGCACCGGTGCCCCAAGCGACCTCGATAGGCTCACCACTGATAGACTGCAGTGTACAAGTGTACTGCCCGCAGTGGAAGCCGTAAGTAGGCCTGTACGCCCTCTCGCGATCTTGACTCGACTTGGCGGAGCCTGTTGTAGGATATACCAGGCGACGCTGAATTTCGACTGTGAATGTAAGCATTTGTTATTTTGTATATACAACAGATATATATGCCTTTATATACTGAATTATAAGGAACATAAACAATTAGGAACACTGGAAGACCCTGTAAGCAAAGCACGTTTTTCGGTGTTGTTCCATCTAGGCCCTACATAGGAAAAAACTAATAAAAATGAAATAAATAATAATTAAAAAAAAACTTTATAGCGTCTATATATAATTATTTCAATAGATCTAGAACTTATACGCAATGTGTATTTTTTATTAAATTTAATAAGAGAAAATGTTCAGAATTCGAGGTGAATTTTCGTTTGGCCTATGCTATTCCTGCTTACCAGCACCGGTATTTTATACGTTTAACACGATGTGAAAAATACTGAAAGATTATAGCAGAATTGATTTCTGTGTTTATTGTTATTCATTGTATTCTCGGAGTTTCATTCAGGAGTTGGAGCCAACTCTCATACCCTTATTCCAGGTTACCAGCACCGGTATTTTATACGTTTAATACAATGTGAAAAATACTGAAAGATTATAGCAGAATTGATTTCTGTGTTTAATGTTATTCATTGTATTCTCGGAGTTTCATTCAGGAGTTGGAGCCAACTGTCATACCCTTATTCCTGGTTACCAGCACCGGTATTTTATACGTTCAACACAATGTGAAAAATACTGAAAGATTATAGCAGAATTGAAGTAATAAAATAGGAACAATTGTAACACTCACACCACACGAATGCAATTTTTGTCTGTTTCAAAACAGTACAACAACATATTATTTAGAATCAGTTTCAAGTCAGCGCTGAACGTGTTGTTCCGTGTTTTATGTGTTCAGTATTCTATGTGTTTAGCGTTAATTTAATTAGATCCTTATCTGTTTCATAGTACAGGTTTTAGTTTATTGTTTATCAATCGAAGTATTGTTAATATTAAGTTATTTGGTATAAGAGGTGCGTCACAATTTCCAAGATCGTACATTTCTTCAAAAGAAGAAGACAAATAGATCATAACGGTGGGGACCAAAGAACTTTAGGCCTATATAAAACATAGCCTATCGTTTACTTCCTTTTTATCAAAGTTGGGCATTTTCTAATCGATTACCGATTACACAACTTCACAAAAATTAGAGGCTAATATATAAAATAATGTTTCAAAATAGTATACATCCAAAGTCTAATAGGATTAGCTATGTATTTAATTTGTATCCATAATTCAAATTTTTTATGAAAATTGTAGGTCTACATCACAAAATTATGCCACCCCCCCCCCCACATTACAAATTGCATCTACCCTGCCGATAGACCCTAGGTCTAGTTCAAAGACATGACTGAATTCGTAACTAAAAAATAACAGTGCTTGTATGCGTGTCCAGTGATTTAATATGGAAACATCCTAAGCAAGGATGGCACTTTAAGGCAAAAACAAGACTTGCTAGCCTATATGATAAAAATGATTGAAGACATCTCGTAACAAATGAAAGAATAGAAACAGAAATATAACCAAAAACTTTAGATAACATTTTAGAAACACTGGGTTACTGGCTGAAAAGAAACTGCGTACTGGAGGATGCACTGGAAGAAATCGTGAGCGGGAGAAAAGGTTTGGGGCAGAAACAGATATCAGATGATAGACGACATTAAGATATATGGATCATATGCGGAGACTATAAGGAAGACAGAAAATAAGAGAGATTGGAGAATGCTGGGTTTGCAGTCAAAGAACTGCCCTACACAGAAAACTATTACCTAAATGCCTGATTTTTTTTTGACAAATCAACTTTAGTCCTGGATCGGACTTGTGAATTTATTTCCCCCAGTACGTCCAGGGGTGTCAAGAACGCCTTCTGCGACGCCTGGTTCCCAGATATTGACGGTTAAGAAAACATTGGGGTCATAGTGCCCATTTTTGAGTAGCCCTATTGGGTGGTTGGAGCCAACCGTATTGGAGGCTTCATTATGAAGAAGAGACACAGAAAATATGAACAATCCGTCGCTATTTCTTGATTTATTTCGATAAATTCTCTCCAGACAAATCTTGAAGGATATCCGAACATTTCCGGAGTCTTCGAAGCTAATCCACTGAGAGTTGAGGAGAACCCTCGGTGTTATGGGTAGCGATCAAGGACCCGTTATTGTCTGCGTCCAGGCAGAACCTTCTAGCCGGATGAATTTCCGTACAAATGCTGGCGGAGGAGAAATGTAAAATCCTTGCTGTTTTTGGGTGGATATCAACTTTTCTCAGGGATCGGAATTTTGTGAATTTCTTTGCCCGGAGTGCGTTTTTATTGTACACCGCTGTAATGTAACAGTATATGTGACAATGAAACTAGCAGGCACGAGTTCAAATCCAGTATTTGACAAGTTACCTGGTTGAGGTTCTTTCCAGCGTTTTCTTCAATTCGTTAAGAACAAACCATCGTTGATTTTATGAGCTCTGCTATGTGGCAGTACAGAAAATAATTTTTCTGGATGAAGAAATATTAATTAAATGTCAACAGGCCTACACTGATCCTTTATCATGTCATTTACGTTCACCATGGATACCAACGTTTTCTACCAAATTATTTCATATTCTTATCTAGTCCCATTGATTTTTAATTAATTTTTCTTCCTCCTGAAATATTATGTTGTGTCTGTCACATAGCAGGTTTGATAAAATCCACGACGAAATGCTGGGTAACGTTCGGCGTGCATCTGGCTGGCATTATCACCTTCATCTCATTCAGACGCTAGGTAACCATAGCAGTTGTAAACCGCCGTAAAATAAACCGATTAATATAGTCAACTACTGCAGTGTATTTTTTTTTTTTGTTAAACGCGATTTCTTCGAACTTTTTTTTTCAAATCAGTTAATGTGCCCTCTTCCTCAACACATTATGCACACCTGCGTGAAATGTTTACCCCATAATTCAGTTAACACTTCCGTGTTGTAGATTCACCTTTGTTCAATTTTCTTATGCCCTAAATTGTTAAACTTATTTAAAGAAAGAGTTCTAAAATAAAAAAAAATCATATTTTTCTATTCAATATTTACAAACCTAAACAACTTTCCACTTACCAACTCCAATCCTTCAAGGAATTGTTCGTTCGTTTAAGATTTAAACTTCACCTGGCACCGCATAATCATCCTGGCCACCATACCCTACTATCTCCTGGCTTATTTTCCTCATGAGTGATGTTTTATTGCTGTCACTCATGAGGTTCAAACTTCTCTTCGAACTGCTGACTAAACATACATAGGCCTGGGCTAACGTAACTCCGCCTTGCAAGGATACATCCTGCCTTCACCTGCGTAAGATGGGTTATCTAACTTTAGGCGCCCTGAATAATTCCGCTCTGAAGGATGTTGGTACTAGATCAGGACGCGAGGCTGACTGTCAGACACTTGAAAACGGTTTCACGTAGCAACCAGGCCAGCCGCAAAGGGAATGCACGACTGACGCATTTCTGTTCAGCAAAACAATTTTTTTGTCTCAAAAAGAAAAATATGATACTGATAGTAATTTTTAAGTAGGCAATGCTTGAGAATAAGGTCCTTATGAAAAAATTTGGGGACAACAGGGAGGAATGAAGTTACAGGAGAATACAGAAAGTTACACACAGCAGAAATGCATGAACTGTATTCTTCACACAAAATAATTAGGAGTATTAAATACAGACGTTAGACATGGGCAGAGCATGTAGCACGTACCATGGCCTATGGGTGAATACTGAAACGCGTACAAGTTAGTGGGACAACTGAGCCTGGGGGAAAAAGGCTTTTGGGGAGGACGAGACGTAATAGGGAGGATAATATTAAAATGGAAGGCTTATTTGAGGTCTGCAATGATCCTCCGAGTTCTCTAAAATCCATTTGTAAGTACACTCTGTTGTCGGTGCCTTTAATTCTCTACAGAACTAGTTTCCCTAATTTTTTAACGGAGTTCTTCATTCTGATTATGCGGCATCTCAACGTCACGGAATTGCGCAAGCTCTCTTCTGAACATTTTTCGTTGGTCGTCGTCTTCCTCTCTCCGCTTGTGGTCTTATGCAGACGTGGTACGCTACGACTGAAAATAAGGAAGCCACAACCACTGGAAGGGGCTGGTGGAAGGACGGTGTGTTGGGCTGTGCAGTGGCGGACTCTAGTCTGAAGACACTTCTGTTGATAAGTGTCTCTTAAATAACAAACATGTTCAACACGATTTAAAGCATTATCCGTCGTTATAACATTCGTAAATAGGGGATTCTCCAATCTGAAATATTGGAGACCCTATACGATACAGGACACCTGGCAACCTTATTGTAACTGACATCAGGAACGACCTTAATCAGCTGCCAACAGTAGTGAGCATTCAGGAGTTATCTACCCATAAGCAAGTAAACGAACTCTTTAGTGAAACATCATGGAACAGAAGTTGCAGGCCTACCAAATTACAAACTGAAAGTGGAACTGGAAAATATACGTAGTCTAGGCTATAGGTAGGCACTTTGTGTAACATAGGCCTAATATTTTGCGAGGAAGCCTAATATGTTAGCTACAGGACTAAGTTCCTTCAAGACCGTGAGTTTTCTCTCTGAGATTCATTCTCTGTTATGTAGGGCTACGCCGATCGATAGTGGGGGTGGTGAAGAAAATCCACACACACAGAAGGAACTGATGTCCGTACAGCATACTGACGTCGGCTTTGGAGGTGAATGGAAAGAATAAATCAGGCGGTCAGAAAATAGACGGCGGTAAACCGTGTTCGAGTCTTTGAAGTTATCAGTGGCGTACTTAATGGACGTAATTAATACAAGTTTACAGGCGTGGATGTGGAGTTCGTGCAGGCACAGTGATGCCAACAGAAATGCTTTTTTCTCATATTGCGAATAAATATAGGCATAAAAAATAGCCGCAGTATTGATGTGCGTGTGAGGAACAGGAGCAGTAACGGCATACAGTGGCGTATCAAGATCATCGGACAGGGCGAGGCGACATACTTAGTCTACTGCGCTTGAAATAGTTCAGTTCACATGCTGAATGATCAGTGGCGTATCACAATAACAACAATCCTGTATGTTTTAGACAAACAGTGATACCAACATAAAAACCTTTAACGTATTTTATTTGGATATTGTGTACAGCAATTTGAACAATAATTATAAAGACAATTGACTATTGATGACAATAATAGACTAATAATAATAATAACAATAATAATAATAATAATATTCACAAGGTATCAGTGGCGTGTCAAGCTCCAACCACAACAAAGCCACACAACACGAGAGTAACGACAGCCTAGAGCAATGAAGTAACAGCATTACACGCAGAGCAGGGATGCCAACACAACACATTCCCGCTGGTTACTGTGGTATAATGGTATTGCTGCTGTGTTGGCAGCACTGCGCCTGCTCAGCCCTGCAGCATGGCCGCCACTTCTGTGCGCCCGCACTGACGCGCCAGGTCCAGGGCTGTCCGTCCCTGCTTATCCCTCGCCCCCCGCTCAGCGCCATGCTGCAACAGCAGCTGCACCACTGGGGCGCGGCCACACCCTGCTGCACAGTGCAGTGCAGTCCGCTGGTCTGCATCAGGCTCGTTGGGCCGCGCCCCAGCTGCCAGCAGCAGCTCACACACTGCAGGGTGCCCACTGAGTGCAGCCACATGCAGAGCAGTGCCGCGCCATAGTCCTCCCTTCACATCCGGCCGCGCCCCGGCAGCCAGCAGCGCCCTGCACGCATCCTGGCGTCCTTCACGTGCAGCCAGCCACAAGGGCGTGCAGCCATCACGATCCACGGCGTTCACCAGGCTGCCTGCATCCAGGAGCAGCTGCACCCTGTGTGTGTCCCCCCGCTGCGCTGCCCGGTGTAGCTCAGTCCTGCCTTCGCTGTCCTTCTGCTGCAGGTTGGGCCTGACCTCAGCCGCAGCTCTGAGCTTCTGCAGCAGACAAAACAATCTGGTCAGAGGAAGCTCAGTCAGCTAGGTGACAGTTCACTAGGCTCAGTGAAGCTGATGGCAGTAGTAGTGACAGTAGCCATGACTACAGTAATGTCAGTAGTGACAGTAGCCATAACTACAGTAATGTCAGTAGTAATAACAGTGGCCATAACTACAGTAATGTCAGTAGTAGTGACAGTAGCCATAACTACAGTAATGTCAGTAGTAGTGACAGTAGCCATGACTACAGTAATGTCAGTAGTAGTGACAGTGGCCATAACTACAGTAAAGTCAGCAGTAGTGACAGTAGCCATGACTACAGTAATGTCAGTAGTAGTGACAGTAGCCATAACTACAGTAATGTCAGTAGTAGTGACAGTAGCCATAACTACAGTAATGTCAGTAGTAGTGAGAGTAGCCATGACTACAGTAAAGTCAGTAGTAGTGACAGTAGCCATAACTACAGTAATGTCAGTAGTACTGACAGTAGCCATGACTACAGTAAAGTCAGTAGTAGTGACAGTAGCCATAACTACAGTAATGTCAGTAGTAGTGAGAGTAGCCATGACTACAGTAATGTCAGTAGTAGTGACAGTAGCCATGACTACAGTAATGTCAGTAGTAGTGACAGTAGCCATGACTACAGTAATGTCAGTAGTAGTGACAGTAGCCATAACTACAGTAAAGTCAGCAGTAGTGACAGTAGCCATAACTACAGTAATGTCAGTAGTAGTGAGAGTAGCCATGACTACAGTAATGTCAGTAGTAGTGACAGTAGCCATAACTACAGTAATGTCAGTAGTAGTGACAGTAGCCATGACTACAGTAAAGTCAGCAGTAGTGACAGTAGCCATGACTACAGTAATGTCAGTAGTAGTGAGAGTAGCCATGACTACAGTAAAGTCAGTAGTAGTGACAGTAGCCATAACTACAGTAATGTCAGTAGTAGTGAGAGTAGCCATGACTACAGTAAAGTCAGTAGTAGTGACAGTAGCCATAACTACAGTAAAGTCAGTAGTAGTGACAGTAGCCATGACTACAGTAAAGTCAGTAGTAGTGACAGTAGCCATGACTACAGTAATGTCAGTAGTAGTGAGAGTAGCCATGACTACAGTAAAGTCAGTAGTAGTGACAGTAGCCATGACTACAGTAATGTCAGTAGTAGTGACAGTAGCCATAACTACAGTAATGTCAGTAGTAGTGACAGTAGCCATAACTACAGTAATGTCAGTAGTAGTGAGAGTAGCCATGACTACAGTAAAGTCAGCAGTAGTGACAGTAGCCATGACTACAGTAATGTCAGTAGTAGTGAGAGTAGCCATGACTACAGTAAAGTCAGTAGTAGTGACAGTAGCCATAACTACAGTAATGTCAGTAGTAGTGAGAGTAGCCATAACTACAGTAAAGTCAGTAGTAGTGACAGTAGCCATGACTACAGTAAAGTCAGTAGTAGTGACAGTAGCCATAACTACAGTAATGTCAGTAGTAGTGACAGTAGCCATAACTACAGTAATGTCAGTAGTAGTGAGAGTAGCCATGACTACAGTAAAGTCAGTAGTAGTGACAGTAGCCATGACTACAGTAATGTCAGTAGTAGTGACAGTAGCCATAACTACAGTAATGTCAGTAGTAGTGAGAGTAGCCATGACTACAGTAAAGTCAGTAGTAGTGACAGTAGCCATAACTACAGTAAAGTCAGTAGTAGTGAGAGTAGCCATGACTACAGTAAAGTCAGTAGTAGTGACAGTAGCCATGACTACAGTAATGTCAGTAGTAGCGACAGTAGCCATGACTACAGTAATGTCAGCAGTAGTGACAGTAGCCATGACTACAGTAATGTCAGTAGTAGTGACAGTAGCCATGACTACAGTAAAGTCAGTAGTAGTGAGAGTAGCCATGACTACAGTAAAGTCAGTAGTAGTGACAGTAGCCATGACTACAGTAATGTCAGTAGTAGCGACAGTAGCCATGACTACAGTAATGTCAGTAGTAGTGAGAGTAGCCATGACTACAGTAATGTCAGTAGTAGTGACAGTAGCCATGACTACAGTAAAGTCAGTAGTAGTGAGAGTAGCCATGACTACAGTAAAGTCAGTAGTAGTGACAGTAGCCATGACTACAGTAATGTCAGTAGTAGCGACAGTAGCCATGACTACAGTAATGTCAGTAGTAGTGAGAGTAGCCATGACTACAGTAATGTCAGTAGTAGTGAGAGTAGCCATGACTACAGTAATGTCAGTAGTAGTGACAGTAGCCATGACTACAGTAATGTCAGTAGTAGTGACAGTAGCCATGACTACAGTAAAGTCAGCAGTAGTGACAGTAGCCATGACTACAGTAATGTCAGTAGTAGTGAGAGTAGCCATGACTACAGTAATGTCAGTAGTAGTGACAGTAGCCATGACTACAGTAAAGTCAGCAGTAGTGACAGTAGCCATGACTACAGTAATATCAGTAGTAGTGACTGTAGCCATGACTACAGTAATGTCAGTAGTAGTGAGAGTAGCCATAACTACAGTAATGTCAGTAGTAGTGACAGTAGCCATGACTACAGTAAAGTCAGTAGTAGTGACAGTAGCCATGACTACAGTAATGTCAGCAGTAGTGACAGTAGCCATGACTACAGTAATGTCAGTAGTAGTGACAGTAGCCATAACTACTGTAATATCAGTAGTAGTGATATTAGCCATAACTACAGTAATGTCAGTACTACCCTATTAGTAGTAGTAGCAGTAGTGATAGTGGTGGCAGTTCTAGTCTGAAAATTCAAATTAAGTTTGCTCTCCAACTGCAGCTGGTCGCAATCTCTGTTGTAACAGTTTGTATCAATCATTGCTCATAACTGTAACCATGGCAACAGCTCACACTTACTGCTGTCTTCTGACGCTCCGCTTGCAGTTCGTCCGCCATTTTCTTCAGTTCCTCCCCCTTCGCTTGCAGTTCTTCTCGCAGAGCCTGCAGAGCTTCCTCCTTACTCTGCAATTAAAAACAAATCTGGTTGAGAAGAACCTCAGATGTCGATAACTGGAATAGAAACATGACTATGATGATGATGACGATGATTTTATAATACTAATAATATTATAACTAATATTCTTTTTATCATTATTAAAATGTGCAAAGACTGAACGGAGCTCGTAAACTCCCTCGTAAAAGGTTAAAGGTAAAAGAGAAGACGGAAACGATACCATAAAAGAACTTAAATTGGAAACTTTGGAGAACAGACGTAGGGAAAGTGGAATAACGTCACTGTATAGAGCACATCTAGGTCAGAAAGCATGGGTAGACATAACGGCTCGGTTAGAGAAGCCAACGTACTATAGTAGTATTCTTATTGTGTTGCGTATAACTTATAACTGTATTAATATTGTAGGGGAGAGTTGCGTAATTTGTACCGTTGCACAGTGGTCTAAAATCCATATTTAGGAGGACAAATGCAGAAAAATGACATGTAAAAAAATGAAATTAAACCCTTAAATTATTGTTCCTATATAACTGAGTAACACTCAATTGATAATCTTAATCAGCGGAGGTGGCTGCATAGCGAGATAAGAGGCCGGTGACATGCCACATTTCGCCACCCAGCATTCTTACTCAGCAAGCGCCGCGAGTCTGCCGTTTTCTTTGTGCTGTAACTCTGTTGTAAGTGGTCGATTCCATTCATATTTGGTACCAACGTGTCCAGTAGTTCTTTAGGTATGTAACACTGTTTGTTTTTGTTACATCTAATGTTATTATAGTATGTCAAATTAGCATGAATGGACACGGGACAAAATATAAATATAACCATTGAGTGCAGACTTTGCTAAGGTACAGAAAAAAAAAACCCCTCTGGTTCGTCCAAAATTGTTTTTTTTTTTTTTTCACTTCCTCCACTATTTACCTCTATTTTAAATCTAGTCTTAAGGTGCGCAGATTTGCACAAGTAATAATTTATGAGCACTATTCTTTCGAGTTGCAGTAGTGGCATTTTTCTCAGTTGCAGTTATTTCAATATCTGTGAACCGAATCTGCTTCCGCAGTATAATTCAGGGAATTCAAGGTGACAGCTTGTTAATTATGTACCAAATAAGCTTCCCGAGTATTCAAAAGCTGTAATGGTACCTAAAATGTTACATTTTCCTCCCCATAAGATTTTGTCTACATGCATCCCCCTGTAAGGGGCACTTCTGCTCATACCAACGTAAACTGAGTTTGTACACAAAACAAATGTACTAAGTGTAACTACTGTATAAAATTTCATAAAAATCTGTTAGATAGGACAAAAGTTATTAATTTTCTCTAATTGCGCCTCCCTACAAGGGGTAGTTACACTTAGACCAACGTAATGAGAATTTGTATGCAAAACATACATGCTACCTGTAAGTACTTTGTAAAATTTCATACAAATCTCTTAAATAGGAGAAAAGTTACTAATTTTGTCTAATTGTGCCCCCTATAAGGGGTAGTTCTCCTTATACCAACGTAATCAGAGTTTGTATACAAACATATATGTTCCTTGTAACTGTTTTGTAAAATTTCATACAAATCTATCAAATAGGAGAAAAGTTACTAATTTTGTCTAATTTCGCCCCCCTATAAGGGGTAGTTCCCCTTATACCAACGTAACGAGAGCTTGTATACATAACAAAACTGCCGTGTAAAATTTATAAAAATCTGCTAATAGGAGAAAAGTTGCTAATTTTGCCTAATTGCGCCCCCTGTATGGGGTAGTTCCCCTTATACCAACGTAATCAGAGCTTGTATACAGAACATATATGCTACTTGTAACTGTTTTGTAAAATTTCATAAAAATCTGTCAGATAGGAGAAAAGTTTCTAATTTTGTCTAAATGCGCCCTCTATAAGGGGTAGTTACCCTTATACCAACGTAACGAGAGCTTGCATACAAAACATATATGCTACCCGTAACTACTGTGTAAAATTTCATAAAAATCGTTAGGTAGCTGAAAAGTTATTAATATGTCCCGCTAAAATTGCATTCTAGACCACTGTGCGTTGCCTAAATTGTACCATCATCTTGAAAATAGTTCCATGATAAGTGTTGTCATCTACGTCACACATTGTGAACTACATCTACAAATATGCCATTTTATGAGAGACGAAGGCTGTGGGTTGTGAAGTGAGAAAACTTGGTTTAGGTAGTTTCAATCTAGTTTCTGCGCTACCTGGCTACAACAATTACTTCCGAAAGCTAAGCGGAAGTCCACAATGCTGTATATTATTTAAAACTACATTTATATATTGTAACTGTCATTAAGTTACAGACTTCTGTTAGGAACCGTTAAGCAGCAAGAATTTAACAAAGAAAACATGGCGAGGTTGCGTATTTTGTACCGGCTTCAGTTTCCTATAATGTACCGGTACAATATAGGGAACTTTCATTATAAATGTATGAAATTATAGTGACGTATACCTAATTTAAATCAGCAATTATAATTTATTAACTTCTAATCATTCTAATATGAATATAATACTATAATTTATATTTTAGGAAATAAAACACATTCAATTCTGAATTTAAAATAGTCATGTCAGACGTTCATTACAAATAATAAAAATTACTGTGACAAAATAGCATAAACACAATAAATTATGCATTTAGAATTTAATCGAATAATTTCCACATTTCATGTTCTGGCGTTTTCAAGTTTCTTCCTTTATAACAAATTATAATTGCATTTTACATTAATTCCAGAGTGGCAAAAATCTTGCTGTTGCTGCATATATGAATGGCGATCATGCAATAAATGAATGTGCCCGAATGTGCAATGTGCCTAAGCCTACAATACTAAAACATGCGAAAAACAAAAACGTAAATGCTATTGGAGATGTTAAATCGTTTGGAAGAACAGCAGTATTTTCGGCAGAAATTGAAAATGAACTTGAAAATCACATTCTAAAGTTTGAATAAATGATATTTGGATTATCTCCAACAGATGCTAGGAAACTTGCTTTTGATGTAGCTCAGAGAAATGGACTGCCACTTAATTTCAATCGTGAAAAGGACCAAGCATTGAAGAAATGGTATTATGCACAGCCTATCTGAAGAGGCAACCCAAATTGTGTAGGCAGACAGAGGCAACATCCATGGCTCGAGCGAAAGAGTACAACAAGGAACGTGTCTATGAATTCTTCGATCTGCTGGAAAACAGTGAAAGATACAAATTGGAATCCACGAGAATTTTCAATGTGGACGAAAGTGGCTTCTCCACAGTACAGAAGAAGACACAGAAAATCGTAGCGAGGAAAGGCAAGAAAGAAGTGGGTGTGATATCGAGCGGAAAAAGGAGTGAATGCAACGATGTGCCAGTGCATCTGGTCAATATGCTCCTCCCATGAATATGATCTGTCTGTTGGTGCTCCACAAGTCATTTTTATTACAGTTTCAGAAACTGGCTACATCAACTCTGAATTGTTCGTCAAACGGATGCAACAATTCATTTCCTCCGTCCATCCTACCAAAGAAAGGCCAGTATTGCTATTGCTTGATGGACACACCATCCTCAGCAAGAACTTTGATGCCCTGATGTATGTGGCACAATTCAGGAACCCAGTTGCCTAATTTGTACTCATTGCAGACATTTAGAAAACTGAACGTCATGACTTTATGTTAACTTGAAGTAAACTTTTCTTTTTAGGAAAATCCTCCCCACATACCAGGAATTAAGATGTCGCTATTGAAATGATTCAACATTTGTCAGTTAAAATTAGAAAAAATAAAATGTGTAAAATGGTACAAATAAGGCACCTCTCCCCTATAATTGTGTTGTGTATAGTATAATTGTATTGTAAATTGTAATTTTATTGTGTATTGTTTATATTGTGTATACCACTGCCACTGGGTGCTGCCCACTTGCAGTGTAAATAAATACATACGTACAAACTGTAACCATGGTAACAGCTCACACTTACTTCTTCCAGCTGGCGCCTCATCTCCCGCCCAGCCTCCAGTTCTTGTCTCAGCTTCCCCAGCTGATCCTGGTAACTCTGTAATATAAACAAGTCTGCATTAGAGAAAGCTCAGCTGGTTAGGTGACAGTCTGACTTGAAGCAACAGGTTTCATGAAGGAATCAAGCTGATGGCCGGTATACAGCATCAGGAAATGACACAACAGCTACCAATGTTTGGATAAAGGCTTTCAGATAAAACTTCTCATCAGTCTATTATTTTCCCTAAAGAGTTAAATAATTATGATGAGTCCACAAATAAACTGAACATCTGCAGGAAGTTGATCTTCATTTTCATGATGAACTTTTAAGAAATGGGCCACAGAACAAACCGTAATTTGTATTTTCATGGTAAGCCCTAAAATAAATGGGCCGTGGATCACCTAACTACCAGAACATAATTCAGACTTTCATAAGCCCTAAAATAGATGCGCTGTTGGTCATCTATACCAGTGTGCATCAAACGTTGTGAAGATGCTGCCCATTTTTTCGGGAGACTTTTCATTGCAACCTCCTCTTCCCTCACTACCGTATATGTACCTCCCTCAAAAAAAAAGCAACAAAAAAATCCCTAGACAATTGGAAAAAAAATATGATTTTACTGAAAACCAGTCGATAGCGGCCACCTTGTAAAGTATCGTACCTGCAAGATGAGAAACCAGAATATGCTAACCTACTTTCCAATGTATTCTATTTTGCTTTTTAGACGTGCCTTCCTTATTGACATATCTTCCAAACACTTTCACTAAGTTTTCGTCAAATACGACATAAATGTATGTTAATAAGCCATTGTTGTCTTATTTTATAATCCATCCCTCTGCTCTTTACATGAGAACCCAAGGCGTCGCGACCCATACTTTGAGAACCACTGGTCTAGACCTGCCCTCCCTGATATGTAATCCACATTTTCATGATTACATTTCTCCTCATAAAATCAACTCTAAACTAGTCACTGTCCTTGGACTCCTGTCACTTAAGTATGATTTATATGTTGTTGCTTTTAAAGCTGCTTCCTACCTTCTTCTGTCGCACCTTGATGCTTTACCAGAATGAATATCTGGCTGGAAAATACACTAGATCATAAACATTTACACTGTCCTATCTCCTCTTTTATTTCTTAACTGTTTATAACAGTGGAATATCTTAATAACAGTTCTCACATACTTTTCTCTAGCAGGAATTGTCAACTATTTCTTTTCATGTTAAACTTGGGGGACATAAACTTTGCTTTTTAAGGAACCAGTATAGAAAGGCCCAATTGCACAGGACAAGGACAACACATCATGCCACACTTGCATGTTAGACAAAGGCCATACCACTGCAAATGCCTGCACTGAATGCAGATGTATTCGCCAGTTGTTCAGAGATTCATTCCCTGAAGTCCTGACATCCCATTTCTTTGGAAGCCGCTAGTAAAATCAACCGGCTTATCGCTTTCACTGAGCATTAATGTTGCACACGTTCAACTTGTCATTGAGTGTGTTTCAGTCAATGGGAATTCAAAATAAGACGATAGTGAAATAAATAAGCAGCTTCATTAGAAAATATAGCCAGCAAATTGGCCGGCGAATAAGGAAGCTTGTTCAAAGCAAATACAAGCAGTGCCATATAAATCACACTTCAGCTAGCCCCTCACCTAACCCACTCAAACCTCCTCACTGTCCTCGGCCTCGTGTCACTTAGCTATCGCCATTTTCGTCTTTCAGATATTGCCACTAATATTACTGTCACTACATTGTGATATATAATGGAGTACCCATATTTATCATTCAATTAAGTGCCTATTTGAACACACCTTGGCGTCTGCATGTCTGCCTATTTTAAAGTTTTTCGTGCTTACTGCCCCAACCTTTAATGTACCCTCAACTGTCCAATTACTATATCTGTAACCATGGTAACAGCTCATCACTTACTTTTTCCTGCTGGAGCCGCAACTGTTGCTCTCCTTCACATTTCTGCCTCAGTTCTGCTTTCTCCTGTAACCACAAAGGAATCAGGTTCAGACGTAGCCCAGTCAGTAAGGTGGCAGTACGATGAGAAACAGAATAACTCACAACCAACTACTGAATGTATTGCACTAAACAACACGACATTTCTAATTCTATCTTTCGCATTATATACATGGCTAAAAAATTTGTCTTAAATATTTTTCAATTTTCGTCGTCACCCATTTTCTGAATGTCTGGTAGTAGCAAATAGTTCTGTGGAATAAAACCTTAACTGTGATCTAATATAAGTTGTTCAGTAGTAACTGTAAATATGGCAACAGCGGAACTCTTACCCTTTCCGATTCTTCTTTCACCTTTTCCAGTTCAGCCTGTGTTTCTCTTAATTCCCTCTCTCTCAGCTTCAATTCCTCCTTCAGCTCCTCAATGCTGTTGCTGCGCCCTACTTTTTCCTCTTCCTTCCTTGCCTCCAGGCCATGCAGGGACCGCGAGTCCAACCTCTCCTTGAGGACCCTCACCTCCTCTATTAGAGGAAGCAGCAGTCTAATCTGTCCCTCCAGGGTCTTTACTCGCTGCTTGAGGTCGGGGATAGGATTCGGTTTTGCCATTCTGCACACCAGAAAGCAAGAAAACAGTGAAACCTACAAATTCTAGTCACTTCCGTTAACACCTACTCCAATGATCTTACAGAAACTGTAATGAATGAGTGCAATGCAGCGTTCAACATCATTTCTATCAAGTATTTCGGCTTGCTCAAATATGTTAGCAAGTCCGTAAAAATTCGTTCTCAAAATATTGGATTAGAAAAATAATACAGCTTCACTGACTGACAAATACCAATGTTTATCCTCAGAATATCACGGAAGGGAGAAGATTAGATACATTTCCACTTTTAGATGAATCGCTTCTAGGTTACTTTAACATTTATTACTCATTTTCTTTATTTGGAATTCAGTACAAACTTGACATAATTATAGAGAGTTGCAACAAATTTCATGTCCGCGGAAAACAACAGTTGCTCATTTACACATGTTGCACTGTCAGCAGTGTTGGAACAATACCATAATCAGCACGGCCTGACGTTGGTAACATTTTACTTTTAATCTAAGAATTTGCAGACTTTGTTGATAAGTATAAATCCTAATGATTGATTTCTGGTTGTAAGACTCACAGTTTTTAAGATCAATTTCGTCACTTTTGGACCGTTTCGTTTTTAGGCTAATTTTTTCAATTTTGGTAGTACATTCTTCGCCATTTTTGCGACTTTTGATATTACTTTCAATTTTTGTTTTCACTTAAATTTAACATAATTGGATTTTATTTTATTTTGTACTTCGTTTGCCGTCCTCATTTACAGCAAGGGTAGGTTGGAATATATTTTTCATGGAAGAGCAATTCAAGATGGACAGTAAGCTTGATTCCTTCAACAGTCCCAAGGATTTAGAGAGAGAAAACTGCACAAATCAATCAGCTGTTTCTTATTTTACAAATAGAATGCTCACAAACTTCATTAAGTATCAGGACTTTCCAGGATTCTGTAAATTCTGTATAGATACCGATATTCTCCATTGCATGATTACTTTTATTTCCACACTCCTCATCCTAGCAGCAAATAGCAAACTTGCTATCGAGAATGAAGGTAAAAAGAAATCATCAGCACAGTCAGTAACATTACCACAAACTGTAACAAGTCACAGTAACTCATCAGAATTTTTCAAAGAATTGTGCAATGTTCTAGATTCATTGGATATTCCTCTTGGAAATTAAATAACACAAAACTGACGGTAATTGTGCAATGCAACAGCGGACAATCAATTCTTAGTAATTCACATATCATCTTCATAATCCATAACATAGACTGGTTGTTCATGATAGAGCATGCTGTACTTGTACAAGAGCACAGCCATTCGGCTACCCAATCATTCACAGAATAGAAGTGATAAGCACAATAACCCTGAGGCTGCAGTGAGAGAGAGAGAGAGAGAGAGAGAGAGAGAGAGACTTAAGAAATTATATTGTGCAGTTCTGCGAATGCAATGAGACGGCAAATTGAAATACAGTTTGATTTTATATTATTTTCTATTTAGTATGTGTTGGTAAAATATATGTTTTATCTGGGAATATTGGCAACTTACATTAGCCAACTATAAAATAACGGTAGGCGCCATGTGCTACATCTACGTTGTTTTCCATGGTGTTATATAGAATTCGGTCTTTTTTAACATTTGAAAGTTACACCTAATAATTTACAATTTTTCTTTCCTTCGTTGGCTTCTGTGTGATGTATATAGTGACAAGCACGCGGTTTTAATTTGCAGCCACAAACATTTTCATCATAAAAATAGTTGACACTTATCTGTAACTTATATTGGTAATTTGCTAGGGGACGTCTTTGCATGTAGACCACTTTTACACTAAACCTAAAATTTGCTTTCGCAGGATATACTAAAACCCTAAACTAACTTATCCTAACCTTTTCCTTAATCTGTGACAGGTTACGTTAGGTTAGGTTAATGTTTTAGTATACGTCGTATACACTAAAGTTAGGTTTAGTGTAAAAGTGGTCTATATGCAACGATGTCTCCTAGCAAATTACCTTTATATATTGTAATGCACTGTCTAGTTTTCCCCCTCCTATTTCTTACAAATGTAACACTCAAGAGGTCCAGGATGCAATACGAAAAATGACCACTTTCCTAGTAATTCGTCCTGGACCCCTCGCATATGATATTAGTAACTATAACAAGAGAGGAGGAGGGCTAAAACAGTGCATTACAATAGGATATAAATAGGGAAACGGGCCTATGCATGAAACGAATTTTATGTTGAAAGTAGCCTAATTGTGGCTGCAAACTAAAACCATGTATTTAATCACTATATAAACATCTCACATAAGGTAATGAAATAAAAATGTGCCTTCTTTGGTGTAGTCCTAGCTTAGGTTTTTTTTTTATTTTTTATTTTTTCTGGAGAAATCAACACACAAATATTTATTCAAAAACTGTTTCGCGTTTACCCATTGGCGCAGCCACGGAGAGTGGTGGTGTGGATAATGAAGCTTTTGTTTTTTCAATTCATGGGTAATATTCACGATATTATATAACCTGCGGGGTAATTTGCTAGGAGACGTCGTTGCATATAGACCACTTTTACACTGAACCTAAATTTGTTTTTACAAGATATACTAAAACCCTAAACTAACCTACCTTTACCTTAATCCGTAACAGGTTACGTTAGGTTAGTATTTTAGTATACGTTGTATACAGTAAGGTTAGGTTTAGTGTAAAAGTGGTCTATATGCAACGACGTCTCCTAGTAAATTACCTTCTTGGCTTTATTGTGTGTATTAGCAATATCCTGTCATGGCAATCAAATAGGCCTAAGGAAGTTTGATTCACAATATAGGCTGTAAACGGCCGTGATTTAAGCAGTGTCGTGTTCTTGGAAGCATGTTTCTCATATTAGCACCCTCTCCTCAATCCCTAATTAAAATTCTGGCTGTGTCACTGCCTTTAACGTTACAATGCAAGTAAATGTTAAATATTATTTCGTACACTTCAATCTTATATTCCAAGAAATATTTTCCCTGAAAACAGCAAGAATAGTTGATATTAAGATCGACCAAATACTTACTTGGAAGGTTTGGAAGATACAAAATACAGTAACTACTAAAACAAAACGGTTTAACTAATTATTTATATGATATCAAACAATCCACGTAGTATTGGAAAACACAACGACTAATAAAATGTCACAAAGAAAATATAACTATATCTATTCGAGAAGGAATAACATAAACTTCCGTCTTGGTTACACAATTGCCACGTACCCACAAAACTTAGATACAATGCTGCCAACGCTAATAATGTAAAGTAATTTCGATAAAGATGAAATGGAAGAAAACTAGATAAGTGGAAAGACAGAAACGCGATTATTTTTCACTAATCAAAAGTGCAAGGCATTAAAATGTTACAGGAGACGCTATTAGTGATAATGTTTTATATCTATTATTATCTGCCTTTATATTGGCAATGCACATGTAAATAGCCGAGCATCGGCTTTTTTACTTCCACGAGATGGCGGACTCACACACCACATCGTTCAATGTTCCTGTAATAGATGGCAGTACAGTGCCATGAACCAGAGACATCTGCTGCCAGAGGGGCAAAATACTCCAGATCCACAAGAATAACAATGCTGCACCTTCCTGGAGCTATTTGAACAGCATTGCTTTTAAACCACTACAGGTTGTACAAAACAAAGCTCTCGACTGATTCATGAGTCTGACTGGTTTACTAGAACATCTCAAATACATTAAGAACTCACTATGCCATATATACGTGCAGTTTTTATCAAAATTATAAGGAAGTTTCACAGTCGACTTCAAAGAAGCCCAAATTATTTCATTAAAGGAATTGGGGACTATAATGTAGAGGACTGCAGACTGCACAGAACGGCGTATAATTTCACTGGTGGTCTTGTGATACAGTGTAAGGAAGCACAAACAAATTTCCAAACATTTTCAAGGACATCGACGTCTTCGAATTTGGGCGAAGAAGAGATTCTGTGAACTAACAACACAAGGAACAACAACATCATAGTGCAGTCAGGGAGCCATGAAGTCCGATACTGCATCAAAATCCAAGAAGAATTAAAAAAATAATAACAATTTGAACTATCTCATACCATCTTCTAAAACACTGTTTCGGCATTTAGTTTTTACCTCTTGTCTTGCTCCGAAATAAAAATAGGTGAATATTACTAATATGTGTATCTTAAATCTGAATTTAAAATCCAAATTTCCCCATCACGTACTATTTTCCGGGGAAAGTGAATTGAATTTTTTACGAAAAAACTTTTTTTAAAATTTATTACTGCTACTGATAAAATTACAACACACTAGGGATTCAAAATTTATAATAATACTTGAAAAATGTGTACTGGATACAAAAATGATGTTACATAGTATAAAACACAAAAAAACACAACAAAAATAAAAATATTTCTTGCGTATAATGAAAAAATCTCGAATTTGAACTTACATATAAAATAATCTTCTGAATGATTCTAGACAAACATTTATCTTACAAGAGCTGTCTGCAGAACAATCACTGGTGCACACTACCTCACGCACAATATCAAACTCTACAATGAACTTCATATACCCTTCCTGGTTGCACATATTCATGATCTACAGACTACATACAGGAATAAGCTACTTCTTCATGCCAACCCTTTACTAAGAGACATAACATAAATTGAAACAAATACCTCCGTCTTTGACGGTCTTATTAATAAATTTTCTTCAGCATAACCTATTTATATTTCAATTTGTATAATCATACTTTTGTAAAATCAAAAGTCAAAGTTAACCTGGAGCTTTTAATAAAAAAAAATTGAAAGTAAAAAAAAAAATTCTACCGGTCTCAAAGGACATAATAGGAAAAAAACAAAATGTTAAAAAACGGAATAAAATAATAGGACAAAAATAAAATATTAAAAAACGAATTAAATAATAGGACAAAAATAAAATATTATAAAACGAAATAAAATAACGCAAGAAAAAGAAAATAATAAAAAACTGAACACAGTAATAAAAACCGAACTGAAATAATAAAGACCGACAGAAAATAGTAGAAAACGAAAAAAAAATGACAAAGATCGTAATTAAAAACTAAATGCAGTATTAAAAACGATATAATTTAATAGAAACGCAATAAAATAATAAAATGCGAAATCTAAATAATAAGGAAAGAAATGCAATGATGGAAAAACGAAAGAAAGTAATAAAAAAACCTAATAAAATAATGAAGAACAAAAATTTAAAAACAAAATCAAATGTTAAAAAAAGAAATGAAATAATGGAAAAAGATAAAATGATAAAAATCGGAATAAAATAATACAACACGAAATCAAATATATCTGGAAAGAAATGATAAAAAACTATTATGAAAGGTTGTAAAAAAGCTTATATTCTTAAAAAAAAGAAGATTAAAATATTTTGTCTAATAAAATCCTTCTGCATAATAATTGAATTACTATATAGAAATAATATTAATGGAATTCCATTGCATCCTTACTTTACAAAAATTGAATAGCCGCCCTGAATAAGGTTGTAACCAGCAAATGCGAAATCCTTCAAAAATGAGGAAAAGCACATAACTTAGTACTGCACATACTTTTAATTTCTTGAGCAAGGCTGACAGTCAGACACGTGTGCTGATTTTAACACGAGCACAAGCATTACACATAGCGCATCATTAACAACTTAATCACGAAAAAGTCAACTTATGAGAAATGAGGGTTACAACCTTCTTCTAGGCTGGTATTCAATTAAAGACATTGTAGGATTAATTATTTTAACTTCAAATCGACAATTTTGACAGGACACACAAAACTTTGGATTCATATACAGCGTGGACTTCATTTGATCACGATCATTATCTTGAGTGTTTTCCAGATCATCTTAGTTTGTTACAAATTTCGATCTTTCATCATCTTGTCTTAAAACCTAACACACTCCATGTTACAATTTTATCTTACAGTTAGCATAGGCTAGCTCTAATTATTTCAACGCTGCTTGACAGGAATTTATTTTTCGATCATTTTATCATATTCATAATAGAAGATATTCTTTGCTACGGATGCTTTTCTTCCTGGCAGAGAGAGAATAAACTTTAGTACACAACAAAAATTCTGAAAATTCAAGCATTTTTCATTCATTAAAGTAATGTGTAGCAATCCACAGATAAAGGAAAAGTGAATTTAGGATATGATTGACCAATATTTAAGCATATTTTAACCTTAAAAGTTTTCATAAAAAGTGATATTTTTACTAAAACTATTGTATTTCCTGGACTTGGTAAAATAGCGGTACCGTCCTGTTCGAGACGTCTATACAAACATCAAAAAGCTAATTTGGATAGTTGAAAACGGTATTTGAAAATCCATGTCATGTAATGTGAAATTACATAAAATCTTAAAGAAAATATGTGTTTTAATATACAGTTTTCTCCTCTTAATTAGATTAAGCCTATGTGCATTATGTTTGAACTTTTGGCAAGCACGTTAGGCATTACAAAATGTGCCAACATTGTTGATTTTCTGTTAACTTCTTATTGCACCCCTGTCGTCCACCAAGCGCTACACAGGGCAAGCAATCACAAACCTGACAGCAGCAATTCATTTTCACCAGTTTTGATACCCGGTGAGTTCATCAGCATTGATTAACTCAGGGCTTTGCACCGGGAGCGAATCCAAACTCTAAACAGGGACGCTTAATATTCATCCGTCATGGCATCAACGTTCCGCTGTTTTCGGTGGGGAAGAAAGGGGTTGAAGAATGTCATATGGCTCCTCGTGAGAGAGTAGAATTCGCTCTTGGTGCCCAGCTCTGGTTTAATTGAAAGAAGAGTTGTTATAAGCACTGATGAAATCAGCTGCAGTTTACAATGACTCGAAGGAAGTCGGATGTCATTGACAAGCTCTTGTATGAATTAAAAATCATGCCCACTTTAATACATTTATTATAGTCGCGACGCTGTTATTTCCGGAGTGACTCCTCCTCTTTGCTTATGTCTTAGGAAGTCAAGGGTCTATAAAGTCTAGGTAGGTAGTATCGTTCGCCATTTTTGTTCTTTCGTTGCCGAGCTACCAGACGAGGGATCTATTTGCCACACCGTTAAACATTATCATGTCGTAGCTCCTATGATAATAAATCAAACGCACAGTAATTGAGCAAATTATTGAGCGGCAAATAACGTCCTCGTGTGCTTTCTGCGAACGCCAACGAAAGAGCCAAAATGGCGGGCGATTATATTAAGTATTTATCCAGCCTTACGAAATGCTTAACATCTTCATCAGCGAATCACAAGACGCACACGTTTAAATGTAACCGACCTACACGGTGATTGGCTGCCGGAATTAGAGCGACGGGACTATAGATTTTAACTTACCGACTTTTTATGCATAACAGTTCTTAAACGGAAATTTAGTTTATGAAAACTACCACTAGGAGGCTCATAAATAAACTTCAACAATATTTGTTAATAAATAATTGGAATGTCTACATATCATTAGTCGACCTTTTCAGTTTGCTCTACGTACTGTGTAATAATAATAATAATAATAATAATAATAATAATAGTAGTAATAATAATAACAATAATAGTAATCGAAATATTATGCCTAATAATACATTAAATGCATTTCTCCAAAAAGAACCAGGCAGCAACTACGATAAAATCAGCAAAATCCAGTGGATTGTCTTTCAGTGAAAGAATTATGATACAAGAACACTGAAATCAATGATTGAAATGCGAGAACTATTATATATCTGCAAATTAGAAAAAAAAAAAAAAAAAAATTAATATAGTGGAAGTATAACTGTTATGACTATTAAATGTAATGACGTCTAATTTTGCTTGGTCACATTTGGTCCATGCATTAGGTTTAGAATTATATCTGTATGTTAAAGAAAATCCTCACAGTAGCTTGAAATACGACTTCAGCACTGATATTTATACTTACTCTGCAAGGAAACGTGGAGAGTTACAAGATTGGAAAGGAAGTGCGCAGTGGAATGCTGAAGCTGCCAAGGCAACGAAACTGACGAATCAGGAAACTAGAACCAGAATTCACTGCATCACACAAACAGCTTTTATGGGAACTTGTACACAAGTAATTTACACGTGCGCTATACTTAAACTGAACAATTTACAAGTGAACTGAGATACGTTACTATTACATTTGACAGATACAGTATATTTCGTGTACAAATCCAGACTGTTTCCTCTTCTGTGTTACTGAAAGCGTGCAACGGTCTGCCGACAAATTACTGATAGCATTGGTTGATGGTTTATTGACAGAATATTAATCTCAGATAAAAAATAAATTAAGTGTGCTATCTTTAATGAACTAAAAAATCTTTAAATATTATCTGAAATGAGGAAACTACCAAATTTGGAATGATTAGGCTACGTCTAGGCCTAATCGTGAATCAGAGGAAATGAGAGGCAGATTTGTGGCGTTTGACTGAGCACTCAACAGACCTGGTTTGTAACACGTCACTGTGGTAAAGAGATATGGTAACTACACGAAATGTAAGAAAGAAGGATAATAAAGTTTTCCTTCGAACTATTGTTTCAATAAGAAATGCTAGAATTGTTGCAGGATACATAACTTACCAATATCAACCCCACTTACTGTGAAACACAATAAGATGCGTTACAAACACTGGATAGCAAAGAAGCTGGCAAATACTTCAACAGCCAAGCCCGCAATGCAGCAAACAGCTACGGGATTCCCAACCACAGCCCACAACGCAAGGTCACGTGATTACTCTAGCAGGCTTTGGAGCATGATCAATAAATAAGACATGCTAACCATGGAAACAAGAAGTTGCTGTCCAGCAAATTGTGATGAAAGCAAACAACATAGATACCGGTACAGACGGAATGACATGCAGATGTCACCTCTGGCAGAGCTGATACACGTTTTGTCAAGCTGGTCGTAACACAAACACCAGGACTGGCAATGTCTCTTGCTACTGGAAACATCAACGACTCCTTTCTAGGGAATATTTTCTGATTATCAACCTGTGCTGAGGTTTATTAGAGGCAGCTGAACTCAAATTCGAAAGCCTCAAATCTCATGTGACTACCATGTATGGGGAGGAAATCCATCGTAGTGTTCGTATATGGCTCGCTTGTCGCCCTCATTTCTCAGAATGTTTACCTCACAACAGAGAAATATAATACTGGCCATGTGCCACTTTTCCACGCATTCATTAATATCTGATCAATAGCTCCATGGTAACCAGGGAAAACAATACAAACATGGAGTTTTCTACATTTGACATTGATAATTGTAAATCAATACTATGTGGAAGCCCCGGTCGTGGGTTGGAATCCAGGTTAGAGCACAACACTTACGTTACCGTCAATGTTTATTCTCGACTGTCTTCTGTATGTTAAGCGTAATGTGCATAATCTTCCCACTATTCATAATTATTCAACCCTTTGTGAAGCAGCTTGACACTCCACTGAAAGCTTGTCAATACTATTACTAGTAATTTATTATTATTATTATTATTATTATTATTATTATTATTATTATTATCATTATTATTATTACTATTATTAATAATATTATTATTAATGTTATTATTATTACTATTATTATTACCATTACTATTATTATTATTAATACTATTATTATTATTATTACTATTATTATCTGCAGATGTATTAAATATGCTAATTTGCATGGATTGAACTAGGATCCATTTAATGCGTAGTATATACTTTTTTAGTTTTTAGGTCAGTTTTATTATTTATGCCATTTGTTAAGATATGTATCATACTGTTCTCGTCATTTGCATATTTTTACAATACTACTTATATGATTCCAGTCTTCATTTATATGATTTCATTAATTCATTTTATTTAATTGCCATTATTTTAATTATCTCTCTGTGCTAATTTTAATAATTATTTGTGCTATTTATTTTGTTGCATTTGGTCAATGATTAATGTTGGCTATTATATTGATTGTATTTCATCTCACTGCCATTTTCTATCATTCATTCTCATCATCATTTGTTGTTTTGTTTTGTTTTGTATCTTGTGCTGAACTGTAATTGGCCTTGTGCTGTTGTTTTGCACGTTAATATTCTGAATAAAATAAATAAATAAAATAAATAAAATTAGTATTATTGTTATTACTATTATTATCATTACCATTATTATTATTATTATTATTATTATTATTATTATTATTATTATTATTATTATTATTATTATTATGGAAACCATTTGGTTTGATCTGATCCTTTCCATAAGCAGCTCCCCTGGTGTAGATCCATTGACATTCGTGGCAGTGTGTTGCCTCAGCAAGAATCTTGACAATCCAGCTTCCCACGACCGATAGAGCCTCCTCAACGAGTTCTGCACTTCAGGAACTTGATGTTCGACTGATCCATTAGAAGATGGATTGTACGGGGCTCTAGTGGCATGTTTAATTCCATTCCGTTGTAAGAACGTATTGAATTCCATTGAAGAAATTGTGTGCCATTATCAGGGACTGCTGTTGATGGCAATCCATGCGTGTCTAAAATGCGTCTGAGTGACACAATAACAGTTTGGGAATTTTTAGAGTTAAGCCGCACAAGTTCCAACCATCTTGAAAAAGTATCCACTAAAACTAGGAAGTTTTGTTTGTGGAACGGCCCAGCCAATCCATTATCAGTCAAATATATAATTTGGATTCTTTTCCCCCACAATGAGCCAGTTTGCTTAGGCAGCTTTGGTCGTGGCAGCTGACAAACTGCACAGGTTTTAACAATACTCTCAGCTGATGCACCAAAACCAGCCACCAAACATATTAGCTACGACCTAAACTTTTCATATTGAAAATTTCTGGATGGCCGTTATGGAGCAATTTAGTACCTACTCTATTTTTGAAGACTGGGCGGTGGGGAGGGGAGAACTAATCTTGAGCCCCATAACAGACAACCATCTTGTACTGACAGTTCCAAATGTCTACGAAATAATGACTCAAGCTTTGCTCTGGGCCAATCATCTTGTACATAAGCAGGCCTATGGACTCTTGAAAGAATGTCATGCTTGGCAGTTTCTGTAGCTATATCAGATGATGGTGTTGGGAAAATAGACGGATCTTCCAAGAAAGGAATAATCTGCGGAATCGCAGTTGTAGCATCTGGATTGCTACTCAAACCATCAACATTGCGAATTTGAATTTCTGGTCGATGTTCGAGTCGATATCATATGCTTGTAATGAAAGACATCAGGGTAACATTCCAGGCGATACTACATTCATCTCACCTCTTTTTTTATTGTAGGCTACTTTTCTATACAAACCTATGTATGAGACATGAAATATCTGTGCAGATCCTATAACGGACACTATATTGTCAGCCACCCTTCTCTCTCTACTCCGCTGCTTCGAGCGTAATTTTTCAAATAATGTAGGCTATCTTCTTCTGAAATAATGGAAATTTCTTACAATTATGTATAATTAAATATTAGTGTTTAATATTGTATCAAATTGCCCCCCTGAAATATATTCAAATTTCCTCGCGCGTCAATAAAAAGTTATCGTAAAATGATACAAAAACTATGCAACATAATCCGCCACTGTTCAACGAGGCGATAGCTAATGCATGCAGGTAACATGATCAGTTATGTTAAACTCATTGTTTAAACATTAATTTCACAAAAGCTTAAAACAAAAGAACACATACTTATAAATCACAGAAACAACGAGCGTTCACATTCTGCCTAGCTCAAGACAAATGACTACACAGACCTTGAATTCACTGATTTCTCCGCTAACTTGTACCATTATGCTGTATACAGCCTGCACACTATTTCTATCATAAAACGTATAAGGTGGCGACACGAATCTCCCAGCAACACTTGCAAACGTTTAACATTATCCAAATTACCCAGCTATTCAAATTACCCTATGGCCTATGGGTGAATTCAGAAAGGCGTATAGAGTGTTAGTTGTGAGAACTGAGCCTGAGGGAAAAAGACTTTTGGGAAGGCCGAGATGTAGATGGGAGGATAATACTAAAATGGAATTAATTGATTAACTAGTGGACTTACTCGTGTTAATTATGTAAGATTTGTGCGGCTTACAGCTGTTTCAGTGCTTCACGCACCATCCTCAGAGCCTACTAGATCACGGCGTCATCTCGAACTTCTCTGCCTGTTATGTGGGTGTGTTTGATTGTTGAAAGGTGTTGAAGAGTGGAGTCAAATAGTGTGTGTGTGTGTGTGTGAGTGTACTGAAATTGATTTGTGTGTTGAGAATTTTATCGGGGTGTGTTTTAATGTGTTTGTATATTTCGTACTGTTCTAGTGTGTTGAGTTTTTGGTTCTTGGGTTGTATGTGTAGGATTTCCATGTCCGCATTTATGTTATTGTATGTGTGAGTAGCATTGGTTATGTGATCGGCGTATGTAGATGTAGACCTACTGTGTCCTCTGGTTATTGCTTTAATGTGTTCTTTGTAGCATGTTGGAATGATCTGCCTGTCAGTCCTATGTAGAACTTATCGCAATTATTACATGTCAGTTTGTATACACCTGTGTGGTTGTATTTATTTGTTTGTGTGTTGAGATGTCTTTGTAGTGTGTTTTCTGTCCTGTATGTTATGTTGTATTTCTGTTTTCTGAATGAAGATGCGATCTTACGTGTACTTTTGTTTTCATATGTTAGTGTGATGTATTTTTTGTGTTCTTGTGTTTGTGTTGTGTTTTGCGTGCTTTTGTGTTTGTGAAGTTTTTGTTTTGTCTTCCTTATGATGTTGTCTATTATGTTTGGATTGTATCCGTTTTCTTGTGCTAGTGCTATGTATTTGATTGTGTTCACTTCTTCATTGTAGTGTTGTTGGCTCATGGGTATGTTGAGTAATCTGTGTACCATTGTCCTGAATGCAGCATGTTTGTGTTGTATGGGGTGGTTAGATGTGTTGTGTATGGGTGTGGTGGTGATGGTTGGTATTCTGTATATTTTGTAGGTGTGTTTGTTGTCGATTTTTGTTATGGTGATGTCTAGGAAATTTATGGAGTTGTTGTTTTCAAGTTCTAGTGTGTATTGAAGTTTTGGGTGTAATTTGTTTATGTATTGGTGTAGTTTGTGTTTACATAATTAACACGAGTAACTCCACTAGTTAATCAATTAATTATATTCAAGTGTTAAAAGTAGTATACGCAAGATTCAAAATGAACTAAAATGGATTTGAGGCAGGCCAGGTTCTCTAAAAGCCATTTGTAAGTTAAGTACACGCTGATCTAAATGAGGGGTTGGAAAGCAATGGTGGATTGTTAATGCTTAGGTGAGGGGTTTGGACTTTTTCCATTGCTGGTTGTCACAATCAAAAAATTAAGACACACAACGTTTCGAAGTGTGGTTCTCCCTTCGTCTTCAGGTGGAAGGAAGGAAGGAAGGAGAGAAGAGAAAAAACCTATTGTTGGGATCGTTACCAAAAACAACAATAAAAGGGGACAAGTGATTTAAAAATCCATAACGCAGGAAGTTTAAAAATGGCGTCTCAACATCTGATAAGGGCACAAATACACACGAAATGTTATGCAATGCATTCCACTCATATCAAAGAGTATTTTAAATAATTTTTTTTCGAAAATTCTATTTACCAAAAACAACAATAAAAGGGGACAAGTGATTTAAAAATCCATAATGCAAGAAGTTTAAAAATGGCGTCTCAACACCTGATAAGGGCACAAATACCCACAAAATATAATGCTATGCATTCCACACATATCACAGCATATGTTTATTTTTAAATTAATTACTCAGTGCTTACTTAAGGGAAAAATTCCTCTATTCAAAACCCAACTCTCTTTCTTTTTAAAATGAGGAGAAACGAGTAAAGTGTTGACACACAAATCTCTGCTGGCTTTGTTAGCTGGTCACTATAGGACTGCCATTTTCAGGCAATGCAGCCTATATTATATTCCCATGTTCGTTATGGACAGCAGCGAAGGACTGAGTGGTAAGAAAGCGGATCAACTTGGCAGTTATAATGCATTATACACACAAACACTCTGCAATGTTTCCAATTGTTATTTATTATTTCGAATATCAGGCATAGCTTACAAGTTATCACAGATCACAACTATAGGACTATACACACGGACACAAACAGCTGGATGGACGAGAAAGACAGACAGACGGGTAATTAAGAAAGACAGAACCTTTATCACACGGTGAGTGGATTGTTGTTCAACCTCTGTGAATAGTATAACAAGCTGTTGACTTGTGATACCAGTCACGTGATCTATCTATACTAGTATCTTATTAATATTTATTTTAAGATGAAAGTCATTGAGTTATCTTACCGTTAGGCCTACATTGCAATTTTATTTATTCATAACTCTTTCTCCTATTGGCTGTCTTCAAGCGCCACTTGTTATTATCTCCTCTTCCTTGCTTGTGTAAGCTGTCTGACAGCTTTATCTGGCTGTTTGTTAACCGGTAGATAAGGCACTATATAACTCCTCAGAAGCAGGGCTGCATCACTACTCATTCTCGTTTTCAACCAAGTGGTTTTTGGTTCGAACTTCTTCACTTTTCTCTCCGTGTACAAAGTCTGTGGACGATTGTGTTCGGAATTGACCAGAACTCCGTGACTGTTGGTAGCACCGTTCTTCGTTTCGCTCAGTGTTAACATAACTTCATTTTCAATTCACAAGGTAAGTTCTGGCTGTGAACAACAGCTTCTTCTTCATAATCACGTATTATAACGACGTAGAAACTGATCATAATTATAGATTTGCAGGCTGGAAATAAAATAAAATAATATATTATTCAATTTGATACAAAACAAAAAACAAAAACTAAGACGAATAGCAAAAATTTCAAAAATGGCCAAGAATTTGGTGCTAAAACTGCAAAAATGAAACTCAAAACGAAAAAGTCCAAAAACTGTGGGTTTTACAGCCAGAAGTCAATGATGAATATTTATGTAATCTATAGTCCTATAGTAGGGCCTAACAATATCTGTAACTTCTTAGATAAAAGGTAACATGCTAGCAACATCCAGGCCTTGGCGATTATGGTATTGTTGTAGCACTGCTGATATTTCAGGATGTGCAAAGAAGCAACTGTAGATTTCTATGGTAACGAACGTGTGAAGTTGTTACAAGTATCTACATGTCAAGTATGGTATTGCAATGAACTGCAAACAAGAGAAAATCAGTAATAAATGTTAAAGTAACCTAGATGCGATTTATCTAAACATGGGAACGTAGCTAATCTGCCCACAGCTCTGATATTCTGAGGCTAGCCCTTGACATTAGGCAGGAGGGTGAAGCTATATTATTGTCGTCCATTACTTTTAGAACGAATATTTACGGACTTGGTAACATATTTGACCAAAGCGAAGTATTTGATGGACAAAAGTGACCTTGAAAACTGCAATCCTAATTTTTGGTTTTGTGATTATTATTAATTTACAGGAAATACTCCAATTCTAATACCATTTATAGTATGTATTGAAACAATCAGAAATATAATTCGAACCGGAACATCCCTTACAGTAGCTGTAAGATAGATAAGTAGGCCTACTAGTAATTTTTAAATAATATTTCAATGCTTCACTGTTATTCTTGCTTTCTGGTGTACAAGGATGGCAAAGCCCAACCCTGTTCCCCATTTGAAACAGCGAGTGAAGACCCTGGAGGGACAGGTTCGACTGCTGCTTCCTGTCATAGAGGAAGTCAGGGTCCTCAAGGAGAGGTTGGACTCGCGGTCCCTGCGTGGCCTGGAGGCAAGGAAGGAAGAGGAAAAAGTAGGGAGCAGCAACGACATTGAGGAGAGATTGAAGCTGAAAGAGAGGGAACTGAGAGAGACACAAGCTGAAATGAAGAAGCTGAAAGAAGAATCGGAAAGAGTAAGAGTTCCGCTGTTGCCATATTTACAGTTACTGCTGAACACCTTAGATTGGGTCACAGTAAGGCTTTATTCCACAGAACTAGTTGCTCATACCAGACATTCAGAAAATGGGTGATGAGGGAAATTGGAAAAGAGTTAAGACCAGTTTTTAGATATGTAGAAAATGCGAAGATAGAATTAGAAATGTCGTGTTGTTTAGTGCAATACATTCAGTAGTTGGTTGTGAGTTATTCTGTTTCTCATCGTACTGCCACCTTACTGACTGGGCTACGTCTGAACCTGATTCCTTTGTGGTTACAGGAGAAAGCAGAACTGAGGCAGAAATATGAAGGAGAGCAACAGTTGCGGCTCCAGCAGGAAAAGGTAAGTGATGAGCTGTTACCATGGTTACTGATACAGTAATTGGGCAGTTGAGGGTACAGTGAAGATCGGACCAGTAAGCACGAAAAACTTTAAAATAGGCAGACATGCAGACGCTAAGGTGTGTTCAAATGGGCACTTAATTGAATGATAAATATGGGTACTCCATTATACAGGGACATCATTTTATTTTTACGAACATGTTTAATATTAACCTGGCTATATCCTTGGATTAAGGTCTACAACCGGAACCACCGCTTGCTCCCCCTTCTAAGACTGGAGTTCGATGATACTGGCGTAAAATAGAAATCACTCTACTAGGTATAGGAGGGAAGAAAAGTAGTTCATCCATTTACGTAAACTAGGAAGTATCGCGATTTTGAGTTCGATAATTTTCATTAGGTTTTTGTTTAATCAAAATACAGTACATTATTAACACTTAGTGTTTTTACTCACGAATTGAGCTCTCCATTCGGACGTATTCATTATGCAGTGTATATTGTACTGTTACAGCACATTAGCGTACAATATAGAGAATGAAGTTAAATTGAAAAATAATCATAATATGGATATTTAAACATATATTTTAAAATGGTGGCCATTCATTTCGATACAGGCTTCAGTTCTTTTGTGCATATTATCGCACTATAGACTATTGTACCTAATTCCAATTGCCAGTTTCGTTCTTCGTACTAGTAACTCATGTTGAAATAATTCTGTACCTACTCTATAAAAGAGTACCTTACGTACTGTAAATTCAATCTTCACTTCTGCCCGATCCGAAAAGATAAAATTACTTAGACATGCTATCACCTTACTAGCTGAGCTTTATCTAATCCAGAATTGCTTATATTACAGAGTTACCAGCAACACCTGGGGAAGCTCCGACAAAAACTGGAGTCTGTGCGAGAAATGAGGCGCCAGATGGAAGAAGTAAGTGTGAGCCATTACCATGGTTACAGATACGAGGGAGTTTACCAGCTCTATTCAGTCATTTCAAATTTTAATAATGATCAAAATAAAAATAGTTACAATAAAGAAGTATTATTATTATTATTATTATTATTATTATTATTATTATTATTATTATTATTATCAGAAAATCATCATCATCATAATCATCATCAACATCATCATCATCATCATCAAAATAGTCATGTTTCTAGTCAAGTTATCGGCATTTGAGTTTTTTCTCAACCAGATTGGTTTTTAATTAAAGAGTAAGGAGAAGGAACTGCGAATCATACGAAAAGAACTGCAGGTAGGGCCTAAAAGGCGAGGAACTGAAGAAGATGGCAGATGACATGCAAGCTGCAGTTGGAGAGCAAATTTAATTTCAGTTTTCAGACTAGAACTACCACCAACACTTTATTACTGCTACTACTACTGCTATAACTACTAATAGTACTGGCATTACTGTAGTCATGGCTACTGTCACTACTACTGACATTACTGTAGTTATGGCTACTGTCACTACTACTGACATTAATGTAGTTATGGCTACCGTCGCTACTACTGATATTATTGTAGTTATACCTACTGTCACTACTACTGTCATTACTGTAGTTATGGCTACCGTCGCTACTACTGATATTACTGTAGTTATGCCTACTGTCACTACTACTGTCATTACTGTAGTTATGCCTACCGTCGCTACTACTGTCATTACTGTAGTTATGGCTACCGTCGCTACTACTGACATTACTGTAGTTATGCCTACTGTCGCTACTACTGTCATTACTGTAGTTATGGCTACCGTCGCTACTACTGATATTATTGTAGTTATGCCTACTGTCACTACTACTGTCATTACTGTAGTTATGGCTACCGTCGCTACTACTGATATTACTGTAGTTATGCCTACTGTCACTACTACTGTCATTACTGTAGTTATGGCTACCGTCGCTACTACTGATATTACTGTAGTTATGGCTACTGTCACTACTACTGTCATTACTGTAGTTATGGCTACCGTCGCTACTACTGATATTACTGTAGTTATGCCTACTGTCACTACTACTGTCATTACTGTAGTTATGGCTACTGTTGCTACTACTGACATTACTGTAGTTATGGTTACGGTTACCACTACTGACATTACTGTAGTTATGGATACTGTCACTACTACTGACATTATTGTAGTTACGGCTACTGTCACTACTACTGATATTGCTGCAGTTATGGCTACTGTCTCTGCTACTGACATTACTGTAGTCATGGATACGGTTACCACTACTGACATTACTGTAGTTATGGATACTGTCACTACTACTGACATTATTGTAGTTACGGCTACTGTCACTACTACTGACATTGCTGTAGTTATGGCTACTGTCTCTACTACTGACATTACTATAGTTATGGATACGGTCACTACTACTGACATTACTATAGTTATGGCTACTGTCACTACTACTAACATTACTGTAGTTATGGCTGCTGTCACTACTACTGACATTGGTGTATTTATGGCTACTGACACTAATACTGACATCAATGTAATTATGTCTACTGTCGATACTACTGATATTACTATAGTTATGGCTACTGGCACTACTACTGACATTATTGTTGTTATACCTACTGTCACTACTGTTGTCATTGCTGTAGTTATGGTTACTGTCGCTACTATTGACATTTCTGTAGTTATGCCTACTGCCACACATACTGACATTACTGTAGTTATGAATATTGTCATTACTACTGACATTACTGTAATTATGCTACTGTCACTACTACTGTTTACTGTAGTTATGGCTTCTGCCACTACTAGTTACATTAATGTAGTCATGGCTACTGTCACTACTACTGACATTACTGTAGTTATGGCTACTGTCACTACTACTGCCATCAGCTTCACTCAGCCTAGTGAACTGTCACCTAGCTGACTGAGTTTCCTCTGACCAGATTGTTTTGTCTGCTGCAGAAGCTCAGAGCTGCGGCTGAGGTCAGGCCCAACCTGCAGCAGAAGGACAGCCAAGGCAGGACTGAGCTACACCGGGCAGCACAGTGGGGGGACACACACAGGGTGCAGCTGCTCCTGGATGCAGGCAGCCAGGTGAACGCCGAGGATCATGATGGCCGCACGCCCTTGTGGCTGGCAGCACGTGAAGGCCGCCAGGATGCGTGCAGGGCGCTACTGGCTGCCGAGGCGCGGCCGAATATGAAGGGAGGACTATCTGGCGGCACTGCTCTGCATGGGGCTGCATACAATGGGCCCCGTGCAGTGTGTGAGCTGCTGCTGGCAGCTGGGGCGCGGCCCAACGAGCCTGATGATGAACACCAGTGGACTGCACTGCACTGGGCAGCATTTAACGGCCACGCCCCAGTGGTGCAGCTGCTGTTGCAGCATGGCGCTGAGCGGGGGGCGAGGAATAAGGAGCTTGATACGCCACTGACGATTATTATTACTATTATTATTATTATTATTATTATTATTATTATTATTATTATTACCATCATCAACATTCGATTGTATTTATAATTATTGTTCAAATTGCTGTACACATTATCCAAATAAAAATATAAAAAATTGTTGATGTTTGTATCACTGTCTGTGTAAAACTTATACAGAATTATTGTTATTATTGTGTGATTCTGATACGCCACTGATCGTTCAGTATCTCAACTAGACTATTTCAAGCACAGTAAGTTAGTTGCCTGACACTGACTGATGACCTTGATACGCCACTGGCTGCCGCTAGTGTTCCTGCTGCTCACATGTACATCAATACTACGGCCATTTTTATTCCTATATTTTTTCGCAATAAGCCTATCAGAAGAAAAGCATTTCTGTAGGCATCGATGTTCCTGCACGAACTCGACATTCACAGCTAGAATATTAAAATAATGAAATAATCCTTCCTTAACAAAAACAAAACAAATCTGGCTCACCTTCTAGAATATGTGTTCAAATTGGTAGCCCTCAGCTGCTTTACAATGTGTCACTCGATCATAGAAATCAATTAAGGAATGACTTAACCAGGCTTTAAGGAATATCTTGCACCAATTCCATTTTTATTTAGAAACATTCAATTTGTACAGAAGTATCAAGTGTGGGTACTTTTTGGAAAGCTCTTAATAAGCACTATTCAAAAATAAAAATATATATTGGGTGTTCCATTTATAATAAGAGAGTTAGAATTACTTCCGGTTAAACCGGAAGTAGAAAAAACTCGGTAATACCATTATTGAGTTCCTAGTATATGGTTATACCCACATACCAAGTTTCATGTCACTGAACCATATGCTTCAAAAGTTATTTAGGTGGTGCGAAACTTTTAACTAACCCTGTATATATGGATATATCCCCGCGCTCTCATGGTTAACATTCGGCAGGTCTTTGAAATTTAATTGCGTTATTGTTTTCAATTTCTTATGTCGCCGCTCCAATCACTCGCCTCAATTTCAATATTGCAAGCAATAAGCTGCTTCCATTATTAAATGACACCTACGAGGGCTATTCATAAAGTAACTTCCGTTTTCATATAGCGTGCATAACAACAGAGACAGTGGCGCCGCTCTTGCGAAGGAGTGTACCTTGAAGAAGTACGCATCGAGCAGCAGTAGAGTCAAGGTCGTGTCTTTGTTCCTCTCTGAGCCATAAGCTGTCAAAATGTGTGATGCAGTCGCAAGTCCCGCCAGGTGTGAGGTACTGTCTGTAATAAGATTTCTTGTGGCCAAAAACTGTAAAGCTAGTGAAATCCATCGCCAACTTTGTGAAGTTTATGGGCCAGACGTAATGAGTGAAGGTGGCGTAAGACAATGCTGCTGTATGTTCAAAAATGTGCGAACCAATGTCCATGATGAAGAGAGAAGTTGTCGACCGAGTATCGTGAATGCATATCTGATTCGTTTGGTTGACGAAAAGGTTAGTGTAAACCGCAGGTTCATCATGAAGACGTGGCTTGGCTCGAAGCGCTTTGACGATGATGAAGAGTTGAAAACCAGCGTCGTAGGTTGGCTTCAGTCGCAGGCGGCCGAATTGTACGACTGCGGAATTTCAAAGCTTGTCAAACGCTAAGAGAATTGTCTCAATGTGACTGGAAACTATATGGAAAAATAAACTAGAGTGTATACTTTCAAACGTATTGTAACCAAATCCTGTAACGTCATTCACAGGTATGTAAAAAATAAACGGAAGTTACTTTATGAATAGCACTCGTACTTGTCTAATCCACGTGGACTAAAACCGAGGTTGCAATGTTTTGTGCTGAGAACGAACATTAAGGTATGTGATTAATAGTACATTATACAACGAGCCTATAATGAAGGTAATTAAGAGGTGAGTATGGATATTTATGAAGCGAGCGCAAGCGAGTTTCATAATTTTCATACGAGCTTCTTAATTACCATTATAGGCGAGTTTCATACGACTTTTTATGCTCGACCATATTTCTAACTTGATATTATTATTTTGTTTAGCAATGTCACGTATGTTGTGAGATGTGCGCAGACGCGAAAGTATTGATTTTTTCCGAGGAACAGATGTCCACATTGACCTTGCTAGGCCATAAGAACCTACAGAGATAACATTGAAATTAAATTAGACATTGAAAAACGAGATGACAAATTGAATTTATTTGAATACTATTTACAATTAACGCTAATTATTATAGTAACAGAACATAACCTTCTGCGACAGTATTGGATTTCCAGCCTCCGTGACTTTTCGCTAATTCTCTTTCGATTGTATATCCGAGAATAATCGATATTTGCGGTTTTATAACGGTAGAAAGCTGACCTGTCATTGGCTGAACAGTTGTAATCTGAGTCGTCATTGGCTGAAAGACCTGACCTTTAATGAGTAGGTGTACTTTAATGAAATGCATTAAAGGTCTGCTACCAGGTGTATAATTACTACATTTCGGCATGGTCGAGCATAAAAATTATTATTAAAGAGTTAAGAATTTCATCGTACTCGTATATGAAAAAAAAAATCATCATCATCATCATCATCATCATCATCATCCTTGCATGTATTGGGCCTAGTGGCCCGTTACGGTGTCTTGCCAACGCTTGAACGATCTGCCCAAGGATCTCTTTTCCACAGGATGGTAATTTAAAATTTGGCGTGGAATTCTAGAACGAGGCATTCTGATGACATGTGATCTCCAGTTTTGTCTGTATTTCTGTAGGTATTCCGTAATCGGTTCAATCTGCAGTTCTTTCATAATGTCAAAAATTTTAATGTGATCCATTCTCGTGTATCCCGCTGTACGACGCATAAATCTCATTTCTGCCGCCGTTAATCTTTGTGAATCAATATTACGAATCGTCCAAGCTTCACTACCAAAACAGAGTAGCCTATAGGTTTGGCCAATGTTTTATAAATTCTGGTGCGCGTGTGTTTTTGTACTAAGGTTGGTTTGAATATCTGATTAATTATCCCCATTGCTCTGTTGAATTTAATAATTTTCTCATTCAAATCCTTTTCTTCTTCATATGAAATTTGGTAACCGAGATAACTAAAATTTTTGACTTGTTCTATGATCTTATTATTGATGCAAATTTTGCTACGGACTGGTTCCTTTCCTAAAAAAAGCCATCACTTCAGATTTGTCAGTTGAAATTTCCATATTGAAACTTTCTGCCATTTGATTAAAGTTGTTTGCCTGTCCAGAGGCTATAGGTGGTAACCCCACCACTGGACTTACTTCCTCCAGGCTAGTAACCTGTTGGAAGGACATCTTACTAAAAAGTCTCTACAAACACAGAACACGACTGCTTGCAATGGTAACGACCCACGATTATCAATAATAATAATAATAATAATAATAATAATAATAATAATAATAATAATAATAATAATAATAATAATAATAATAATACTTAGTTACTGGCTTTTAAGGAACCCGGAGGTTCATTGCCGCCCTCACATAAGCCCGCCATTGGTCCCTATTCTGAGCAAGATTAATCCATTCTCTATCATCATATCCCACCTCCCTCAAATCCATTTTAATATTATCTTCCCATCTACGTCTCGGCCTCCCTAAAGGTCTTTTTCCCTCCGGCCTCCCAACTAACACTCTATATGCATTTCTGGATTCGCCCTTACTTGCTACATGCCCTGCCCATCTCAAACGTTTGGATTTAATGTTCCTAATTATGTTAGGTGAAGAATACAATGCGTGCAGTTCTGTGTTGTGTAACTTTCTCCATTCTCCTTTAACTTCATCCCTCTTAGCCCCAAATATTTTCCTAAGCACCTTATTCTCAAATACCCTTAATCTCTGTTCCTCTCTCAAAGTGAGAGTCCAAGTTTCACAACCATACAGAACAACCGATAATATAACTGTTTTATAAATTCTAACTTTCAGATTTTTCGACAGCAGACTGGATGATAAAAGTTTCTCAACCGAATAATAACAGGCATTTCCCATATTTATTCTGTGTTTAATTTCCTCCCTAGCAACATTTATATTTGTTACTGTTGCTCCCAGATATTTGAAATTCTCCACCTCTTCAAAAGATAAATTTCCAATTTTTATATTTCCATTTCGTACAATATTCTCGTCACGAGACATAATCATATACTTTGTCTTCTCGGGATTTACTTCCAAACCTATCTCTTTACTTGCTTCCAGTAAAATTCCCGTGTTTTCCCTAATCGTTTGTGGACTTTCTCTTAACATATTCACGTCATCCGCGTAGACAAGCAGCTGATGTAACCCGTTCAATTCCAAGTCCTCTCTGTTATCCTGGACTTTCCTAATGGCATAATCTAGAGCAAAGTTAAAAAGTAAAGGTGATAGTGCTTCTCCTTGCTTTAGCCCGCAGTGAATTGGAAACGCATGAGACAGAAACTGGCCTATACGAACTCTGCTGTACGTTTCACTGAGACATATTTTAATTAATGGAACTAGTTTCTTGGGAATACCAAATTCAATAAGAATATCATATAAAACTTCTCTCTTAACCGAGTCATATGCATTTTTTAAAACTATGAATAACTGATGTACTGTACCCTTATACTCCCATTTTTTCTCCATTATCTGTCGAATACAAAATATCTGGTCAATAGTTGATCTATTACGCCTAAAACCACATGTTCATGGGTAAGCTACGTTCTTTAATTAATTAGTTAATTTTTCAAGTATTTCTTTTATTCACACGTTTATTTATTCATTATATTATTTATGATTCATGTCCTGTCGTTTATTTGAATTAAATCCTTCCTTCATTTATCATTTTAATTATTTATGATTAATCCTTTTGTTCATTCATCATTAAACCTATCATTTTTCCATTATTCTTTTGTTTGTTTATTCATTTCTTCATCCATTTGTTTTTTCATTAGGTCTAAATTAATTTCTCTTTCATTCAAACTTTCGTTGCTCATTCTTTCATATTCCACCGAAAATATATTTGTCCATGAATAGGCTATAAGTTATGCAAAGTTCTGAACTAGAGAGAAGCTTATACTAGATCGAAGGTGGAGGCATGACAAGGTGTAACACGACGACATGTAGGTCTACTCATTACACAAAAAAATTAAAATAAAAGTAATTTACAAAAAATCTTTTCATTGGTCTCCACAAACACATAAACCTCACAAAAATACTAAGGCCGTATTGTAATATTGCTTTATTATTATTATTATTATTATTATTATTATTATTATTATTATTATTATTATTATTATTATTATTACTATTATTATTACAATTAATTTCTGAGACTATCACAAATAGGATTCTCTTCATAGTGTTTGCAGACAAATTATCTTATTGAAATTATCAACTTGCTCTAAACCAGCCTTGGCGAAAATGTGATCGTGCGCCGAGCCACTGTATAACCTGCAACGTGCATAGCACCTATGGAGGGAGGCGGACACCCGAAGGGGAAGTGAAGCAACTGTCTGACTTATTAACGGATTTTCATTTTCCTTACGTCAAGCACTTAAATATAATTTTATACAGTACAAGGTTACAAACTAATGTTTAGTACGTGTAACGAAGAAAGAAATGAATAAGAAAACATAGGACACAATATCACAACCTAAAATTAACTGTCTTCAGAATGTCTCTGCGACAAAGTTTCAAAATCAGGAATTATGTCACTTACTGCCAGTCGTAGTTGATCACGAAGGTATTTGTCTCTCAGTCGTGATTTGAATTTGGTTTTCACTATTTTCATTGTTGAAAATAATTTATATTATTTGATCTTAGCTCTTTTTCAATTTCCCTCGTCATCCATTTTCTGAGTACCTGGTAGGAGGAAATAGTTCTGTGGAATAAAGCCTTAACTGTGACCTAATTTAATGTGTTCAGCAGTAACTGTAAATATGGCAACAGTGAATCCCTTACCCTTTCCGATTCTTCTTTCAGCTTTTCCGTTTCAGCTTTTGCCTGTCTCACACACGGAAGAAACTCTTGTCCGTACCACATAGGCTACTGACGTCGGCAGTGGAGGTGAATGGAAAGAATAAATCAGGCTCATTTATGCCTGACGTTAACTATGCATATGTAGGCTATGAAGAATCACTGAATGTCCAAAATAGGCCTATACCTATGTCAGGGATGTCCGATGGCCTCTGTATTAGTCTATAATTTTAAATGTATCATTTTATACGCAGGCTATACACTGATAGGCTTATTGGTAGGACTATTTTGTTGGCAAGTTTTGTTCTTTGCATATTCTGTGATAGTCTATAAAAGCTGTTTAACTTCAAACTTACTGTCATCCTCTGAGGAGTTTAGTGCTGAGAGGAATGCGGTTCCGACTAGTCTAGCGCGGTACTGGAGTGGGAGGGGACAGTGACATTAATTAAGAAATGCTTTAAACAAATTGTTCTTTGCGTTTACATTGTTGTGAAGGTTCAAATGAACGTATACATCTGTTTTGTGCATATAATTTTTTATGTTTCCAATTCCGCCAACATAATATAATAATTTCTGAATTCCCATAACAATTGTAAAATAAGAAAAATACCAATGTACAACAATGCTTTCCGGTATTGTTAGTAGTAAATATATCATACATCAGTAAAGTAATATATACCAATATTCATCAATTCAATTAATATTTGTGAAGGAACTATTAAAAACCTTTAAAATTAAGATTATTCTAATAATTTTCACACCTCTGTATGTTTATTAAAAACAGAATTATGATAATATTATTAGTTAATATTATTTATTTCTTACTAATAATATTAGTACAAATGTTTTATGAAACAGATCCCAGGTCAAAATGCTTGTTTACACTTTCTGAATGATCTTCTCTCTCAACCGACGTCTTTCTATTGACCGCAGTAGGTCTGACACGCTTGTTTTCTTGTACCAATGCGCTACTTCCGCTGGAGTCCTTCCAAATTCATCCCGAGAAGATACGTTAGCCCCGTACTGCAGGAGGCTTTGTACGATAGGCAGATGTCCTTCACGAGCTGCAATATGGAGGGGCGTGTACCCACACACAGAATCTCGAACCTTGACACTAGACCCGCACTGAAGAAGGAGTTCTGCTATGAGGACCTGTCCACTCTTTGCTGCCCACCAAAGAGGTGTCTCCAGCACGTGGTTCCTTGCGTCCAGAGATCTTCCACTTCGTCTCAACACATCCACCACAAATGTAATAAGAGACAAATTTCCAGATCTCACAGCGTAATGCAGTAAATTATCATTGTATTTATCGCATATATCCATGTCGAAGTTGGGAATAAACAACACCTTGACAACGTCTAGCTTGCCCTTTTCCGCAGCTCTCAACAAAGCTGTACTCCCGTGTTCGTCCCTTGACCACACTTTCGCTCCTCCTTGAATGAGTAACCTCACTGCACCAAGCTGGCCTGCTTCAGCTGCCCACATGAGGGGCGTTGTATCAAATCTACTGTCCCGAGCTTCTGGATTAGCTTTGTGATCCAATAAAAACTTCATAAGCTTCAGTTGCCCAAATCTAGCAGCTTCATGGAGGAGGGTGGCTTTTGTTTTGCAACCTCTGTACTCCAAAATGACTTCGTGGCCAACTTTTATGTCACATTTCATCAAGAATATCATGAAATGTGTAAATCCATTCCTGGCGATAGTTCTTAATGCTTTCTGTGCGTAATCTTCAACACGTACATTGTGTCTTGTCATTACAAGATCCTTGAAATCTGGTTGTTTCTGTAAAATCAACCCGATGACCAAAGGAGAGACACCTATCTTGTCAGCCAAACGTAGAGGTCTCCATCGAAAGACTTTGTCCTCTACAGAAGGATCTGCCCCGTGTTCTAACAACATCCCCAGTAACTCAATAGTTACGTCGTTAGTTTGCAGCATACTAGCACAGTTCGTAACAGCCATATGCAGAACTGTCCTTCCACCTTCGTCCTTTAAATTCACATCAAATTTGGCATCAGATAAATATCGTTCCACGATAGCAACATCCCTATTCAAAACTGCAAGATGTAATTCAGATTTCTGACACAATACTCTATCAAAGAAATATCTCAGAATCTCAAACTTTTGATCGAAAAGCTTCTCTCTCAAAAAATCACTAACACGCTTGTAATTTTTATGAAACCAAAGAGCTGCAAAATACCCAACAAAAGTTTCGTGTACGAAAATAGCTTTCTCTTTTACTATATTCTTAATAACAGTCATTGACCTGTGACCTTCTGCTGTTTTTATGAAATGTTTAATTTTTTCGAAATCTGGAACAGTGCCTGTCAATTTCTTCACTTCCTCGCGTGATAAGAAAGTCAATAAAGCGCAAGTCATGTAAATTTCTTGGAACTCAGCTATGAAACTGGATTCCGTGGCATCTTTATTCAGAGTTACCAACTTTCTGTTTATAAATTCACTGTAGATATTAACAACATTGAATGTATTTGGTAGATGCTGTGTAGATTCGCCAGGAAAATTACTTAAATGTACTTCGTATGCCACTGCAAGAATTTTAAGTTGCAGTGGATTTAATTTGAAAATTACGTCATTAACTAAATTTCTTCTTACTGTCAGCAATAATTTATCAGCAAAGCTATTTAATGTAGATTCTGTTACGTCAGGTAGAGCATTTTTCCAGTACTTTGTTAAAAATTGTGTCTGGTTTTCTTCTGAGAAAGGCTGGAAAGTGAAAGCTATTGAAGAGACAGATGTTTCTAGTTTTTTACTTAATTCAGGTTCAACTGCTATCCACAATTTCCTCAGTTTAGTTGCTAAAAGTTTTTGCAATAAGAGAATTACGTTTTCTGAAAAGTTCGAATCTATTTCGCTATATCCATCAACAACCACACATACGTCTTCCATTTTCTGAAGTTTACATTTCAGTGTGTCCTTTTCTTCTGGTGTCACACCGACAGTTTCAACAAGAAAATCAACTACGTTCAGTTCTTTTTGGATCTCTGATAATTTTTCACGATGTTGAGTGAGATCTAACACAATGACATTCACTGGAGGACTTATTTTTTCTGTAGCTTGAGCCAGATGAGACAGAAACGTGGACTTTCCCATTCCAGACTCAGCTGAAACAATTGCCACACGATGAGAAATGTCCGTTAATGATTTCACGTCTTTGCACACTAAAACGCTATTTTTCAAGTTCCTACAAATAATGTCCATGTCTCCCTTTGAATGCTTCCATTTTAATTCATTTTTTTCGTCGTGGAGCCAGTGAACGTTGTCAGTTGTGTTTAACAACTTGAGGAAATCGTCTTCTGAATTTATAGCAACGCAGACACTGCCGTTTTCTGACTGTCTGCCATCTTGCCACGTCTCCATTGTGTACACCATTTTGTTTCGTGGCACGGCCTCCTGAAGTTCTCCATGCGATGAGCCGCTGATCGCGAAGGTCACTTGCGACTCTGTGGCTGAGTGTGATAAGATATCGCGATTCACAACGTCGGTGATTTGCAGAACGCGAGGTATGTAGTATTCCAGATCCTCCTGTAGGATGTCTCCCAAAAATGCACATTTGGGATGTTCACTGGTTGAACTTCTGAAATATAAGATAAAAGACCTATAATAAACAATCTGATTGATTTAAAAATTTATTTATTTTACATCTTTATTTATTTGCATAGAAATAAATCTAGATAGATATAAAAACTAAAACATATTTAATATATATAATTAGTTGCCCTTTCTCGTTTGCTTATTTAGATTTATAATATTAATATAGATCTTAAGCTTTCTTTAATAGTATAACAATTTAAAATTTCTGATGTTTTTGCATTATCTCTTTTTGTGTTACTGTAATTTTGTAAACGTTCTTGTTTTTTTTTTTGTAGTTGAACGTTATTTGTTAGTTTCATCGCTGCTGTCCTAAAATTTTGTAGCCTATTTGAACACATTTATGGTGGCGTGGAAGAGAAGGCCTGAAGGCCTTAACACCAATAGAGTAAATAAATATATTATATACATATATTTATTGACAGGTTTATTTATTTATTTAAATACTTATTTATTTACTTGTCTGTTTATTTACATATTTATTTATTTGTACGTTTATTTATTCCCTTCCTATATCTACTTATTTAATACCTATATATTTATTTACGTATTTATTTACTTATTTGTTTATTTTTTATTTATTAATTAATTTATTTATATATTTACCTATTTATTTATTTTATCTAGTTATATACTTATCTACCTAACTGTTTATCTATTTATGAATTTATCTACTTATATTTTCATTTATTTACTTATTTGGTTATTTACTTATTTATATATTCATTTATTTATTTATTTATTTATTCATTTATTATTCTATTTGTTTATTTTTTTGTCTATTTGATTATTTACTTATTAATTTATTTCCTTATCTCTTTATTTATGTATTTAGATATGTATGTATGTATGTATGTATGTATGTATGTATGTATGTATGTATGTATGTATCTATTTATGCATTTACCTACTAATTTTCATTTATTTACTTATTTGTTTATTTATTTATTCATTCATTTATTATCTTATTTCTTTATTTATTTTTCGTTTATTTGATTATTTATTTATTAATATATTTCCTTATCCAATTATTTATTTATTCATTTACTCACTTTCCATTTATTTTTTATTTATTTATTTACTTTTTTATTTATTTATTTACTTATTTATTTATTTATTTATTTACTTACTTACTTACTTATTTATTTATTTATTTATTTATTTATTTATTTATTTATTTATTTATTTATTTATTTATTTATTTATTTATTTATTTATTTATTTATTTATTTACTTATTTGAATAGTGCAGGCGAAAAACAATCAAAGTCAAAATTATTCTCTTAAAGATGAAATCGTCATCTAATTCAGTACATTACTGCAAAATTTGTTTTTCTTATCAAAACTGGTGAAGCAGATTTATCATCATGGATACAGTTATTCTTTTTACTTCTTCATTACGAACCGCAATAAAAGTTGCAGTAATATACTGAATTAGAAGATACATCACCCTTAAGAGAATTGTGGCTTTGATTGTTTTTCCCGTGTACTTCTATCTGTCTCTGTCTATCTGTCTCTCTATCTATCTCTCTCTATCTATCCATCCATCCATCCAACCATCCATTCATCCATCCATCCATCCATCCATCCAACCATCCATTCATCCATCCATTCATCCATCCACCCTTCCATCCATCCATCCATCTATTTATAAAGAAAACATGGATTACTTACTCAGTGTTAAGAGGATTACTTTCAGGAATTTCAGCATTAGATGCCTGTAACATAATATCAAATTATGGTAAGATACATTTAATAATTATTTTATGTAAATATAATACTATAATAAGTAACTATGCTATATGTATCTAGAGTGTGTTAAGGTGAAATATGAACAACAGCTTGGAAAGGGTCTTTAGAAACAAAATAAATAAATCCTGTGGAATTTTGTTGATAACGCCATAATTTTCGAAAAGCAAGGATCTCCAATAACTTTGAAGAAATTTACTAACTACAGAAAACTATATTATATTAAAAAATGACACACCTTTCCCGTAAGCAGACGCTTCACATCTCATTTAACTCAGAATGATCTTAATTTCTCACCCACGAAATGTGATGTTTCCGAAAACTGCACATTTAACCACACATGGTTGGTAGGCTTATAGCTATAAAAATATTTTTCCTTGCGATGTGCCCTTGAAATTCCAGGTGAAATCATAATAGGGTCAATTTGGAGTAAAAATGTCTTCCTATTACTCTAGTCAACAAGGTTTTTGTCACAAGGGTGAAAATGGTCATTTTAGATCAATTTTTGTGTGCTGATAGTGGATCTAAACTTGAAATTTTTCCATCACGCACCATTTAAGAAGAAAATTGGAAATCGTAAAAAATAATGAATTTACTAAAGAACTCGGGTATCGAACTATGGACTTTATTTAAACGGTTACACAGTATATTCATACGTTTTATAACTTATTGTTGCTCACAATATACTAGAAGTGTATTTTAAGGAATAGGTTCTTTCAACTATGTGAGTCTGCATTATTAAGATGCGTAGTGGGCGATATATATATATCTGTATAATTTATTGCTTTATGGCGCTAGGCCAAGAGAAAGCACTGAGAGAGTGGGCTTTTAGAGTGAAATAGATTGCAGTTTAGGATTAGTTGTAAATTGTTTGAGCTTGTGACAATTTGTATCGCTGGTTTTAAGTGTTTATCTTCGCGTTCATTTACGCTTTCTGAGAATGAAAAAAACTCGTCGTGCGTGTAACTTCGCCAGACAGATTTTGTTACGTATGTGGAGAATTTACGGCAAAATCGCAGCGTCGGCCTTTATCAGGTAAGTTGAAACAAGCATAATATTGGTATTTTGAATGTAATGTGTGTGATGAGGACAAATCGTGGGCTCCCCATGTGTGCTGCACAACATGTTACTCAAAACTGATAAAATGGATGAACGGAGAGAAGACTCGAAGTATGCCGTTTGCAGTTCCAATGATCTGGCGTGAACCGGCAAGCCATGCAGAAGATTGTTATTTCTGTTTAACAAAGATTACGCGATTTTCAAAGAAAACAAGATCTAAAATTGAATATCCTAATGTTCAATCTGCAATAAGACGTGTACCACATGGACCAAAACTCCCTACTCCTAATCCACCTTCGCAATTGGAGGAATAGGTTCCTCTAATAGAACAAACAGATGACTTGGCTCAACCATCAACATCCTCTGATCCGTCCTATAATCCTGAACATCATAAAGATCCCCATTTAATTCAACAATGTGAACTGAACGACTTAATAAGAGATCTTAATCTCACTAAACAACAAGCTGAGATTTTAGGGTCTAGACTGCAACAATGGAACCTGCTAGCACCAGATACTAGAATTTCATTGTACAGAAAGAGACATGAACGGTTTTCGAAGTATTTTATAACGAAAAATTCTATGTGCGCGTATGTAAATATAGACGGCTTAATGGAAGAACTAGGATTTCAACACATCCCAGAGGAGTGGAGGTTATTCATAGATTCTTCCAAAATAAGTTTAAAAGCAGTGTTAATGCACAATGGAAACACTAAACCATCAATTCCAGTGGTGTATTCAGTGGATATGAAGGAAACTTATACAAATATGTCAATGCTAATAGATGCAATCCAATATAAAACATACCGCTGGAAACTCTACTGAGATTTGAAAATTGTCGTCTTATTGCTCGGACTTCAGGGTGGATTCACAAAATACTGTTGCTTTCTCTGTTTATGCGATAGTAGAGCGACTGAAAAACATTATATAGTGAAAGACTGCCCTCCCAGAGAAAGCTATGTCCCAGGAGAACATAAATCAAGTATGTCTCTTTAATAAAACCGGAAAAAGTACTGCTTCCTCCTTTACATATCAAGCTTGGTTTAATGAAGAATTTAGTTAAAGCTATGGATAAAAATAGAGAAGGTTTTGCATTTGTAGGGAATATGTTTCCGAAACTCTGTGAAGCTAAAGTGAAAGAGGGAATTTTTGTTGGCCCTCAAATTAGGAAACTTTTGGAAGATAAGAGCTTCGAAAAAAAATTAAGTGTTGAGATACTAGAAGCTTGGAATACCTTTTGAAGTGTTTTAGTGGGCTTTTAGGCAATAATAAAGTTGACAATTACCAACAGTTTGTGCAAGAACTCCTGCATAATTACTAGAAGTTTCGTTGACAAATATCTTTGAAAATACATTTCCTACATTCCCATCTCGACTTTTTCCCAAAGACCTTAGGAGCTGTAAGCGATGAGCAAGGGGAAAGATTCCATCAAGATATACACAGGATGGAACAACATCATCAAGGAAGGTGGGATTCTTGTATGATTGGAGACTACTGTTGGTTTTTGTTCAGAGAAGGTGACTCAAAAAACAAGAGGAAAAAATAACTCTAAATAACTAAATATATTTTTAAAAAATCTAGCTTGAAGTCTGTATATGGTTATTTACTGCAGTGTAGGGCTCTTAAGTTATTTGATTTGATATTTTAATCAATTTAATTTATAAATCTTAAAAAATTATGGTTCATTTGGTCCATTTTTAAATTAATAAAATAAAAGCTTATTTTGAAGGGGAAAAAAGGAATATAATGCTACTTTTTCTTATTGTAATCGTCATTTATGCAGCGTTATTATTTTTCTGTGACACATCAGTGTATTTTGTATATAAATTTTGTATCTTAGGAATTTATTTATTATCACTGTTGTAATTACGTATTTTCAAATGCACGAAAACGTTTTTTTAAATCAAAATACTTCCCCTTCTGTCACACAAAAATGTTACGTGTTACAGATTTTTCACTGCGATATTCGTAATCAGCAGGATCGATTTAATGAAAATCAGATGATTACATTTCTGTGACAGACAAAAAGTTAAAATTTGTTGACTAGTGTTATAGAGCTAAGACCACTGAGACAACATTTAGCAAAATTGTTTGTAATATTATTAAGTTTTATGCTGGAATTTTTGCATAAAAACTACACAAACCCTATGGAATATTAAAAAAAATGTTATGAAGAAATGTTTTTTTATAAAAACTACACAAATCCTATGAAATATTTAGAAAAAAATAGTTATGAAAAGAGGCTGTTACAAAGAAATTTTGCATAAAATCTACAAAACTCCTATCGAATGTTTAGTAAAAAAAATATTATGAAATACAAGTCTTAAAAAGAAATAAGTGAAAATATAGTGTGTCCGTAAAATAGGCCTAATGGTTGTGATAAAACAAGACAGATGAAACAGCCAACAAGTCATTGCAGAAAACTGGATTCGTTTGGGAATTAATACCATAGTTAGGTAGGCTACTTCACAATCAGATTATGTTAAATTAACTATTTCTGTTTTTGTACTCTCCACTCCCATTTCTGTACTGTACGAACAATAATGAGACCTGTATAATGTCACATTAATTTCCTGTTTAAGTTTTATCACGGGTGGCTATATTCTAAACTGCTTTGTTTTAAACATCATTTCAAGGCCTACTGTAACTAATGATGTCACCATAGTAACAGAAAGTGTGCCTGGATTTCTGGAATGTCAAGAGAAATTAACGTTTTACCACAGTATATACAGTCATAAAGCTTGAGTTGTTGAGAGTACTAGGAACAATAGACTGTGCCGGTACTATTTCACATTGTCTGTTATGAGGCGATAGTAGCGATCCTAGTGGTTAGCAACTATCTATGGATGCATAGTTACTACGTATTGAGCTTCGTGACTGTATATGCTGTATGTGATTTTACGTTTAAAGAGGATAAGAATAAGTGAGCAAGTGAATAAACAAATGAATGAATAATGACAGAATGGGAAATAAAATATGCTATGTGCAAGAGCATAGAGGTAATTCGGAGTCAGATGAATGTACACTGTATCTATTGACTTTGAAAATGGAACCAAATAACTTAATAATTCCAATTTAGACATAAATGTTTGTCTTAATGGAGGGTTTAGAATTCATTACAGAGACTTGAGAGGTAAAGAGTAAGCTTACTATAAGATGTATTAAAAGAAGAAGAAGAAGAAGAAGAAGAAGAAGAAGAAGCCGATCGCAACATATTTCACGGCTCCTATTGGATCACAATAAAATATCGCGATATGTGTAGGAAATAATATAAAATATATTTGTTTAGTTACTTGTCCATCAAATTTAAATGTGTCTACTTACAAATTCCTGCTCCATAATGTAATCTCTGAATGGAAGTGCGGGATGGATTCAATATTCTGCCCTCTCTTGAAAACTGTGAAAATTAATAATAGAAACGAGTTCAGAATACGGGAACAACAGCTCGAGAACCGCCATTTTATTTTCACGTTTACTAACAATTAGAAATTGGTGACCTGATGATAATATTACGTACAGATTAGGAGTTAGTTAGTATTTCTTAAAAAAAAAAAAAACAAACAAAATAACAAAACTTCCCTGTGCAGAGTTAGGCCGGTATTAGACTACAAAAACACAAAAATTCTCTAGTTTCTTTTTTTATCATCATCATCACCATCATCATCATCATCATCAACAACATTTCATGGTTTAAGCAATCAAGCCTCGTTGCAGTCTCATAGGTTTAGTCAAAAAGTTGTATCCAAACACAGTGTTGCTACTTGAATTATTAAATTAAATAAATTATTTTCTATTTCGTTCGGAAAAATTGACATTATTTTCCGTGTCCTGTGTCTTTAATGTGTACCAGTTCGTCCCCTATATATTTAATTAACATTACTTACTTACTTGCGGCTTTTAAGGAACCCGGAGGTTCATTGCCGCCCTCACATAAGCCAGTCATTGGTCCCTATCCTGTGCAAGATTAATCCAGTCTCTATCATCATATCTCATCTCCCTCAAATCCATTTTAATATAATCCTCCCATCTACGTCTCGGCCTCCCCAAAGATCTTATTCCCTCCAGCCTCCCAACTAACACTCTATATGCATTTCTGGATTCACCCATACGTGCTACATGCCCTGCCCATTTCATATGTCTGGATTTAATGTTCCTAATTATGTCAGGTGAGGAATACAATGCGTGCAGTTCTGTGTTGTGTAACTTTCTCCATTCTCCTGTAACTTCATCCCTCTTAGCCCCAAATATTTTCCTAAGTACCTTATTCTGTAACACCTTTAACCTCTGTTCTTCCCTCAAAGTCAGAGTCCAAGTTTCACAGCCATAAAAAACAACCGGTAATATAACTGTTTTATAAATTCTAACTTTCAGATTTTTTGACAGCAGACTGGATGATAAAAGCTTCTCAACCGAATAATAACAGGCATTTCCCATATTTAGTTTATTCTGTGCTTAATTTCCTCCCGTGTGTCATTTATATTTGTTACTGTTGCTCCAAGATATTTGAATTTTCCACCTCTTCAAAGGATAAATTTCCAATTTTTTTCGCAATTTTTGTATGTAATTATTATTATTATTATTATTATTATTATTATTATTATTATTATTATTATTGTTATTATTATTATTATTATTATTTTCCCTGGCCTGGGCCTCCTCCGAGGTAGGCCTACTTATTTCCTGCATCTCGTGTTATGAAAATGAATAAAAGAAAAAAATATATATATATTATTTTAATGTACCGAAGTACATATGATATTTCCATGCAGATATTCTGCGTCATCATACGAGAGAATTTTTCTCCGTTCCATTACTCTTTCATCGTATAAAAGCAACGTTTTGAGAAATATGAAGATAATTCAACATTTGTGTGAGAGCCTATAAATGTAAAACATCATATTTACCCGACCACTTGAAAAAAAACAATCCACTCATTCTGTAGAAACAGAACAACTGTAACCTACAAATTTATGTAAATTAAGAGCAAGTGAAATTCTTTATTTTTAATAGAGATAAAAATAAAAGACAAGTACATATTTTTCTAATGACACAAATAAGTTATGTTCTTCGTTTACGCAAACAACTTTACTGAAAAGGAATTGAACTATCGGGTACCGACATGCATTAGATAGTGAAAAACCTTCGACAGTGTCCATAAATAACAGATACAGACCAGTAGAATGTGGATGAAATTGGAGATGCACTATTCACTATAAATTGCTTTCAACAGAGTGTACTCTTCTCAGCTGATATGTGTAGCTTTCGTGCATATGACGTCACTAGTAGTTCATTACGTTTACAGAGAGAACTATCGTAAAACAGAAAATCCAAACACATGGCACGTAACACAAAACACTGTAAAATAAATGCAACACACACTCACCAACCTGTCACATTTGGACCGTCAAGCAGTGCCAGAATTTCTATACTGTTTCAATTCTGACACCGATACGCAATTATCTTTTATCTTTTATCAGACAGATGAATCACGGATTCGTTATCTTCCAGCAGGAGTGGCTGCAAACCCGTGCGTAAGAGGGCGAAATCTAGCATGACAGCTAACTCATCAATACCAGGTAACAGATGGGGTGAAGTGCCACGGTAAAAGGAAAATGAAAGGAAAGAAGGTGAAATGCAGAGAAACAAGAGGAGTTCAATGAATGCAAAGAGAATACAAGAACAAGAGCAATATATGAGCCGTTGAGAGCAGAAGAGATGTAAGTCAAAAATGGGTAATGAGGGTTAAAGTAAACATTCTGTAAAATACAGCGCAAAGTAGCAATTAATATTCACTTTATTTAAACCATTAGTAGTCAGTGGATAACACGAAGGACATATTCATTGCTACTTGCCGCTGTATTTTACAGAATTTTCACTTTAAACCTCATTACCCAATTTTGACTTACACCATTTCTGCTCTGGACGGCTCATATATGAAGAAGAAGGGAATTCAAGAAGTACAAGGGCAATACAAGAACGAGAGGTGTACACGAAGAAGAAAGAGAATACAAAAAACAAGGAGAATAGAGGAAGAACAATGGAAATTCAAAGAGTACAAGGGGAATGCAACAAGGAAAATACAGGACAAACGAAGGGAATTCAAGAAGTACAAGGGCAATACAAGAACAAGAAGTATACACGAAGAACAAAGGGAATACAAAAACAAGGGGAATAGAGGACGAACAAGGGAAATTCAAAGAGTACAAGGGGAATGCAACAAGGCAAATATAGGACGAACAAGGGGAATTCAAGAAGTACAAGGGCAATACAAGAACAAGAAATATACACGAAGAACAAAGGGAATACAAAAACAAGGGGAATAGAGGACGAACAAGGGAAATTCAAAGAGTACAAGGGGAATACGAGGAAAATACAGGACGAACAAGGGGAATTCAAGAAGTACAAGGGCAATACAAGAACAAGAGGTATACACGAAGAACAAAGGAAATACAAAAACAAGGGGAATAGGGGAAGAACAAGGGAAATTCAAAGAGTACAAGGGGAATACAAGGAAAATATAGGGCGAACAAGGGGAATTCAAGGAGTACAAGGCAATACAAGAACAAGAGGAATATACGAAGAACAAAGGAAATACAGAAACAAGGGGAATAGAGGAAGAACAAGGGAAATTCAAAGATTACAAGGGGAATACAAGGAAAATATAGGGCGAACAAGGGGAATTCAAGGACTACAAGGCAATACAAGAACAAGAGGAATATACGAAGAACAAAGTAAATACAAAAACAAGGGGAATAGGGGAAGAACAAGGGGAATTCAAAGAGTACAAGGGGAATGCAACAAGGCAAATACAGGACGAACAAGGGGAATTCAAGAAGTACAAGGGCAATACAAGAACAAGAAGTATACACGAAGAACAAAGGGAATACAAAAACAAGGGGAATAGAGGACGAACAAGGGAAATTCAAAGAGTACAAGGGGAATACAAGGAAAATACAGGACGAACAAGGGGAATTCAAGAAGTACAAGGGCAATACAAGAACAAGAGGTATACACGAAGAACAAAGGAAATACAAAAACAAGGGGAATAGGGGAAGAACAAGGGAAATTCAAAGAGTACAAGGGGAATACAAGGAAAATATAGGGCGAACAGGGGGAATTCAAGGAGTACAAGGCAATACAAGAACAAGAGGAATATACGAAGAACAAAGTAAATACAAAAACAAGGGGAACAGGGGAAGAACAAGGGGAATTCAAAGAATACAAGGGGAATACAAGGAAAATATAGGGCGAACAAGGGGAATTCAAGGAGTACAAGGCAATACAAGAACAAGAGGAATATACGAAGAACAAAGGAAATACAGAAACAAGGGGAATAGAGGAAGAACAAGGGAAATTCAAAGATTACAAGGGGAATACAAGGAAAATATAGGGCGAACAAGGGGAATTCAAGGACTACAAGGCAATACAAGAACAAGAGGAATATACGAAGAACAAAGTAAATACAAAAACAAGGGGAATAGGGGAAGAACAAGGGGAATTCAAAGAGTACAAGGGGAATGCAACAAGGCAAATACAGGACGAACAAGGGGAATTCAAGAAGTACAAGGGCAATACAAGAACAAGAAGTATACACGAAGAACAAAGGGAATACAAAAACAAGGGGAATAGAGGACGAACAAGGGAAATTCAAAGAGTACAAGGGGAATACAAGGAAAATACAGGACGAACAAGGGGAATTCAAGAAGTACAAGGGCAATACAAGAACAAGAGGTATACACGAAGAACAAAGGAAATACAAAAACAAGGGGAATAGGGGAAGAACAAGGGAAATTCAAAGAGTACAAGGGGAATACAAGGAAAATATAGGGCGAACAAGGGGAATTCAAGGAGTACAAGGCAATACAAGAACAAGAGGAATATACGAAGAACAAAGGAAATACAGAAACAAGGGGAATAGAGGAAGAACAAGGGAAATTCAAAGATTACAAGGGGAATACAAGGAAAATATAGGGCGAACAAGGGGAATTCAAGGACTACAAGGCAATACAAGAACAAGAGGAATATACGAAGAACAAAGTAAATACAAAAACAAGGGGAATAGGGGAAGAACAAGGGGAATTCAAAGAGTACAAGGGGAATGCAACAAGGCAAATACAGGACGAACAAGGGGAATACAAGAAGTACAAGGCAATACAAGAACAAGAGGTATACACGAAGAACAAAAGAAATACAAAAAACAAGGAGAATAGAGGAAGAACAAGGGGAATTCAAGGAGTACAAGGGGAATACAAGAACAAGAGCACTAGACGAAGTACTACTTGACAAGTGCTAGCCGTACGATTCTGATTTTTACTTTTATCATTACAAAAACTGATAATGAATGATTTATTCCTTTGCAGTTTTTCAATAAAATGGACTTTTGCTTTAAAAAAAATATTTATTTTATTGGATTTCCAAATTTATTGAACCCTATTTTACCGTTGGGTATATTAGGGCTGTAATAATTCATACATAATTATATACAAATACTTAAAAACTTACAAATGCACACTGTGCATATTACTAAGTGAAATAGACGCGTTACATAAAAAGATACGTAGGACATAAAATGACAGACATTACAATATAAAATATATACATATTACATTAAATTATATGACATAATAAAAAATCACAGACATATTACATACAAATACGTAGATATAAGATAAAATAGACATAATATATTGTAGTCACAAATACACAATACATGGGACACAGACATATTATATAAAATACATACGCAAAACGTAACACACAGACTTATTGTATAAAAAAACTCAAGTATTTCATAGAAACAGACATTACGTTTAGGACATATGATAATATAAAAACACATACAGGGTGATTCAAAAGCCCGGCAACATAGATAAACTTTGTTATTAATGCAGATATCAAAAAATGTAAAGAGGAGAAATTTCTTGTAAATATGTTGGTAGTTTTCAATCTAATGTGCTTGAATTTTTACCGTAGAATACATCGTGGAGGCTGTACACTAGAACGACACACCCGTCAGTCCTAATGCTGCGAAATTAATGGGATTTCCACTACTTCTAGTGGATTTTAGAAACTTATTATTTAGCGAATAAAAATAGTCGACATGCAGAGATTAGCGATTGTTATTTAACTTCTCACAGTACAAAGAAACATTACTTTACATTGAGAGCTTAAGGATTCGGTGGAAATTCGTTCTTGTCTGGCGGTTTTTATGAACCTGTATTGGCAACACTGCTAATTATCTAGTCTTGCGATGAAATTCCTGCCTCCAAAGTTTTAATGTTTTTAGGGTATTTTTAGCATGCTGAAATCAAATTCAAAGCCAAAAAGTTCCTATCACGTACCATTTTTTTGTTATTTTAATTTTCTTATAATATATTACGACAATTCATAGCGTAATCATTTAAACTGTAATACTTTAACATATGTAGGTTTAGTATGCTAGGTTATGAAAACCAAATGTATTCAACGTATTTTTAAGGTGTTTATGTTGAAAACCAAGGACACCGGATGTTTCTCAGCAGATAGGGGGTGCAAGGACATAAGGAAGTTAGGGCGAAATAACGTGCAGCCTTGTCATTATTTTTATTTGTGAAAGATAGAAATGTCAGCCACTCCTTGGTGAGAGACTGAACTCAACTCGTGTAGTTTCTCTCACATTTCATTAGTCTGCGTTTCATCTGGAAACTAAACGAAATCAGTTTGAAGCTTTATTGTGGAGTAGAATGTTGAAAGTTTTTAGTTTAGTAAGAAAGTATTTACCATGTTGCATCGAGGATGTCTAAATAATCCCGACCATTTTTGTTATATAACTTATGTAGGATATACACATTGCCTAAGCAGAGGTGTAATATTACCGATTTTGTGAAAAAGTCATATCATGCCTATTTTGGAATCAAACTTGGAGACCAAAGTAAAGCTTGGGCACCACACAAAGTATGTAGAGTGTGCATTGAAGAGCTTCATCATTTGATCAATTGGAGAAGACAGTTGCTATCTTTTGGAGTACTTATGGTTTGGAGAGAGCAGTCGAACCATAGTAATGACTGCTACTTCTGTTCGTGTGATGTGAAGGGGTACGATTCTAAACATAAAAATCAAATCGTGTATTCAGTTGTTCGGTCAGCCATTTTATCTGTACCTAATGTATCAATCCCTGTGCGACCAGAAAATCTTAAACAAACATCATTCTATTGGTACTGACAACGTGAAATGGGTTTTAAAATACTTTTTCTCCGAAGATGATAATCTTGTATATTGCAGTAATCTGAAAGAATTTATGCTAAAACTTGGACTTCCAAACTATGACCTAAGTGAATGGAGACTGTTCATTGCTGCAACCAAGCGAAGTTTAAAGGATTTCCTCCTTCATAACGGAAACATATTTGGTTCAGTTCCCGTTGCCTATTCAGTGATCCTCAAAAAATCATACACAAATTTGCAACTGCTGTTATTGCGACTAGACTATAGGAAGACAACTGGCAAGTTTGTGATGATTTCAAAGTTCTTACTATGTTGCTGGGTCAACAATCTGGTTTTACTAAATTTCCATGCATTCTTTGCCTGTGGGATAGTAGGGCACGAGTTGATCACTGGACTATGAAAGACTGGCCACCTCGACAAAATTTGGAAATCGGTTGTAAGAATGTTGTGCGGCAAAGCCT